>NC_090251.1:56779354-57016854 GCF_037325665.1 Littorina saxatilis
CTTACAAATTGCTCTGTTTGCGCAAATTTTCCTCTGCGAGAAAACTGGGCAAAACAGCCGGACTGATTTCGTCAAAGGGCCCTGGCTATTTGCTCCAAAAAGCACACTTCTTCTCCGTCTGCATATTTTGATCCCATCCAAATAGGCGTCATTATGAAAGCAATATTTTCCTTATTTGTGGGCTGTGTTCCCCTTCAGATTTCGTATGAAAGGAAGCAACACACGGGCTCATTTTCAACAGGAAAAGCCGCTGGAATTGGATTTCTGGACCTTAAGTCAAATAAGTGGGCCTCGTCTTTGAAGTTTTTCCGGAGCTGGCTTACTTCGAATGCTGGCCAAGAAATGGTGAGAAAGTAAAGGTTAATATCAATGTCAGAAAAGCGAAGGATGTTTGCTCCGATAAACAGCTAGGATTCTTTGTCTCTTTCCCTTTATGTCTAAGATGTCCTGGAAGAGTGTGAAAAGTGCATGTCGGCGGGAGATGCCAGTCTTTCTCTTCATGACTTCTTTAATTGGTGTTTAACGTCGTTTTCAACCATTCAAGGTTATATCGCGACGGGGAAAGGGGGGAGATGGGATAGGGGAAAGGGGGGAGATGGGATAGAGCCACTTGTTAATTGTTTCTTGTTCACAAAAGCACTAATCAAAAAATTGCTCCAGGGGCTTGCAACGTAGTACAATATATGACCTTACTGGGAGAATGCAAGTTTCCAGTACAAAGGACTTAACCGGCATTTCTTACATACTGCTTGACTAAAATCTTTACAAGCATTGACTCTATTCTATACAAGAAACACTTAACAAGGGTAAAAGGAATAACTTGGGAATAATCTTGAGAATTGTTTTTAAACTTCTTCATTATTCTTGGAAATCACGTTTGGATGCTCTTTTGTGCGAGTTCACGACACAACTACTCCTCTTGAAATAGATAACCGGCACGGTTGGCCTAGTGGTAAGGCGTCCGCCCCGTGATCGGGAGGTCGTGGGTTCGAACCCCGGCCGGGTCATACCTAAGACTTTAAAATTGGCAATCTAGTGGCTGCTCCGCCTGGCGTCTGGCATAATGGGGTTAGTGCTAGGACTGGTTGGTCCGGTGTCAGAATAATGTGACTGGGTGAGACATGAAGCCTGTGCTGCGACTTCTGTCTTGTGTGTGGCGCACGTTAAATGTCAAAGCAGCACCGCCCTGATATGGCCCTTCGTGGTCGGCTGGGCGTTAAGCAAACAAACAAACAAACAAAAATCTTGAAATAGATCTTATGAATATTAAAATCTCATTGACCTTCCAACAACCTTGAAAGCAGAGCGAGATATCAGTTCACACTGTGCAATGGCATGGACACGGTGCTATATCTACACTAATCGCCATAAAAAAAAACAACTAAACACATACATTTAGCTGTAGAACTGTGTGATGCGGCCAGTTATGGTAAAACCAAGTATATTGCCAGAAAGGTATTTCATTCCCCTACCGTTTGAAATAAAGAGTTTTATTTTTCACCAATTACTTTTTATGCAGTGTACCGGAGACCTAGGACAACCCCAAAATCAAATTCGCAAAAGCAAATCTGCAGACACTAAGATACACACAAAAGGAAAATAAGCAAGAGTGACCCCGTTGTTGATCTCAAATTAAAGAACAACTCATTTTCTACCCATACAAATTGATTTGGTTCAGCTGTTGTGCCTAGCAGTGTTGTTTTGCCATTTTGAATGCTTGTGGTTTAATGAATGCTGGACTACTTGTGTGTCTGATTATAGTAAATCTTACAAGTCTATCATCTATTACATTTGTTGGACACGGTTCACTGGTCACAAATAAACACGTTTCAGTCAAGTCTCTACTGTGTTCTGAACGGACACAAATCAATGGTTAATGATTGAGGAACCGTAGATTGTCAGAGTCAGGGAGTTAGATTAACACAGTCTATTACAACTCAATTAAGTTTAGAACAAAACTGTATAAGATTTATGGGATTGCATTTCTATCCCTCCACATATTCGATGAAAAGAAAGAAAGACAACAGATTAGAACAGAAAGACAACATAGTACAACTCTTATTTTACAGTTTACTGCAAAAAGCCACTGACTAACGAAACGAAAAGATAGTTCCTTAAAACAACAGCGAAGACCTTTGTTCATCATTGTGGCCGACAGGATACCGAGTTTCGGCATCAGTACCTTTATTATGGATGCAATATATTAGGCTGTTGTCTTTCGCTAACAGTGCAATATTAAACCGCTGTCAGAAATAATGTCATAGGTTCAGTACTGCTGTCAATACTGATATCACGTCTGAAATATTACACGTAGGCTGATGTCGCTTCCGATATCAACCAGAACCGTGAATCACGGGCCGGTGACGCCACAAAGTCGCAAGAAAAAATATCAGAAATAAACCACAAGAGTGGTAAGTCTATAGAATGTTTAAGTAACAAAACAATACATTCACATAATCGCAGCCCGTGGAGTTTCCGATAAATACCGGCCGAATCAGTCAACGAATGATATTTCTGGGTGTTTTTTCCCCGTGACATTTGTATGTGCCAGAAGAAAGTGTTGGACACTGTAACGGATAAGGTCAAGGATACGATTCTGTATAGTCGTGTGAGGTTAATTACCCACATGGACATTCAGGCTGCTTTCTCACTGGGGAAAGCGAGCTGCCATCAGTACAGTACGGCGCTACCTCTTTCTTTCCTGCATGCGTGTATTCAACATTCCAAGCCCTGAGACTTTCGCTGTGATTTCGAACTTGGGTTCTTTATCGTGTGCACACGTACGTGCACACGGGGGTGTTCGGACACCGAGTAGAGTCTGCACACAGTTGATTATGGGAAATAAATCCCACGCCGATAACGACAACTGGTTTTGAAGCCAGAGACGCTACCGGCTGAGCTATTTTCCCGCCCCATGTCCAATTACTATACGGGGCAGCAGGTCACTAAAGTCAGCTACGTAAATACTAATCAGTCGGGAGACAGATCGCAGACTTATGGGACGTCATCCTAATGCCACATCATCTTCCTAACTGCCCCAAGACTTCCAAGACAACTGATACCCATGGCATAGACTGTCTTTTCCCGGAGAGTGGTCAAACGATACTTTGCGTTGAATCTGCCTTGTATCACCAGACAAATTGTCTTCAGACATCGCTTTAGCCTCGCCCATAGATTTCGGACGAACCCGGTAAAAACACGCCGCTATGAAACAACGCTTTACCGCAACACCAAGGGGAGAAAACAAAATCTTGCAGACGAATGGCTTTTGAAATCCAATTCGCGAAAACGAGCCGTAATCAGGAAATTGAATCTGGGCCTGTCCTGGGCCTGATTTGACAGGACCAAGCGTAATTTCTGCACGTGAAATATGGCGGACTTTGTGGTGTGCTTTCACAGCGTGTCCTGTGCAAGTCAAATATTAGACCGGTGTAACACGAAATATTTACTCCACGAAAAATTTACTCCGGAGTACATCTTTCGTACGAGAAAAGAACTCCCCAAGGTACGAAAAAATTAGTCCCTCCACGAAATTTTGACTCCCCAAATCTCGTACGCGAAAATGGGATGCGGGCAAAGGGATAAAGCCAATAATTATGTGATCTTGTGCAAACAAATGTCGCGCTGCCCTCCCTCCACCCCTTCCACCACCAAGACTAACAGGGGACAAGGGATTAAAAGTTGCGTACACCTGGTGTGGGCAGTAAATTGCTCGTGTTAGGGTGGAATAATTTATTCGTTATTCATTCGTCAGGGGAGTAACATGTTTGTACGAAATGTTGACTCGAAACACACCTGTCGTTGGAAGTAATTTTCTCGTGTTATGGGGGAGTAGTATTTTCGTAAAGGGAGTAATATTTTCGTACGAAGTGTTTACTCCGGAGTAAAAATCTCGTGGGAGTAATTTTCTCGTGTTACACCGGGACCGTGATTTTTTTGGTAATTGAAATGGATGTCAGGCCTTGTGGGTTTTATGCCGTTTTGAACAATTTCACTCTGTAATAATAACAACAACCACAACAACAACACCACCAACAACAACATATCTGATTATTAGTTCAGTCTCGTTCTCTCTCTCTCTCTCTCTCTCTCTCTCTCTCTCTCTCTCTCTCTCTCTCTCTCTCTCTCTCTCTCTCTCTCTCTCTCTCTCTATCTCTCTCTCTCAAAACAAAAAAAAAACAAAAAAATCTCTGCGCATGCTGTTCTGTCAGCAAAAGGGCAAGAAGCCAAAGATTAACTGCCGGTTGCTGGAAGGTCCCGGACAACTGACAGAACATCTTCGAGTTTTCAAATTCCATTGACCGAAGCTTTTGATGCTAAGAGGCTTTGTGAGTCCCGTGACCTGTACGGGGCAAGGAACACGAGAACACTTTTTTGCCTGTCTGCCTTTGAGCTGGGCACGATCGACACTAGACGACTTGAGCACTTTGCTTAATTGCTACATGGATGTGTTGAGTGTGTCCTCTTGGTGCCCTTACTTTGAAATTCATATCGTTCTGTCAATCAGAAATATCATTTTGTATTTTCTATATCACAAGGACAGAGGGACAAGTTTTTTTCCTAAGTGTGTGTGTGTGTGTGTGTGTGTGTGTGTGTGTGTGTGTGTGTGTGCGTGCGTGCGTGCATGTGTGAGTAAAAATTAGTATTATACACATGGCGCGTTTCTGTCATAATTGAGAAAATGTCCTTTGAAGTGTACATTCAGTAAACAAGGTATCAAACAGACAAGCATTCACACAACAGCAAATATTCAATTAACTCTGCACACAGACATTCTGTTCATTCCTGCACACACAGTGTTTGTGTGTGTGTGTGTGTGTACAGGCATGTATAGGTGTGTGTGTGTGTGTGTGTGTGTGTGTGTGTGTGTGTGTGTGTGGGTGCAGGCATGTATAGGTGTGTGTGTGGGTGCAGGCATGTATAGGTGTGTGTGGGTACAGGCATGTATAGGTGTGTGTGTGTGTGTGTGCGTGTGTGTGTGTGCGTGTGTGCGCAGGCATGTATAGGTGTGTGTGTGTGTGTGTGTGGGTGTGTGGGTGGGTGTGTGTGTGTGTGTGTGAGTGTGCGTGTGTGTGTGTGTGCGTGTGTGTGTGTGGGTGCAGGCATGTATAGGTGTGGTTTGCATCAATACTGGCACCCAATGAATGCACTATAGAATACACCACACTTCCATTCTGAAGTAAAACACAGCAATGCATCCAGATCACTGCTTGTTTTACTTTGAAACCAGACATTTTGAACTCATCCGCATAACAACTGACATTTTCTATTTCATTCTCAGTACAAGTTATAAGCTTATCAAAATAAGTACATATTTTTTTCATTATCTTTTAACATGCAATGTACGTTCAGTAAACAAAGTATCAAACACACAAGCAATCACACAACAGTGAATATTAGATAAACTCACAGCATACACACAGACCTTGTTCCACAATAATTTACATTCATCCTCTGTATGTACGTACATACAGATACCCTTGTTTTCAAAGACAAAGAATGAAATTAACTGAGCACTTGTCGCGCACACACACACACACAAACACCCAGAAAAACTTACAAAATGAGTATTTACGAACATGTCTATGCTTGGCGCTGGTGGACAATATTCACTTTTTTGGCCAAAACCGCCAGTTTTGGCCAAAAAACCAAAGATTTGGCAACAAAAAAAACCCCACACATTTGGCCAAATAAAATAGATTTGGCTATAACTTTTTTTTTCCCAAAACTTTCTATGTAAAAGTTTTGGCCAAAACTGTTTATGTTAGCGAAAACAGGAGATTTGGCCAAACTTCTGCCACAAAAAGATTTGGCCAAAAAAAATGTGGCAAAAAAAAATCTTCACTTTTTTGGCCAAATCTTTTTTGTTTGGCCAAATCTTTTTTTGGCCAAATCTTTTGTATTTGCTGGCGCTGGTGGACAATATTCCCTTTTTTGGCCAAAAACGCACTTTTTGGGCCAAAACTGGCGTTTTTGGCCAAAAAATGAATATTGTCCATCAGCGCCAAGGGGTACTCAAAGATTTGGCCAAAAAATGAAGTTTTGACCAAAACTATTTTTTTGGCCAAAACTCTCAATGCAAAAGTTTTGGCCAAAAAAATATTTAACCAAATCTAAAACATTTGGCCAAAAAAGTGAAGATTGTTTTAGATTTGGCCAAATATTTGTTTGGCCAAAACTTTGCACTTAAAAGTTTTGGCCAAAACATGTTTTTGGCCAAAAACACACTTTTTTGGCCAAAAATGTACGTTTTTGGCCAAAAAAGTGTTTTTGGCCAAAAAAGTGAATATTGTCCACCAGCGCCAAGCATACATGTCACCCAACATAAGCAAACAGAACCAGCACCACCTGTTCCTCACTTTGTGTACTTGCTTTTTGTTGAACCCTTCATTTCATGAGAAGAAACTGTTCTTGTGCAGAGCATTGTTGGTTTGTTTGCATTCTGTTTGTTTTGCCCACAAGGAGAATAACAAGTAAGTAGTTGAACACACCAAGATAGGCCTGAAAGTGGAGAGTATTTTACTCGCCATGGCGAGTAGAAATCTGTAAATGGCGAATAGAATTGTTAATCAACTCGCCAAAGGCGAGTAAAGTTGCTGAAACACTGAATTGAAATGGTTGGTTTGGCAAGTAAAATTTGTTCTCTGGCTAGTAAATTATGAGAAGTACTAGCCAAAGGCGAGTGCCCCATTTTGTGGACTTTCAGCGCTGCCAAAGTGACAACAGCACAAAAGCCTGATGGATAGGACACCGGTCTCCCATGTGGAAGGCTGGTATTGGGTGTATGGTATACTTTGCTACCCATGGGGAATTCCCTCAAAGAAATCAGGGCTGCTATACCTGGGGATAGCGTACAGCGACAGAATCGCGCTACCCAACTTCTTTTCTTTTTCCTGAATGCATGTATTTGTGTTTTCCAAGCCCCGAGACTTTCGCTGCCACCTTGAGATCTTTATCGTGCGCATGCGTGCACACGAGGCTATCTGGACACCGAGGAGAGTCTGCACAAAGTTCTTTCTTTCTTTATTTATTTGGTGTTTAACGTCGTATTAAACCGTTCAAGGTTATATCGCGACGGGGAAAGGAGGGGGGGGGGGGGGGGGGGGGGGAGGGATGGGATAGAGCCACTTGTTAATTGTTTCTTGTTCACAAAAGCACTAATTGCTCCAGGGGCTTGCAACGTAGTACAATGTATTACCTCACTGGGAGAATGCAAGTTTGCAGTACAAAGGACATAACATTTCTTACATACTGCTTGACTAAAATCTTTACAAACATTGACTATATTCTATACAAGAAACACTTAACAAGGGTAAAAGGAGAAACAGAATCCGTTAGTCGCCTCTTACGACATGCTGGGGAGCATCGGGTAAATTCTTCCCCCTAACCCGCGGGGGGCTGCACAAAGTTGATTCTTGGAATTAAAAACCTTGCCAAACATGGGGGTTGACCCATAATGCCGATAACGAAAACTGGTTTCAAGGCCAGCAACAACTGAGTTATCTCCCCGCCAGGTGTTTGAATCTCGGACACGCCTGGTGGGTTAAGGGTGTTTTTGTGATCCCCCAGGTGAACTCATGTGCAGACTTCCTAGTGCCTTATTCCGTTCTGTGTGTACATACAAGCACAATTTCATGTACATGTAGGTATGAAAAAGATTCTGTAATCCATGTCGGAGTTGGTTGGGTTATAGAAACAGAAAACTAGCAAGCATGCAACCTCCCTGCGTACATGGTGAGAAAAAACAACAACGGTCATACACATAAAAACCCACTTGTGCAAATACACGTGTACATTGTTTCAGCCCATGAACACAGAGGAAGAACACACTGAGAAAAAACAAGTCGCGTAAGGCGAAATTACTACATTTAGTCAAGCTGTGGAACTCACAGAATGAAACTGAACGCACTGCATTTTTTCACAATGACCGTAGTCCGCCGCTAGTGCAAAAGGCAGTGAAAGTGACGAGCCTGTTCAGTGCTGTAGCGGTTGCGCTGCGCTTCATAGCACGCTTTACTCTCTTCGTTTTAACTTTCTGAGCGTGTTTTTAATCCAAACATATCATATCTATATGTTTTTGGAATCAGGAACCGACAAGGAATAAGATGAAATTGTTTTTAAAACGATTTCGGAAATTTAATTTTAATCATAATTTTTATATTTTTAATTTTCAGAGCTTGTTTTTAATCCGAATATAACATATCTATATGTTTTTGGAATCAGAACATGATAAAGAATAAGATGAAATTGTTTTTGGATCGTTTAATAAAAAAATAATTTTAATTACAAGTTTCCGATTTTTAATGACCAAACTCACTCATTAGCTGGAATGCAATACCAAACCCCGGCCTTCGTCGAAGATTGCTTTGCCAAAATTTCAATCAATTTGATTGAAAAATGAGGGTGTGACAGTGCCGCCTCAACTTTTACAAAAAGCCGGATATGACATCATCAAAGGTATTTATCGAAAAAAGGAAAAAAACGTCCGGGGATATCATTCCCAGGAACTCTCATGTCAAATTTCATAAAGATCGGTCCAGTAGTTTAGTCTGAATCGCTCTACACACACACACGCACAGACAGACAGACAGACAGACACACACACACATACACCACGACCCTCGTCTCGATTCCCCCTCTATGTTAAAACATTTAGTCAAAACTTGACTAAATGTAAAAAGACAGGCATGAACAACCACAAATCAATTTTTTCAACAAGAGGGGAACTTGAAAAATAATATGATAAAGACAAAACTTATTACCAAAAAGAAACATGTCACCATTTTGAACTGAAATAGACTGTACAGAACTGCAAGCATAAAACAACAACATCAGGAACACACTCACAAGCATACCCCACTTTCCTTCCTAGCTTGGGATTCTGGAAACATGCTAACCTAACGCTTTCATTTCATTTAAAAATGTTTTTCTTTCAAGACAAAAATGACACACACACAATAAGTCAAGCATACTCCCCCCCCCCCCCCCTCCTAGCTTGGGATTCTTGAAACATGCTAACCTAATGCTTTCATTTCATTCAAAAATGTTTTTCTTTACAGGCAAAAACGACACACACACAAGACAATGTAAACAGACAATTACTCTACATACTTGTGCTCTTTCAACCGTATATCATTCAGTTTAAAGTCAATTATTATTACACCAAGACTCTTCACAACTTCTTGCACTATTTCAACTTTTACTCCATTCATTTCTCCATTTACTTTGTGACATGAACACAGCTGTATCACAGCATAACAGTGTTTTACATGTGCACCATAAACTGTGAAGTGAACTGTACAGAACGTTCAAGATATGTCAACAGGAGATTTCATACTTTTGTTTTTTAAAATATCAGCTGACATGAACATGATATCACAATGATGCGATGTACTGCAACCCACTCTAACAAATTACAGCAGTACCTGCGATGTGTGGGAGAGGACACCTCCCTTGAAAGGACACCTTCTCTTGTCCCTTTTGATATTATCTCTACCAAAGTATACCTGTCATGACAGGCCATCTGCAATGTAGGGACACTTGTGGCTGGCCCCAAGGCTGTCCTTTCATCACAGGTACGACTGTAGTACAACAAATGTCGTTTTAATAGGCATAGTCTCTCCCCCTTGTACATGTTTCAACTCACCATCTCAGATCTAACAAAGCATTAACCCAGGGTCCCCACTGGTTTTTAGAAACAAAATTCCATGACTTTTCCATGACTTTCCATGAGCCTCAATAACATTTTCCATGACTAGATCCACAGGTCACCATTTCCGAACACGCAAACTTTTTACGTCTTGTCACTGCCAGTTTTGACACTGGCTTGCTTTGCACTGAATTTGAGTCAGTTTCTACGCAGTGTCTCTTCGACAAGCAAGTCAAGCATTTGCTACGCAGTCAGATTATCGGTAATGTTTGCTGGTCCTGTCATTTCAAAGGTTAATTTTTTTTCTTTCTTATTTTTGTTAAATTCCATGACTTTCCATGACTTGAATTGGAATTCCATGACTTTCCAGGCCTGGAAAATTAAAAATCAAATTCCATGACTTTCCAGGTTTTCCATGACCTGTGGGAACCCTGTTAACCATCCCTCCGTGTGGACATACACCACAAATCATACAACAGCCTGTGTGGTTTCTGTGTTGAGTGGCATTTTGTTATCACTAACTTTCTTGACACAAGTTGCAATCTGTGTGGAGTGGCATCATCTTGTTATCACTAACTTTCTTGACACAAGTTGCAATCTGTGTGGAGTGGCATCATCTTGTTATCACTAACTTTCTTGACACAAGTTGCAATCTGTGTGGAGTGGCATCATCTTGTTATCACTAACTTTCTTGACACAAGTTGCAATCTGTGTGGAGTGGCATCATCTTGTTATCACTAACTTTCTTGACACAAGTCGCAATCTGTGTGGAGTGGCATCATCTTGTTATCACTAACTTTCTTGACACAAGTTGCAATCTGTGTGGAGTGGCATCATCTTGTTATCACTAACTTTCTTGACACAAGTTGCAATCTGTGTGGAGTGGCATCATCTTGTTATCACTAACTTTCTTGACACAAGTTGCAATCTGTGTGGAGTGGCATCATCTTGTTATCACTAACTTTCTTGACACAAGTTGCAATCTGTGTGGAGTGGCATCATCTTGTTATCACTAACTTTCTTGACACAAGTTGCAATCTGTGTGGAGTGGCATCATCTTGTTATCACTAACTTTCTTGACACAAGTTGCAATCTGTGTTGAGTGGCATTTTGTTATCACTAACTTTCTTGACACAAGTTGCAATCTGTGAAAAGAAATCATCAAAATATTGTCGTATGTAAAGCCTTGGCTAGATCTAAGATGGTGAGCCTAATGAGCGCTTCTTGGGTGATAACGGGAGACAACTCCTGTGATCTTGCCGCGAGGTGGCGCCAGTTACCAGCCAAAAGAAAGAAGGGGCATAACCTCACCAGAACCGACCATCGTCTGTTTACCGTATACAATGCATGACTTACACACGAACTGTTACCAAACCGATATGCTATTTGGGACCAATGCAAGTTTTTTTTTCCTTTCTCGTGTGATTTTGCCACTAGGTGGCGCCAGTTACCAGCCGAAAGAAAGAGGGGGCTTAACCTCACCAGAACCGCCCATTGTACTGCAGGGGAAGGACTGTGCCTTTGATGAATATTCAAAAAGAAAAAGAAAATCGCTTGTTTATTTCAATGCTTGTTATTCTCTCACGTGCCAGGAGAATGGTTTTGAATAACTCTCAGTTACTCTGTTACACATGTCATTTAGAGCGCTTACTTCCCTTTGTTTATTAGATTTGATGAATATACTGTGATAACTTTTCTACACAGACTCTTAATTTTTCTAAAATTTGATTTTCTAATGATGTCATAGAAACCACAGGGTACAGAACTCTGACCTAAATAGGGAATACTACATGGCTTGCTGTGTTGTACCAGATTTACACAAGTTGTTTTTTAAAATATTGAACTGCAAGCGAAAGCGAGCTGTTCACTATTTGAAAAAGCAACTCGTGTAAATCTGGTACGACACAGCAAGCCATGTAGTATTCTGTTTATCCTACATACTGTACTTAATTGTATTTTACTGAAAATGTCCTGCAGCCGAGGCAGCTAAAATGAAGACGCTTGTTTTGGAACCTCCATCTCTTCTAAAGCATCGTGCAATCTATTGCGTCAAAGCAAAGAAACGTCACTCTAAAAGTGTGGCGTGACGTGTTAGTTCTAAAAATTCATCGAGGGTAATTACCGAGCACAATTTTTTTTTCTATAATGACGTTTGTCTCGGTAACTTTGGCATCATAAGCAGTGGAAAAACAGGTCCCTGCCAGACTTGCTTGACATGACCTCATTTACATGATATACACACGTGTGGTTTGAACGATTATTATCTCACGAGTGTCTCTCTCACGTATGTAGGATAATATTGTGTAGAAATGGCTTCCTAAGGGTGCACAGGTGTTCTTTCATTTTCATTTTTTCATTGGCTCACGAAGTGTAGCCTATGCGATCGTAACTTTGTCTGTCTGTGCGTTTGTGTGTGTTTGTGTGTTTGTGCGTGTGTGTGTGTGTGTGTTTGTGCGTGTGTATGTCTGTGGTAGAAACTTTAACATTTCCGAGTCTATGTGTGAGTGGTTATCCAAGACTATGGATAAAGCTCGCATAAGATTACGTCACGGTCAAAAGTGTTTGACGTCAATTAATGCATCATGACGGCATGCCTCCCTGTAGTCTTTCTCTCTCGCGTGGTGTGTGTGGTCTCGGTCATTGTTATTTTGAGCGGGCCGAGACTATTTGGCAGTCGTGTCCCTGTAAGTAGGCTACATGCAGACAGACAGATCTAGTGTCTCTCTTTCTTGCAGTGTCACCTAAGCTTACTGTGTGTGTGGGTGTGTATGTGTGACGGAGTGATTGAGTTTGTGTTACTGTTTGTCTATTTCTTACGTGAGCCTTGAAGGCTCTGCCTCTTGTTTTCTGTAACTATCAAATAAAAACAATCAATCATACAAGAACCATGTGTGGTATTTGAATCAATACAAAACAGTGCACCGAATAATCTTCATGGGTCTCAAAAACAAACCCAGTGATGGCACTAGTATTTGTTCAAACCGGTACGCAAACTTTAATGATGCAAACAGTCCAGAGAAAAACGGTAGGCTGGTCATTGGAACCATACCAGTAAGAGTCCAACTCAGAGTACTGGTTTTATTTTTTAACCAGCGAAAAAAAAAAACGGTAGTTCTAAAAATCAACCGGTCGGTCAATTTTGTTCCGGTATTTTCTTGTTTCAACCAGTAAAATACTGGTAATTACCGGTTAACACCAATACTGCAAACCAACAATACGTTTTGAAACAATTCTTGATTCCAACCATCCCTTACCCGTTCACACTCATACAGCTCCACAACAGAAAGTGGCTACAGTCAAACCCCCCTGTTAACCCCTTGACTGCCTTGTGACGGGTAACCCCTTGACTGCCTTATGACGGGTAACCCCTTGACTGCCTTGTGACGGGTAACCCCTTGACTGCCTTATGACGGGTAACCCCTTGACTGCCTTATGACGGGTAACCCCTTGACTGCCTTATGACGGGTAACCCCTTGACTGCCTTATGACGGGTATACCCGTCATGTGCCTGTGCAGCCGCAGCGCCTACGTGACGGGTAAACCCGTCATCTCAGTTCAGGAATTTTCCAGAAATGCATCACTGCTGACACACAAATACCAGCCAATGGCTTGGTAGGATACCTCACTCTCATGAATAAACATAAATGGTGACGCGGTTTTGCGTCTGAAGGCTATTTTCGGCCTTGGCGGCAGGGAAGGAGAGAGAAAGCTCAAAAACGAGTGACAGTCGACCGGGCCCTAGTAGGGAAAAACAAAGACGGACAGACGCTACAGGCGGTGCAAATGATTATGGATACTGACAGGGGAAGGGGGAGATCTTTTGGACGATTTGTTGGAAACAGGTGGATGACAGTGATTATGATCCTTTCTTCGAGCAAGCAAAACAGCCACCTGTGTATGATCCACAGGCACCGGAAGATGCGCCGGACCAATTTTTCAAAAGTTCATATTTGAACATCATTATAAGCCAAACTAATTATTTCCATGTTTAGACTCTAAAAACAGATTCTTGGTTCAAAAATAACATAGGTTTTACTTACCTACCTACTGCCGGTTTGGAGCTAGAATTTTTTGTGAATTATTACACCCCGAACTCCAAAATTCCCTGGCAATCAGGAATGCACATAAGTAAGTTTTGATTGGCAGCGAAAGGGTTAAGATCCACCAATGTAAGACTAAAAACAAAAATTGTTTTTATGATTTTTCAGATTCTTTGTTCATAACATCTGTAAATTTACCTCCTTTTCAAGACTTGATTTTCTCAGACTTTGGGAAGTCTCAAAAGGGGGGAAGGGGGAGGGGGGGGGGGGGGGTGTTCCCCTGTTTTACCTCTGATTCCAACCATTCCTGGCACTTTCTATACTCATGCAACTCCGACGATAATTTTGGCCCCATTCTATCAGAGAGGGTGACAGGAATCCGAGTGACCATTGTGGCGGCTACTCGTGTTGAAAGACGATCATGGGGGTGGTGATGGTGGCACCACTGGACGTGATGGTGGAATGCTGGGAAGAGGTTATGATGTCTGCCGTTGTCATCGGCAACTCCAGATTCTCAGAGTCGAGATGTTGCTGAGCCAGTTGCTGCAACCAACACAATTTGTTATGAAATGGACATACTCAAATACAGAGTCACATTTAGAAGCACACCCGCAAGCAGGCACACACACACACAGATACACCCACTCTCTCAGAACACCGCACAGTCACTCTCTTATACACACACACACACACACACTCTCTCTCTCTCCCACACCCACTCTCTCTCTCCCACACCCACTCTCTCAAACACACTCTCTGTGTCTCTCCACACCCACTCTCACACACACACTCTCTCTGTCTCTCTCCCACACCCACTCTCTCTCTCCATCTCTCTCCCACACCAACTCTCTGTCTCTCCCACACCCACTCTCTCTCTCTCCCACACCAACTCTCTGTGTCTCTCCCACACCCACTCTCCCACACCCACTCTCCCACATCCACTCTCTCTGTCTCTCTCCCACACCCACTCTCTCTCCATCTCTCTCCCACACCCACTCTCTCTCCCACACAAACACTCTCTCTGTCTCTCTCCCACTCTCCCACACCCACTCTCTCTCTCCCACACCAACTCTCTGTGTCTCTCCCACACCCACTCTCACACACACACTCTCTCTGTCTCTCTCGCACACCCACTCTCTCACACACACACACTCTCCGTCTCTCTCATACACACACTCTCTTGAACGTACAACACGGACACATCTCTAGCTGACGACCACCAATGCCTGCTGTGTTCACCCCCTACTCCTTCTGCACCCACTTCCTCACTCCCCCCGCCTTCCCTCACTCCCACTCGAATCCTTACCTGTAGCATCTCTAGCTGACTGGGGTCGGTGACCACCAACACCTGTTGGCCGTGTTCGCCCCCCACGGTGAAGGAGGGGATGCCCTGGCCCTGGAGCGCCTGCAGTGACAGCTGTGCAGGTAAGGTCACCAGACCCGCCGCCTGGTCCGACAGGTCAGTGATCACCTGCACACCCTCCTCGCCCTTCAACATCGTCATCTGAAAGTAAACACATCTCAGCGTGTAACAATACTGCTGACATAATCAATCAGTAAAGTGAAACCAGCCTTTGCATACCGTTATTGCCAGAATTCGTCTATTGTTTCTCAAAAGCCAAAGTTCTTTCAGGTCCAACAATATTGGGCTGAGAGACAAATCTTTAGTTTAATGGTAACCACATTCTTTATGTCTTTGCATCTATGGCGCAGCAAACCTACAGGACACAAGAACAATGCAAATGAGTTCACAGTACCAAATAAAGGGAGGGAATGCACTACCTGCTGAGCATCAGTGGTGTTGATGACAAGAGTACCCTCCCCTTCCTCAGCAGTGCCTGTCTGTGCCTCCGTGTTTGACAGCGTGAAGTGAAGTCTCTGCCGCTTCTGAGCTGGCTCTCCACCATCTGACAGATATAATTTCACAAATCAGTAACTATCAATAAATTAAGTACCATTTCACAAATACTAATTAGTCAACAAACGGGAAAGTACTGCTTAGTTCTGAGTAAAATTGCCTGTAAATAAAAGTAGAGGGAAAAAGAGAGTGTGTGCATGTGTGTGGGGTTATTGGCGTGTAATATGTAGGCTTTGATTCACTCTGGTCAATTATCTCATGTCTTATGTCCAATGGTCAACAGTCCCACAATCCTAATCATTCTTATGCCTCCCAGGTATTTACGACTTAACTCATTGTCTCCCAGGTACGAATATATCCGTACTCACTCATAAGGCTCTTTCTGACCTGGTACGGATATATCCGTACACACAGTCACTTCAGTGGCTTCCTGTAACGTCGATCTAACGCCTGCATTCCAGCGTGTTGATTCACAGTTGCTACACAGTTACTACAATTCTGAGCGACATGCTGCAGGACAACTGGTCTCGGCTAAAAAACACTTGGTCAACATAGGTGGGGTAGAAAGTGTTAAGAAAAGTATTTTTCACTTCCAAATGTTTCCCTTCAAGACAGGAAAGCCAAGCTTACACCATGACAGTATGCACATGAGCATTTACATGGGAAGCAAGGTGTCTCTGAACAGTCTTGCGTGATCACCCAATGCTTAAAACTACCCATTCTTGGGATTTCTGCTGTCAAACATACCTTTCTCCTGCTGTGCAAATATCTGAGCCTCGCTCTCGGCGGTGCATTCCTCCCCCTCCCCGTGAGCGGTGCGTTTATGCATGGCGAGGGTGGAGGTCTGACGATAGGTCTTGCCGCAGTGGGAGCAGGTGTAGGGCTTGGAGTGGGTGTGAACCACGTGGTGCTTGTACAGAGAGGAGTACTCCGTGAAACGCTTGCCACAGCCCTGCACTGTGCACACATACGGCTTTTCTCCTGCACAAACAGGAAATAAACATAATGTAAAGCACATGAGTTGGACATTGCACAGCATGAATGTGAAAGAATACGACATGCGCACTGTCCTTAAGTTATACAGTTATTCTCACTCCATTCAGGCTCACCTGCGGGTTTAAATATATATTGTCTAAGCTGCAATTGTGGAGACTTTTCTGCCAATTTGGACCTTAAAAAGTTCAAGGGATATTCGCTGTACTGTAATTTAGAAACACCTGCAATGATTAGCTCAAAACGGCTCCGAAACTATGCCAAATAATTGAATGAATTTTAATCAGCGAGCGGTGTGTCTGAAACATGTAGACAGGAGCATGTGTGAATAATTTGTCCTTGAAAAAGCAAGGCTTTACATTCCGTCACAACCCATACAAACCAAACAAGAGTTATTTCTGAACATAGTAAATAAATTAATACTAGATTTACGTCAAAATCTCACGCCAGTAAGCATCACATTTCCCCACCTGTCTGTAAGCATCACATTTCCCCACCTGTCTGTAAGCATCACATTTCCCCACCTGTCTGTAAGCATCACATTTCCCCACCTGTCTGTAAGCATCACATTTCCCCACCTGTCTGTAAGCATCACATTTCCCACCTGTCTGTAAGCATCACATTTCCCACCTGTCTGTAAGCATCACATTTCCCACCTGTCTGTAAGCATCACATTTCCCCACCTGTCTGCTTCCTTACCTGTGTGGATCCTGACGTGATTCTTGTAGTTGGTGGCAGAGGCAAAAGCACGACCACAGTTTTCTGCCGTACACAGGTATGGCCTTTCTCCTGTGTGCGTGCGGATGTGAACCTTGCGGATGTTGGACGTGGTGAACGAGCGATCACAACCCTCAAAGGGACACTTGAAAGGACGCTCACCTGAAAGCACCACAACAGAACACCTTAACATGAAGGTTTACACTCTTAAACACAGACGGTGTAAATCCACACAGAGAAGCAACCTCAAGAGAGAGCTAGAGAGAAGCTTTGCTATTCTTCTTCTTTTTCTTCTTCTTCGTTCATGGGCTTAGACTCCCACGTTCACTCATGTTTTTTAGCACGAGTGGAATTTTACGTGTAAGACCGTTTTTACCCCGCCATTCAGGCAGCATACGCCGATTTCGGGGGAGGCATGCTTGGTATTTTTGTGTTTCTATAACCCACCGGACTCTGACATGGATTACAGGATCTTTTTCGTGCGCACTTGGTCTTGTGCTTGCGTGTACACACGAAGGGGGTTAAGTCACTAGCAGGTCTGCACATAAGTTGACCTGGGAGATCGGAAAAATCTCCACTCTTAACCCACCAGGCGGCAGCGACCGGGATTCGAACTCACGACCTCCCGATTAGGAGGCCGACGTCTTACCACCACGCCACTGCGCCGATCGCTTTGCTATTTAATGAAATGTGTTTTTGCAAGACAAGAGGCAGTTTCGCTACAATTTCACTGTTGTGATATTGTAGACTCAAACCAAAACTGCACACTTTTTCCAAGACTATGGTCACGCTTTTTCTAACCGAGACTAAGCCCTCTCTTCTACCAAAACGTCTTTGATAGACTCAACATGAATCTACAGGAACGTTTACTGAAAAAAAGATAATCGGCAAATGTTCAACATTTTTGTTTAAAACAAAATCCTAAACAAAAAACTTCGAAGAGTTCAGCTGAAATAACAGCACCTCCTTACAGCCAGTTGGTTTGGCAGACATATACACCACTACAGAATGTCCTTGGGTTTCAAATCTCCCTCCCCCCCACCCCTGACAAAATCTTACCAGTGTGTGTGCGGACATGTTTCTGTAGATCACCAGAGGTCTTGAAGGCTTTCACGCAGCCTTCCTCGGGACAGGGGTATGGTTTCTCTCCTGTGTGCACCCTGGTGTGACTCTTCAGGCCGTACCCCGTGGCAAAAGCCTTGCCGCACTGAGGGTGCTCACACTTGAATGGTCGGTCGCCTGTGTGTGACCTCTCGTGAACCTGATCGAAAAAGAAAACACACAGAGTAGTAGATGTAGTATATTATATAACAGTGTTGAAACAAAAAACACCAAAACACACACACACAAACAAAACCAAAGAAATGAGCAAATGACAATTTTATTATGATGATGAGGACAAAGGAAGCTTGCCAAATACTGGTCAAAGGTATGCAGATAACTGAAAAGAAAGGAACATTCTCCACACACACAAAAATGTTGTATTCACTGCACATAATGAATACGCAAGTACATTACAACAGAAATATCAGAGCAACCTCACTTATTTCCATAGCTAACATTCAACAGCTACACAAAAGATTATAAGTACTTCTAATAAGGATGGAAGAGTCAATCTAGTATATTTGGTCTTTAAATTTCAGGAGAAAAATTCTTATCATTTTCTCACGTATCATATTGATCTTTCTGACACCCAGTGTAACAAAAGAGATCAAGGAATTTTTACATGATTTAGCTGTCAAAGTCAAAGAATGTGATTGTGAAAGGAAAATAGTCTGTGGAGATTTTAATGCCGTGTTGAATAATGAACTTGATATTATCAGTGGCCAAAAACACCAAGAGAGTTTGGTAAAAGCATTTAACTCTTTTATAAATGATTGTGCTTTGAATGATATGTGGCGGATTTGCAACCCACAAGAAAAAGAATACACATGGTCAAAGGGAGGGGGTACATTTATTGCACGGCGACTGGATTACATATTATTAAATGATAACGTAATTGACGAAGTGCTTGAATGCAATATATATTCACTACCTTCGACTGATCACAGGGGTGTTTATTTACAACTAAAATGTACTGATACATGCAGAGGTCCAGGGTACTGGAAATTTAACAACTCTCTATTAAAACAACAGGCATACGTTGATATTATGAATCAGACCATTGATAATTTTCTCTCTGAGCAGCCGACACAGCATGCGGGATTGAATTGGGAGTTACTAAAACTGGAAATTAAGGACATCTCTATGCAATACAGCAAGAAAAATGCCGTAAAAAAGAGAACAGACAAGATAACACTGCAACATGATTTAAATGTATGCGAATCACATTTAGCCAAAAACCCAGATGATAAAAACGCTATTTTTCGACGAGAAAAGTTAAAATTGAATTTGGAACTTATTGAAAAAACAGAATTGCACAGTGCCCAGACAAGATCACGAGTAAAATGGATCGAAGAAGGAGAAACAAATACAAAGTATTTTCTTAACTTAGAAAAATCACGTGCACATTCTAAATTAATGCCAAGATTAGAACTGGAGAATGGTGAAGTCATTACAGATCAATTTGATATACTGGAAGCTCAGAGAGAGTATTTTCAAACTCTTTATTCACGAAAATTACCTGATGAAAATTTAGACAATAATATTACATCCTTTTTGCAAGATTGCGATGTTCCTCAGTTAAGTGATGAGGAGAAGGCAAAGTGTGAAGGAAATGTAACGGTTGAAGAGGCATCATCGGCACTTAAATTGATGAAAAATGGTTCCTCACCAGGCATGGACGGCCTTACCACAGAATTTATTAAGTTTTTTTGGTCAAAGTTAAGAATTCTTATTGTTGATTCATTTAACAAATCATTTGAGAATGGAAGTCTGTCCTTCACCCAAGCATCGGCGGTTATTACCCTGATCCACAAAGGGAAAGACTTATCAAAACACAGTTTATCAAACTGGAGACCAATTTCTTTGACAAATACAGACTATAAGATTTTAGCTAAATGTTTAGCAAATAGGCTAAGCCCAGTTATTCAAAACATAGTACACGAAGATCAAGTTGGTTTTATTAAAGGTAGAAACGTCTCTCATACGCTGAGAACAATAGATGATGTTATTGAACACTTTAGATTACAAGAAAAACCTGGTTTGGTACTTGCTTTAGATTTCAAAAAAGCATTTGACAGTATATCGAAAGAGTTTATGTTATATGCCTTTAAGAGATACGGATTTGGAACAGATTTTTTACGTTGGGTAGAAGTATTGTTCAGTAGCACAAGAAGCTGCATTGGATACAACGGTTGGCTCTCAAGTGATTTTGAAGTCAGCTGTGGGGTGCGACAAGGTTGTCCTTTCTCACCACTGGCCTTTGTTATTGGAATTGAGCTGCTTGCAACCCGATTTCGAAAAGGTTTTGAAGTGAAAGGTTTGGAAATTGAAACTGACGATTCAGAAGAAGTGCATATGTTTAAAAAGATTTTGAAGGCACTTCTGTATGCCGATGATGTTACCATGTTTCTGCGTGATAAAGATGACATTAAAGTTGTTTTGGGGATATTAGACGAGTTTACAATTATATCCGGTTTGAAGATAAATAGAGTAAAATCAGAAGCAATGTGGATTGGATCAAAACGGAATAGCAACGAGGGAGGATACGGATTAAGATGGGTTAAACAAATGAAGATTCTGGGAATATATTTTTGCAATACATCCAGTGCCTCCCTCGTGGATGAAAACTGGACACAACGAATTAAGAGTATTAAGCAGGTGATTTTAAACTGGGAAAAACGGAATCTTGGCATATTTGGTAAAATGTGCGTAATAAAAAGTTTTTTGATTTCTCAGCTCGTTTATGTTATGCAGGCAATATGCATCCCTGAACCTGTGTTGAAAGAAATTAATACGTTATTGTTTCGTTTTCTTTGGAGGAAAATTAATTGTAACAAGAAAGCGTTTGAGAAAGTGAAGAGAAGTGTTATGTGCAGTGGAATAGGAACAGGAGGAATCCAAATGATTGATATGCAAATATTGCAAGAATCTATTCTGTGCGGCTGGCTTGCTCAGCTCTCGAATATGAATAACAATAGTACATGGACTTGGATTCCTAGATTATATTTCCGTAATTTTGGAACAGATTTATCATGTTTTAATTCAATTATTGGTCCTAAAAAGTTTAAAGGGTTAGATAGTCTTCAGTCCTCCTTCTGGAGCAAAGTACTGCGAGTCTGGTTGGAACATAATACACTGCACTCTTCGTCATCTCTGAAGATGGCATGCATATGGAATAATGTCGATATAAAATATCAAAATAATGTAATTTATTTTGACAACTGGGCAAAAAAAGGAATAACACATGTCAATGACCTCTTAGAAAACAATTCCATTTTGTCATTTCAAAATGTACAGAACCTAATTGGTACTTCACCAGAACTCTATTTACAGTACATTGTTGTTCACTCGGCGTTGTCTCGTTACTTAAAGAACAATACGGATTATGTATATGCTGTCACTGAAGAATTCTCGAAATTGTATTTTAATGATAAAGTGATGTTAAAAGCTAGAGATTTTCGAAATTTTATGACAGATATGAAATATAGTCCACCCTGCTGTGTTCGATTTTGGCTGAACAAACTTGGTATTAGTATTGAAGAAAAAGTTTGGCTTAATGCAAAAGAAACAACAACAGAAACCAGACTAAAAGAATTACAGTGGAAGATATTACACAATATATACCCAACCAATATTCTCCTCTTAAAAATGGGACTCGCAAATAATGATAAATGTCCATACTGTATTGAACAAGTTGATTACATTGAACATTTCTTTTTCTATTGCAGTAAAATTCACCATTTGTGGAAGCATGTTGAAACATTGTTCTACAATCGATATAACATAGCAATTATTCTACAAGCAACAGATGTGCTGATTTATGTGCGAGATAAGAATGGTTTGACACATGAAATGTTTAAGTATCTTACCCATTTAATCTTGATTGGAAAAATGTGTATAAGTAAATTTAGATATGGGACACCCCTTGAAATATTATTTATTTTTCAAAGGGACTTAACCCTCAGGGGCCTGGTATAAGTTGAGTGTTAAAAAAGATTTGGTGTACTGGAAACTGAGCTGAACATTAGGAATAAATTTATGTTATGATTATTTTTATTTATTTATTTATTTGAACATATTAGTTTACTGATAAGGTTTATTGATTTAAAAATTGTACACATTTGAAAAGAAAAGACCTATGAAGAAGGTTTGCTCCAAGCCACAAAAAAAAAAAAAAAAAAAAAGATATAATAAAAAGGCAAAAAATAATTGTAGTAGCAAACCTGCATGCAACTGAGGTTAAAAAAAAAAAAAAAAAAAAAAAAAAAAAATATTGATCTTTCTGAGTAGTCAGTCCTGTATATGTTTGACAGTACGTATCAGATCAGTGAATGTCTTGCAATTTGTTTTACCTTGAGGTGGTGGAGAGTTGTGTAGAGACGACCGCAGTCTTCATAGCCGCACTTGTACGCCTTGTCGCCGAGCGCCAGGGCCTTTTCCACCGTCATCTGCTGCTTGCCGTTGCCCACCACTCCATTCAGCTGTTAACACATTACATATTCTTTTACAATTTACCTGCTAGAAATGGTGTATCTGTTCACCTGAAACGTAACACACACAACAACAACAAAAATGTGTTGTATTTCAAAACGAGTTGTTCCCAACCCTTTTTCTTTTGAGATGAAATTAAAAGACTTTATTTGCACAACTGGTGAATCTGCTAAGCTCCTAAAAATACACACTGAAGACACACACAGATTCTTAGACCGTGGACACCAGAGAACAGGCTCTTGAGGACTGGCAAGTTGTTTTCTGGGTAAGCTGTGTGTATTTTGATGAATCTTTCAAATTCACCAGTTTTACACTGAATGGTATTGTAGCAAGTAAACCCATCACATGCTGTACAGAACAAGTTCAACCTTTTCAATCTTTCAAAAAGCTGGTGGTTCTGGTAGCATGTACCAGGGCTCCCACTGAGAAAAAGCAAACATTCTAGGAAAGTCTGGAAAAAAGGTGAAACTTACATTCAAAATGGTGCAATCTGACACAAATATGAGTATATTTATAAGGATTTTTAATCTTAACATTTCTCAAAAGTCCATTTTACAGAAGAGTGTGAGCCCTTAGGTAAACAAGAAGGGCAAAGCCCATACGACTCACATGCTTTACACATTTTTCCTACCAAAATACATGTGACCTTGACCCAAGGTCAAGGTCATCCAAGGTCATGCAACACAAAGCTGTTAATTCAAGACATAGGAAGTACAATGGTGCTTATTGGCTCTTTCTACCATGAGATATGGTCACTTTTGGTGGTTCACTACCTTATTTTGGTCACATTTCATAAGGGTCAAAGTGACCTTGACCTTGATCATATGTGACCAAATGTGTCTCATGATGAAAGCATAACATGTGCCCCACATAATTTTTAAGTTTGAAACAGTTATCTTCCATAGTTCAGGGTCAAGGTCACTTCAAAATATGTATACAATCCAACTTTGAAGAGCTCCTGTGACCTTGACCTTGAAGCAAGGTAAACCAAACTGGTATCAAAAGATGGGGCTTACTTTGCCCTATATATCATATATAGGTGAGGTATTGAATCTCAAAAACTTCAGAGAAAATGGGAAAAATATGAAAAATAGCTGTTTTTTAGGCAACATTTATGGCCCCTGCGACCTTGACCTTGAAGCAAGGTCAAGATGCTATGTATGTGTTTTGGGGCCTTGTCATCATACACCATCTTGCCAAATTTGGTACTGATAGACTGAATAGTGTCCAAGAAATATCCAACGTTAAAGTTTTCCGGACGGACGGACGGACGGACGACTCGGGTGAGTACATAGACTCACTTTTGCTTCGCATGTGAGTCAATAAAGCACAGCAGTCCCTCTCATGAATGGCCACCTGTGGCCATTGCAAACCTGTCCGTACATTGCAGGTTACCCCGAAATGAGTGTCACATCCACATTTTGCAGGTGTCTGCGAAAGAGGGTGCATGTGTCCGTACATGTCAGGTGTGCACTCATGCCGGAGGCCGTACAAGCAGGGACTGCTGTAGTATGCTTTTCTGTGGAAACAAAACCACAGCACACATAAGCCTGGTCTATCAGGCACAAACAAATAATAATAATCTGTTTACCGTAACATAGGCAAAAAAAATAGGGTCGGTAGGTCGGAATTTTTAATTTTTTCTCTCCAAAAAACCATATTTAAGTTATTTTGCCCCAAAAAAGATTTTATTTTTTAATTTTTTTTCCCAAATGCCAAAAAAAAGTCTAGGGTCGTGCAAAAAAATAGGGTCGGTCGGGATACCGTAAACAGTATGTTGTTGGCCTTACTGTCAGGTGACACTTACCTGTGCTGTGAGGGAATCCAGGGTGGCAGCACACGTCAGCCTGGTCTATTACTGTCAGGTGACACTTACCTGTGCTGTGAGGGAATCCAGGGTGGCAGCACACGTCAGCCTGGTCTATTACTGTCAGTTGACACTTACCTGTGCTGTGAGGGAATCCAGGGTGGCAGCACACGTCAGCCTGGTCTATTACTGTCAGGCGACACTTACCTGTGCTGTGAGGGAATCCAGGGTGGCAGCACACGTCAGCCTGGTCTATTACTGTCAGGTGACACTTACCTGTGCTGTGAGGGAATCCAGGGTGGCAGCACACGTCAGCCTGGTCTATTACTGTCAGGTGACACTTACCTGTGCTGTGAGGGAATCCAGGGTGGCAGCACACGTCAGCCTGGTCTATTACTGTCAGGTGACACTTACCTGTGCTGTGAGGGAATCCAGGGTGGCAGCACACGTCAGCCTGGTCTATTACTGTCAGGTGACACTTACCTGTGCTGTGAGGGAATCCAGGGTGGCAGCACACGTCAGCCTGGTCTATTACTGTCAGGTGACACTTACCTGTGCTGTGAGGGAATCCAGGGTGGCAGCACACGTCAGCCTGGTCTATTACTGTCAGTTGACACTTACCTGTGCTGTGAGGGAATCCAGGGTGGCAGCACACGTCAGCCTGGTCTATTACTGTCAGGTGACACTTACCTGTGCTGTGAGGGAATCCAGGGTGGCAGCACACGTCAGCCTGGTCTATTACTGTCAGGTGACACTTACCTGTGCTGTGAGGGAATCCAGGGTGGCAGCACACGTCAGCCTGGTCTATTACTGTCAGGTGACACTTACCTGTGCTGTGAGGGAATCCAGGGTGGCAGCATCCAGAGTGGCGGCCCCTTCCCCAAAGAGGGCCTCCGGGTTGGGGTGGGCGATGTACGCTGTGGTTCCGTCTTCCAGCTGTATGGCATGCAAACCCTCATGTACTGTAAAAAAATAAAATATAAAACATAAATAATAAATTAATTAATTAATTGACATCAACAACAACAAATTGTATTCTTCAACAAAATCTGGTGGTCTAGTTCCATACAACGGTAAAAAAAAAACCAATGAATCTCATGATGATGACATTTCCTAACCATGAAAAACAACAAATAAGGCAAGATCTACGGATCAAGTGTCAAAACATTTAACAGTAATAGATGATGAAAAAAAACAAGGAACAAAAAGAATACATACACAAAACAAGAGGCGAAGCATCAAGGCTCACGTAAGAAATCGACAAACAGTAACACAAACACACACACACACACACACACACACACACACACACAGAGAAAGAGCATAGGTGAAACTGTGCAAGAAAGCGAGACACTAGATCTAGATCTGTCTGTCTGCATGTACACTAGTCTCGGCCCGCTCAAAATAATAATGACCGAGACTTTCAGTACTTCCTTCGCGTGACGTCTAACCCTCTTACGTCATAATGTGACGTCAATGTAATGTGACGTCTTCAAATGTTAGAGTTTCTACCACAGACATACACACGCACGCACGCACATACGCACGCACAGACAGACAAAGTTACGATCGCATAGGCTACACTTCGTGAGCCAACAAATCAGAAAAATCTGGTAACCTCTTGGCTATTTTCATACAGGTTGAACACATTCAAAATCGACAGACAAATTTGTGCAAGGATCATTACATACAAAAAATAAGCTGTGTGATACTTTTTATTACACGAAGAGTATTCTTTTTTAAAATGTCAATATTATGTAGGCGTGGACAGACTTGTCAAGCAGCAATGCGCTGACAGTTGAACAACATGAAGAGAGCTGGTTGCCAGGTCATCAGTTACCTCCCTTGAGATTTACAAAAGTATGAACTGACAATATGTGACAGTGTACCAGTTATCCCAGTATAATTATAAGTGGAACTAAACACTTTTCATGTTTTACGCTGAAACAGTTGGCAGCACAGGTAAAAATTTACAGTGTCTACAAATGCCAATGTGATCTTACCAGAACGCAGAAAGTTGGTTGTATCGTTTTCAAATAATGTGATCTACAACTTTGGTTTTACAAATTATTACACTTTTATTTTGCTCTAAAACGTAACCCCGAAGTGAATCTTGAAAACACAGTATGGCTTACACCCCCATGATGTATGTAGTCAGGTGGTGGTGGTGGGAGAAACCTACCAACAGCCATGATCGATATTTGTGCCGTGTGAGGCTTCTTCCCAAGATATCTGGTAGAACGAGTGGAGAAAGCACCTCTATTTTCACATAAGTGAAAAAGACCAAAAACCACACAGAACAACTGACGCAAGTGTCAACTCACAAGCAGCTTTAGACGTGGGCTGCAGGTAGGCTGTGGTACCATCCTCCAACTGTATGGCCGTTGCTTCCAGACCTTTGCACTCCTCTCCAGGCTCCACTGCAAACACAACATCACTCAATCACATGCTTTGCAATAAAGGACAATAAAAAATAAATAAAGAAAGAAAGAAAGAGAAAAAGAAAGAATTAAGAAAGAAAGAAAGACAGAAAGAAGAAAGAAGAAGGAAACAAAGAAAGAAAGAAAGAAAGAAAAAAAGAAAAAAAGAGACAGCTAGAAACAAAGGAATACAAAAAAAAAGGCCACATAAGTGAATTTGGTACACATTTGATTTTAATTTCAAGAGAAACATTCTTTCTTTTTCTCACATATCATATTGATCTTTCTGAACACTCCGCCCTGTATATAATATGTATGACAGTATGAATCAGAAAAAAGGCCACAAAGTGTCACGTCACTGTTTCCTGTTGTTGCAGCATTTCAGATTTTCCTCCAGAATACATGTTAAACTCTGAAACCTTGCATCTACATTTCTCTGCTTCACATACACCCTGCATGCTGTCAAATAGCACACACAGCTTGTTAGAATAGCAAGATCTAGATGTGGCACATTTCAGCACGTGTACGGGAACGTGTACGGGTAACGTCATCAAATTTAGTTTTTACGTCACGGGTTTGCCAAGATCTGCAGTCTTGGTGGGAGCAAAACAACCTATGATTTGGAACATTGGCGAAAAAAAGTGAGTCACGGGTGACGCAATATCTACACTTACACGTACAGGTCTTTGCTACACGTTTGACCAAATAGAACACTGGAATAGCAGCCCTGAAAGTCCAACATATGGCGTACTCGCATTTGGCTAGTGATTCTAAAAATGCACTAGCCAGAGAGCAAACTTTACTAGCCAAACCAACAATTTGTTTCAGCAACTTTACGCGCATTTGGCGAGTATATGAACATTTCTACTCGCCAGTTACATGTTTCTTCTCGCCATGGCGAGTAAAATACTCCCCACTTTCAGGCCTGAACAGATAGTGCAAAGCTTGGTGTTCAATGATTTTGATTCATAGAGCTCAGATAGAAGAGTAAAATGGTGGACCTTACAATGAAATATGTTTACCTAAATAGTGATAACACTGAATCCACATTACCCTCCTCCTCCCCCCCCCTCCCCCCCATACACCCATTTGAAACCAACAACTAAGGAGAGAATTTGAATCCACACCTTCCCCGAGCTCAAATAAGAGTAAATGCTTCCATCCTAAGCTGGTGGACCTCACGATAAAACATAAATGTGGAGAAAAGCGACTACATGAGTAAATTTTTTTGTCTTTTCTCCATATGCAATTTTCTTCTTAAAGTTTATAGAGTGAGGAAGAAGAGAAAGTGTAGAGAGCAGAATATATTATCTAGGTTAGTATCGAAACGGTGTGGAATTAAGATTCACACTCTAAAATCATATTTGTTCTTTCCCCTAGTAAATTGTTCGGAGATTAAGGTATGATACGGTCCCGTTTTCTATTGTTCTCTTGCGGTAGAATTAATTGGTTAATTGGTTTTGACACGATGGCGCCGACAGAACTGACGGGATATGACCCCTAGGTCGTTTCTCCTGTCACGAATGTTTATGCACGTGGGCCGTTAACGACTGAGGGCATTGTTTTGCTATATTCACCTCCCTTCCCAACCCCCTTTCTTTTTTTGACCTGATTCTTTATTTCTAATACAGGTCTATGATAATACTTGTTACACACAGACGAACACACATACATAGACACACATACACATACAGACACACTCTCTCTACTCTCTCTCTCTTTTCTTTTCTGTAGCTTTTATATCATTCTTTCTTTTACCTATGTATTCTATATAAGTATGTATTCTGTATTCATTTGTTTAGTAGAATGTAGATTTTATGTTTATCATCTACATATGAGAAGCCTGTTCAAGATACACTGTGTTTGATTGTGGTTAACTTGTAACTGCATACGGTGTTTGGTGTAACATGACTATTTTGCGAGGTAATAGTCAGAGGTTTTGCACTTTGTTCACCGTATTGATAACCAATGAGTGTTTGGTATCAAACGATGCGTCGTAGAATTTCCATTTTATTGATGTATTTCTTTATAGCGTTTTTGATGTAGTTTTCTTTGTACAGGAGTTTTTGTGTATTTTTGAGGGATTTTAACTGTAGCTTCTATGGAAGCTGACAGCAGCCTCGAGACTCTACCCCCTTCCCCCCCTCCCTCCCCATTTTGTTCTATGACGTTGATACGATCGCGCCGGCTTGACTGGCGGGGTTGTGAACCCAAAGTCACGCTCCTGTCACTTGCCACGAATTTGTTTTTGCACGTGGACTGACGTCAGGGACAGTCATGGAAGGTATATAAGCTGCTAGTTTTCAAGGTTCGGCGGGAGTCTGAGCAACCAACCTGACTTTGTGTCTAAACGGTATACCGGACTCCCCACCACCACTTAGGGTTACAGCATTGCTTCTTTGGGAATGGTTGTGGATGAGTCCCAACCTGAGTACTGAGAAGTATTTGTTGTTATCTCTAAACTGTCCTCCGGGGTCTGAGCAACCAACCTGACTTTGTGTCTAAACGGTATACCGGACTCCGCCCTGTGGACTGAACTGACAGGGTTAAAAACAAACGTTCCGCAGTCCCAGGTTACCACACGGCGAGTAAAGTGGCGTCGCTTTACTCTTTTACTTTATTTTTATCCAGGCCCCGAACCTCTGCCCAAATTTTCAGCCATTTTAGGACATAGGATATTGCTTTCAGTAGCGTATTTTGCTAAGGGTACCTACGGGTCATGCCCAAATTTTCAGCCATTTTTGGACTTAGAATATTTTTGTAAGGAGTAGGAAAATTACAGGAATAGAGTGAACCAATGTACAGATATATTTTCTGAAAAGAACCAACGCCTTGTATTGAGTTGTTTTTATGATTTGTTTTGATTCAATACAATTTTGAACTTTACCTGCCTCTTCTTGAGTTTATATTCTGTGTGTCTGTTTGTCCTGTCGTGTGATTGCCATCCTGACAAATGACCTTCAAACACGTATAACATCTAAGACACAGACACAGACAGTTAGAGTTAATGTGAAGCTCGTCTCACTTTCGGCTTTACAAATGGTGTCAGAAATGTGAAGCTAAGACCGCTCGGCTTTACATAAATACTTTAATAGTGATAACAATGAATCCACACTATCCACCCCCCTCCCCCCCCCACCTCCTTGAAACCAACAGTAAAGGAGACAAGACTAAAGTGTTATCAACCTTTGGGTGTGAGTGATCCTTGCACCACAGCAGTGGTTCCATCCTCCAGCGTGACCGTCTGGCCCTCCAACAGTTTACCCTCTGAAAACAGATGTTTGTGTTGCTTGATCAACAACAAGGCTACAGTGGAACCCCTCTTTAAAGACATTCAAACATCTGAGAAAATCAGGTCTTAAAAAGGAGGGAGTCTTAAATTGGGGGGTCTTAAAAGGGGGGTTCCACTGTATAATCTAATCCAAATCCACTCTTAATACATGCCATCAACAAAACAGGATTCTTTTAAACATTTTTAACTCCCTTGCACTACATGAATTGTTGTTGTCGTCTTTTGGAACATATAACACAGTACACAGATAGCCTGTCAACAGCCAAAAGGAACAATCTCCAAACTTAATCATTGTCCTTTACTAACATAGAGGATGATCAGACTAGGCTTCTCCCACCCCTTCCTCTCACCCATTCTCCAATCACTTTACTAACATAGAGGATGATCAGACTAGGCTTCTCCCACCGCTTCCTCATCTTCCTGTCACCCATTCTCCAATCACTTTACTAACTACTTCAAGTGTTCAGCAACTGCGCTCCTTTCAAAAAAGGTACATGTTTGTTACGCCAAGATTCTAAATAAAGGGAGGTAACCATTGTCAGGTTATCTTTCCTTCGACAGCTCCTTTGATTCAAAGCAAACGTCAAAAATTAATTTTTCATGATGCTACGCACAAACCTTTTGGTTGCTGAATATAAGCAGTGCTGCCATCATCACAAACCTTTTGGTTGCTGAATATAAGCAGTGCTGCCATCATCACAAACCTTTTGGTTGCTGAATATAAGCAGTGCTGCCATCATCACAAACCTTTTGGTTGCTGAATATAAGCAGTGTTGCCATCATCACAAACCTTTTGGTTGCTGAATATAAGCAGTGTTGCCATCATCACAAACCTTTTGGTTGCTGAATATAAGCAGTGTTGCCATCATCACAAACCTTTTGGTTGCTGAATATAAGCAGTGCTGCCATCATCACAAACCTTTTGGTTGCTGAATATAAGCAGTGTTGCCATCATCACAAACCTTTTGGTTGCTGAATATAAGCAGTGCTGCCATCATCACAAACCTTTTGGTTGCTGAATATAAGCAGTGTTGCCATCATCACAAACCTTTTGGTTGCTGAATATAAGCAGTGTTGCCATCATCACAAACCTTTTGGTTGCTGAATATAAGCAGTGTTGCCATCATCACAAACCTTTTGGTTGCTGAATATAAGCAGTGCTGCCATCATCACAAACCTTTTGGTTGCTGAATATAAGCAGTGCTGCCATCATCCAAAGTAACTGCCTGAATGGCTTGGACCGGCGGCTCAGTGGATATGACGGCACCCTCTGGCAACATCCCCGACACCGACAGCTTCATACCGGATGCCATGGCCACCCCATTAGCCTGTACGCAGGGAGGAAAAAAAGACCACAGAGTTATGTCCGCACACACCCATGGGTGGGACTGAAAAATGTCATGAATCCTGAAGAATTTTAAGGGGTGGGGGGTCTGGGTGCCCCCAGACGCTGAAGGATTTGTATAATTAACAACCAAAAAAACGTCACCACAGACATTACGAATCCGGATTTCCGGAATAAACCGGAAGAATCCCACCCATGCATACATGATTTCGGGTTCAGTGAAAACCAAACAACAGGGAAGTAAATACCACCCACATTCATTTTTAGACAGATAGTCAGCAAAATGCCGAAACTTCTTTCAAATCGCAAACGAAATGTCATCAGTTGAAACTTGAATAGATTTGTTAAAAAAAAGTTTTCGTTGGAGAAAAAAAGGATGCCAAGGCCTGCCTTGCACTTTTGAAAATGCATAAAAATACATGTTAGAACAGGTGTTACAGCGGCAGCCCGACACCAGAAAAATGACGCCATGTTTGCCTCAGTTCCCTACAAAGTACTTTCATTTCTACAACCTGTATAAAGTATAATGACAGTTCTGACACCCACACTACTGCTAAAACAGTAGTTGGTAGACAAGCAAAAACATGCTTTCTCTCGCTCTTTCCGCCTCTCTTACGTCAGTGCTTTGAAGGAAGAGGCCAATGACTCCATCTGCTGTGGTTCCGACAATGGACTGCGTGCCGTCGGTGGGAATGAGGATACTGCCATCTGCTACCGATGACACACAAACACCGCTACTGTCAGCATCGTTCACAGACACACCTGTAATTATTGAGACCAGCAGAGTTAGTAACCTTTAGTCTTATTCTGTAACATTCATATGGAACTAAATTTGTCCCTTTATATTATTTTCAAGGCCTTTCAAAAATCTGACAAAATTTGGTGAGGTATTTGTAAAATTGAGGTACATTTACAGACTTCATCAAGAAAAATGTCAAGAAAACAAAGTGTGAAAGTGAAAATTGAGGCAGTCTTAAAAGAGAGGACTTCAACAATAGGTTGTACTGTATGATGTATCCTCTGTTCAGAAACCGATAGTCTATTAATTACCCAAATTCTAACCTCTAATCAAGCATTATTTAATTTATAACGTAAATAAGGATTTAGAAATGAATGTAATCAATGCAAAGCCAGCCAGATTTCTGATAAATACAGTAAATTGAGTAATTAGTAATTTGCTTTTGAACTTTCATATACCGTTGACATCATCATCATCGTCTTCATGATCCATGTCTGCCGCATGTGCCATTGCACTCTCCAGTTCAGAGACCTCATGACCGGTGGATTCCAGGGGCGACATGGCGTCTGTGTCTTCGTCACCAAGGCCAGTGCCCAAAACTGTCTCCATACTGTCCATGGCTCAGATATTTTGTCCTGAAATACAGGTGATCAACAAGATGCATAAGACTAAGGTCACACAATTGACCCGATACTCTGAAGGAGACAAGATTTTCAACTTTTGAAAGAAGATCGAGATTATCAAAAAGATTTGAAGTGAATGTAACAAGTATAAAAAGAGATAAACTCTTTAGAACCATATTTCCTTCTTTTAAGACCTTGAAACCAGTTCAGGTCTTTAAAAATAATCCATACAATGGAGAGAGTACGTCTTGAAATGAAGCTACATTTACTGATATTATCAACAACAAAATCTGATTTTTTTAAAACTTTTTATTTAGCTCAAAGATCCTATAAATAAAAGTGGAATAGCATTTAGCAGCCCCAAAAAGTTCTACAGTACATGATTGCCAGATATCTTTACAAACCAATAACTAATATATATATATCTTAATATTGAATTCAATGTTACTGTATCATAGTGTATGTCAGATATATATGTGCTGATAAATTCAGAAAAATCGTGATCTGCACTGCTAAAAGAGTTGTTTTATAAACATACAAGTAAGCTAATTATTAAATCTCTTTATTACCAATTCAGTGCCCCATATGGCTTTTTGACCAATCAGGACGGATTCTAGGTGACCCTCTAAATGTTATAACGTTCAGGCAGGGACCCTTTTTGTTTATCAAGCTAAAAATGAACAAGACAAAGTAAACATTTAAATCAGCAATATCAGTGTGATTTATTCTAAAGAATGACACTTCAAATGCTGTCAGATAATACTCTCTTTATCTAAAAAATACCGAAAAGCGAGTTTTGTCGGTGGGTGCTTTACAGTGTACAATGCCGACTCGCTCACTTGAAATCTAAATTATCAAAGTTCGGAAAATCAAGTGAAATTGGGTCACTCGCTTTACGTCAAATGTATCTTTACGTCATTTCCCATCCGTCTGGAGTCGGTTCTAAATCTGTCGCTCTCTGTTCAACAAGAAAAAGCGAAGCAACCGAAACGCATGTTCAACATGGTTTGTTGTGTGTCAAACGCATTTGACCTGTGAATATTCATCACGTGAGGTGTGTTACTCTGATTGGCTGACCCAGGTCACGAGAATTCTTTGACTGACAGGCATAATGAGATAGGAGCGCTCCAGTTCCCATTGTGGCTGTTCTGTCTAATTCGCGGGGTCGCTTCGAAATTTCTTTTGGTCAAATTAAACGGTAATAAAACCGTTATTTCTAATATGCTGACTGTTAGCAAATGATAAGTCATGTCTCACAAACGATATCAGCATTCGCCTAAAAGGCTCATGCTTGATATCTTTTTTTCTCGACATGTCTGTTATCATTTGCTCACAGTCAGCATAATTATTAGAAATAACTCATAATACTCAAGGCACTGATTTTGTCAGGTACAAAAATCGGATGTGACATTGAGGAGATGATCCACCGGGTAAAGCACTTATTCCTTGTCTTTGTCTACTCATAGTCATACTAATATCAATGTCAGCTATGTGGTGTGTGTGTTTATGTAAGTATTTATGTATGTTGTACACTAATGTTTGTTTGTGTGTACATTTCATACACTTTGGTGTCTGTCGATGAACAAGTTGAAGCAGCTAGTTACTACTAATGCTAGTTACTACTAATGCTAGTTGCTACTAATGCTAGTTGCTACTAATGCTAGTTACTACTAATGCTAGTTGCTACTAATGCTAGTTACTACTAATGCCAGTTGCTACTAATGCTACGGTGACACCCGGCTATATTGAAGTGGCCCGGGACCCGGGAAGACCTTCAATATAACTGGAACTTCAATATAGGCAATTCTCGGTTATATTGAATTTCCCTCCTTGTTCCTTCAGAAATTTAATATAACCGAACTTATTTTCACAATACGTTCCTATTTCCATGTCCACACATTGCGTTTGATGTGAGATATATTCCCATTAATCTTTCACCTGTTGGCTGTTGTTCTTCGAGCCTCCTGGCTTTTTTCTGCACACACACGGACACACATGCACGCCCCCCCCCCCCCCTCCCTTACACACACGCACACATTCCATATTCCTCAGCTACTTCCTTTCTTTTTTTGCAGCCAGTTTCCAGCTTCTGAATAAGCTCGATTTTTCTTTTAATTGTCAGACACCCTTTTTACAATAGAGGGGGAATCGAGACGAGGGTCGTGGTGTCTGTGACTGTGTGTGTGTGTCTGTCTGTCTGTCTGTGCGTATAGAGCGATTCAGAGTGAACTACTGGACCGATATTTATGAAATTTGACATGAGAGTTCCTGGGTATGATATCCCCGGACGTTTTTCTTTGTGTGTGGATAAATCTCTTTGATGACGTCATATCCGGCTTTTTGTAAAAGTTGAAGCGGCACTGTCACACCCTCATTTTTCAATCAAATTGATTGAAATTTTGGTCAAGCAATCTTCGACAAAGGCTGGACTTTGGTATTGCATTTCAGCTTGGAGGCTTAAAATTAATTAATGACTTTGGTCATTAAAAATTCGAAAATTGTAATTAAATTTATTTTTTATAAAATGATCCAAATTTACGTTTATCTTAGTCTTCATCATTTTCTGATTCCAAAAACATATAAATATGTTATATTCGAATTAAAAACAAGCTCTAAAAATCAAAAATATAAAAATTATGATTAAAATTAAATTTCCGAAATCGATTTAAAAACAATTTCATCTTATTCCTTGTCCGTTCCTGATTCCAAAAACATATAGATATGATATGTTTGGATTAAAAACACGCTCAGAAAGTTAAAGCGAAGAGAGGTACAGTTAAAGGCCTACTAAAGTGCAAAATTTTTATTCGCCGAAAACATGTGTAATAGCAATCTGGTAAATGTTCCGAAGACCATTTTGTAAAATTTTGCGTGGCTGATTTTTTATTGAATAAAAACCGATTCCGCGCACCTGTCCATTCTGCGAGAGACACCCCCGGTGCCAGTGACGTCATGAGTGTAACACGGCCTTCAAGAGCAACATGGCCGACGGTGATAGTAGCGCTGCCACTGCGAGTACGTATGTTCAAAAAGAGATTCCATCTTCGAAGCGGAGAAGATATGGCTTCGCCTGTGCTGTCGCTGAGTGCAGCAACAATCATGGTAAGGGCCATACCATGCACAGGTTTCCTGATGATGCCGAAACTCGGAGGCAGTGGGTCAAGTTTGTGCAAACTTGCAGAGCGGATTTTGGTCCGAAGTTTGGGACACCAAATCAAAATTCGAGAATATGCAGTTTGCATTTTAACTCTGACTGCGAGGGTGATGATAATGATGATGAAAATTATGATAATGATGATTATGATAATGATGATGATGATCGAATGAATGGAGCAAAAAGAGAGCGATAACTAGAAAAATGAACATCAGCATGTACAACAACAACAACAACAACAACAACAAAAGTCTGCGTGTGAGTGTTTGTGTATACGTGAGTGTTTGTTTGTGTGTGTGTACGTGTACTGTGTGTGTGTGTGTGTGTGTGCCTGGTGTGTGTGTGTGTGTGTGCCCGGTGTGTCAGTGTGTGTGTGTGCCCGGTGTGTCACTGTGTGTCAGTGTGTGTCAGTGTGCCCAGTGTGTGTGTGTGCAGTGTGTGTGTGTGTGCACGGTGTGTCAGTGTGTGTGTGTGTTTGTGTTACTGTTTGTGTGTGCGTCTGTGCTTGAGGTTTGAGTGAGTCAGTGTCTGTGTCTGTCAGCTGTCTGTCTGTCTGTGTGTGTGTGTGTGTGTGTGTGTGTGTGTGTGCGTGCGTGTGTGTGTGTGTGTGTGTGTGTGTGTGTGTGTGTGTGTGTGTGTTACAGTGTACGCGCGCACGTTCGCACTCGTGCGTGTATGTGTCAATATTCGCAAATAGTACACACACACGCACACACATTTTCGTATCGACGTATTTGAGAGAATATTTCTCAGTGAGAATGAATGACTAAATGATCTAAGGGACCAAAACATCAAAATCGCCAAGAATGGAGTTACGCAGTAATTCCACGACGACATCATGCATGTAGTATTTAGGCCAGTAGGGTTCCGGTCAATAGAGTTTCGAACGTTTTGGAACCTCGATCTCTTCTAGTAAAACCTCGTGCAATCTATTACGTCAAAGCAAAGAAACGTCACTCTGAAAGTGTGGCGTGACGTGTTAGTTCTAAAGATTTATCGAGGGTAATTAGCCAGCGCAATTTTTGTTTCTATAATGACGTTTGTCTCGTTGACTTTGGCATCATAAATCAGTGGAAAAACAGGTCCCTGCCAGACTTGCTTGACATGACCTCATTTACATGATATACACACGTGTCATTTTAAGTATTATTATCTCACGGGTGTCTCTCTCACGTATGTAGGATAAATACTAGATCTATACGAATATTGCATGAACATACTGGGCACACACACCACACACACACACCACGGCACACACACACACACACACACTGACACACCGGGCACACACACACACACACACACACACACACACACACACACACACACACACACACACGAACACTCACGTATACACAAACAAACACTCACACACACTCACACGCTTCTGTTGTTGTTGTTGTTGTTGTTGTTGTTGTTGTTGTTGTTGTTGTACATGCTGATGTTCATTTTTCTAGTTATCGCTCTCTTTTGGTCCATTCATTCGAGTATCACCATCATCACCATCACTGATTATCATCATCATCATCATCATCATCATCATCATCATCATCATCATTATCATAACCATCATTATCATAATTTCCATCATCATTATCATCCTCGCTAGATCTTCCAAAATACATCATAACTCCCGTATTTTTATTTTATTTCTGTGACCTAAGACTCGGTGTAAAGGCAGATGATGTCCTGAAGATACTAGATATATAAGAATATTAAACAACCGTACTTTAATTTATGGTCGTGCCTGCGGTTCTAAAAACAATGCGAACATGGTCGGACGCAGATATTCGATGCTTGCACTTTCGCTCGCTAGCTCTTCGAAAATGCATCATAACTTCGTTATTTTTTTATTTCTGTGACTTAAAACTCGGCACAAAGTATGATAATGTTGTGAAGATTCTAGATATATATATAAATATTACATGAACATTCTTTATTTTGAGGTTGAGCCTGCGTTCTTAGATCAATGCGAACATGGTCGGACGCTGAACCACGATGCTTTCACTTTCGCTCGATAGATCGTCGCAAAATACATCATAACTCCCTTATTTTTTTTATTTCTGTGACTTAAAACTTGGTATAAAGTCAGATAATGTTGTGAAGATACTATATATATATAAAAAAAATAGTACATGTCCATGCTTTAGTTTGGTAGCGCAAGGTAGTGCAAGGCCGCGTGCGGTCGCGTAGTATTTAGTCAGACCGACCTCTTCTGCTGGTCTTTCCGGTCTTTCGTCTTCATCACTTGAACCTTGCGGTTCGAACTGGTATTTCTCTATGTCTATCGCTCCAGAATACGGTAGTTCCGATGTTTCCAACTCCGATTCAAAGTCACTGCTTTCGCACGAAAGCTGCAATTCAGACTCATCCGCGTTCGACATCATGGTAGCCATACACCACTCATGACGTCACTTTCAGGGGAGAGAAGCAGTAGCAAAAAAATGTCTGTTGCTTCCCTTCTCGCTGATTACAGGTGAGATTGAGCACTTTCTCAGGCCGACTACGGGTGATCGGAGCGGAAGAAATTGTTTTGTTTAATATATTTGGTATCCTGATATGCAGCTCTTTCCATTTAAGCAATAAAAATGTTGCACTTTAGTAGGCCTTTAAAGCGTGCTTTGCAGCACAGCCCAACCACTACCGCGCTAAACAGGCTCGTTAATTTCATTGCCTTTTGTACGAGCGGCGGACTACGGTCATTGTGAAAAAATGCAGTGCGTTCAGTTTCATTCTGTGACTTCGACAGATTGACTAAATGTTGTTATTTTGCCTTACGCGACTTGTTTGTTTTGCAGCCATTTTTGCTAGTGTACAAAGAGAAACTACTCGCAGTCGCATGAACAAGAGAAATTAAGTGGGGGAGATTTACGCACCACAAGACTACATGGCGTAGCTGGCAGAGGCCCGCGGCATTGTTAGACTGTAATTGTGACCCTCCACCACGAAATGAGTCGCATGTCACCTCGCGCAGAACAAGGCCATAGACCATTTATCCTGGACCGCCAACTTAGCTCTCTCTCCGCTCTTTCTCTCTATTACGAGGTAGCGGCCTCTCGCATTTAGGAACCTACGCTTACACGCCTTTCATAAATCAGGGGGACGTTATATCCGGTGTCGATTGTAAATATGGACGAAGTTGCCGAGGTAAGTTCTGAAAATGCTAAAATAAACTCAGCAAAAGTGCATATGGAACATGTTTTTCGATGAGTTTTGTTAAGTTTAGTTTGGAGTTTTGGAAAATCCAGTTCATTGTCACCTCCCATTGTCACAAATAACTGGAGCGTGCTTTCTTTTCACTGTCTTCGAATCGCTGGCCTTTCAAACCGGACGCAACGCGCCCCTGAAAGGCGAGAGTCGTAACCTCGACGGGTCACGTGACGAGTTGGCGGTCCAGGCTATTTGGTCTATGGCTAGGCTTAATATAAGTCCGGGGGGTGTCTGGTAACAGTGAGAGCGTTACTTTAATCACATGCTTATAACTCAAACAGTTTTCGCTCTTTTCTAAAACGGTTTTCACCACTGGATAGAGCATAAACAATTCGTTAAGAAAATGTACAAATATGAAAATCATGCAAAGGGGACATGCGACTCATTCCGTGGTGGAGGGTCACAATTGTTATCAGAGACCGGCCTCCTGACTCGAAAGTTGATGCTGATCTGGCCTCTCCCCACCCTCAACTGATTGCGCTGACAGAGGCGTGTCATATCATTCGGCGCCCGCGCAGTCATTGTTTTTAAAAATAAAAAGTTAAACAAATCTTTGGAGCAAACATTTAAAAACGGTAAAAACGTCCCGTGGGCTGAATTTTTGTTTCACTATAGCCGGGATTTCAATATAGCCGACTTCAATGTAGCCAACATTTTTAACAAAGAAAAAGTAGAGCTTCAGCCGGGACCTGAAAAATTCTTCAATATAGCCGGGATTTCAATATAGCCAACTTCAATATAGCCGGGATTTCAATATAGCCTACTTCAATATAGCCGGGTTTCACTGTAGTTGCTACTAATGCTAGTTACTACTAATGCTAGTTGCTACTAATGCTAGTTGCTACAGCTAGCTTTTTCCGCTCACTAGCATTTTTCAGTACTTAGTTAAATTGCATCAAAGCATAATATTCTGATTTCTGTAGCATGTATGCCGACTCAGCACTTCATGGCATTCAAAGGCTGCACATGTTTCTATCAATATCATTGTTCAAATTATATTTGAAAAGTAACTGGTGGGATAGTGGTACTGCATGGTAGTTTTGCTACACTTTCATACAAAAATATTTGCCTCTGCAGCTGCTAAAATGTTTTTGTTAAAATGCATGCTTTATGAAAGATCAAGCTGCATCACATGTGGTCCTCTGCTTCAACTTTCTTTTGAGATAACGTGAAGAAGGGCGGTGGATACCAGGATAGTCTTTTGAGTCATTTGATATCATTCCCAGTTCAAATAGTATCAATACAGAACAAGTTTCCAAGGAAAAGAGCAAAATATGAAAAGCACCAATTTAAGAGCTGTCTTCTAGTGACTTGTGTGTGTTCTGTGACATGGAGTAGGGTTATTGTAAAGTAGTTGCAAGTGCAAGGTTGTGACTGTGAGGTGTGCACATTTCAGACATTATCGTCAGATCAGATCATCAGTAAAAAAAAAGACAGTGGAAAAAATGTCTTCAGTTACACGTAAGGGGCATTGGGGTTCATTCGGTGCACCCAAGTTTGAGTCATTCGGCTCTTTGAGGCAGCTTTCTCTCGTCAAAATCAATATTTCAGATTGCAGCCTGTCAAAATAGGTCAGCAGACCCCCAATAATTGAAGCTGTCTGATGCATAAATCAAAGCAGTGGGGAGAACTGCTGAATGTGAACATTCAATTTCTTCTGCTCAAAGAATCTGAGATACAGTGTGTTGTAGGCTGAGGTTTACAAAGCAAACCATCGACAGCGAGAAGTGTGTATTCTCTGTTGCGCTGAAACCAGTCAACAAAGCACTCCATTTTGAATTCCAAGATTCCACAGTACACGCTCGTGTCTTTCGTCTAAACGATTGAACAAAACTAGCGAGATTTATTTCAGGTTTGCGTCATTTTAATGTGAAGCGAATCTGAAAGTTCGCGGAGCTCCTTTCCCAAGATTCTCTTTTGAGCCTTTCCTATGAACACTGGGAAAACTTACCCAAAATCCTCGCTCTAGACCGCCATGCAACGCACATCAAGACGTGACGTCACAAAATGAAATCTTCTGTCATGGTGGTGAACAGACAGCTTTGCAATCCCATTTTTTTAATTAGGCAGGCATGCAGTTGCATCTAATATGTCAGAATAACTATGTGTGGCGTATTGATACATTTTTTTCTGCGTTGTTTTGTCCCAATTCTCCTTAAAGTGGTATTCTGTTACTATTTTTGTGCTCAGCAGTCAAAGGGACACAATCCACGATTTAAAAGTACAGTATAATATAATGTACACACTTAGCTCCCTTTCATTGATTCAAACTTGTTTCATCAAACAAAAACGCCTTTGAATTATATTAGATTACCGATTTTTATTGTCATAGCGACTTTGTTTTGAGCAGGTAGAGGTTACACACCGAGTGTTCTTTGATGATACAAATATTGGTCGAAGCTAGCAGTATATAATAATGACAGTGGATTCAGAGACGCGCGGCGCCGTTCAGTTGTGTTCCGAATCAGTGTCGACGCGCTGCGCTTCGAGGATCGCTGCGCCGATTGGTATCGCGCGAAGTTTATTGCCGTTACATGTCAATCATTACACGCCGGTACCTCCGCTTCACCCGAAAAAAGCCGGGGCCACTTGCTGCGCACCGGGGCCGAGCCACGAGAGGCGTGACTGAGTTTCTGTGTGTGTGTGTGTGTGTGTGTGGTTGGACTCTATAGGCCCATTGCAGAAACTCAAGTTAACAACAGCATTTCTACTCGGCGCGCGCGGTATGAGAATCACGGGTCGTAACTCTCTGGAATTGGTCATCCGCCGCCATGTTGGATGCCTTGCACGATCTCTGACAGCCTTGCTTGAGCGTTGGGTGGCGACTCGACAAAAGTGAAAATGACACGTTGTGTGGCCAAAAACTGCAGTCAGCAGGCACACATTAGGATCCCTAAAGTTGTTTACCATCAGGGTGACAACTGGAAGGAAGTTACTGAGCGGAGAAGACGATTATTTGAAGTTATTGAGACATCCCAGTGCACTAAGGGATTTATAGAGCAAATCGAGAAAATTCATTATTGAACGAAGCGCATAGCGCTGAGTTCAATAATTATTTTCGAGATTTGCTCTATAAATCCCTTAGTGCACTGGGATTGTTTCAATAACGATATTGTCAGTACCGCCATAGAAAAAAGAAGATTCCAAGCGCACATTTTGCAACGCGCATTTGAATAGGCATAACTGTGTGGTCAGGTCGTGTACAGTAAAGATCTACTTTTGTGTGGGGTGTCTCAAGTGTGTCGTGCTTTCGTCACACGCATTTTAATTTCTGTTGGTAAATTCCAGTGTAGCGTTAATCTGAACAGTGATGATCTTTCAGAGAGACCTCATTTGAACTCGGAGAAAGGGCTGTGCTCTTCATTATTTGCGATTCGAAACCTCCAGTCGAGCTTCGACGGATTGACTGTGCGGAGTGACTCCCCTTGAATTGACTCGAACTCGAAGCCGCGGGACTCGACGGTTCGCACATTTTCAAAACAAATGTGGTATATTTTCGTGTTGTATCTTCATTCATCGGGGAGTCTGATACTAAATATGAACGGTAAGAATGCTCTGAACCCTACACGTATTATATCCCCATCGTTTTTTCGTTCACATTTGCCCAACATGTTAATTTGCTGAGCGGGGTTTATGTCGTCTGCTAGGGCAATCAAACCACTGCATGCAGTCTGCACTGACTGAGTCTGCACGCACGAGGCACGCTGGTAATAAGTCTTATAATGGTAAGAACGTTCTGAACCCTACACGTTTTCGATTACGATTGTTCTTGCCTTGAAATAATAATTCGGAAACCATTCATTTACTGAACTGATGCAGTCGTATTTCAGTGTAGTCAGTGCGGCTACGTATGACAGAGTCGATCGAGTCAGTCTTCCCGCAAACTGGTCTAGCTGGTACGTTATCGGAATAACACTTGTGTTTTCTGCTAGCGGATGGGAATTTTATATTAACTCATCATTTGGTAATGTGGATGATAAGCTACATGCCACTAACACGATGAGAAGAATCTATGCAAGTCGGCAAGAATTAGATGAAACCCAGCGGCTTCTATTTTTAGATCAGTGGCAGCCGCACTGTGGCACAGGCACATGCAATCTGTCAAAAAAAAACCACTTCTGCTTTAATTGAGAAGTAGGGAATTTATGGTCATTTGGTATTGTGGAGAATATAAGCTACATGTCAGTAATTAATTCTGAGGATGAGAGCACAGTCTTGCTTAGGTAAAGGGCGTAAGAATACGCTCTGTGGAAAAGTTAGAGCACTCCAAGAGTGCGCTAACAGTTTTAGCGCATCGCCATTAGCCAATCAACTGGTTCACATCAGTCATGTGACACCAGTACTTACTGACAAAACTGGTTATTTTTTGCTGTGTGCAGTGCGCTAATCAACAATTGTCCATCGGTTGTGCCTTTAGAGTGAACACTGTGATAGGATGCTTTGAAAATTATACTTTGCAGTAGTTACCTGAGCTGCATTGTAGCCTACCTCATTTGCCTGTCTTGAGAGCTTTATCTTGTGAATTTTGGTGCACTGTCTGCATGGTAATTTGAGATAAAGAATAAATAAATGAATATAATAATGTATTAATTCTTGCTTTACTTTTTATGTTGTGCTGTTGTGTTAAAAAGGCAGATCCCCTTTGGACTCATGCATGCACAGTTTTCTTCATTTTGTCTGCATACACAGTGAAATACGCAAAAAGAACAAGAGTGCAATGAAGAAAACTAACAAAGACGGCATCCAATATGGCGGCGCGAAGAGAGTATGAGCGGAGTTGTGCCCCTTAGAGCTAAAGCTAGCCGATCCATTTGATAACGTCACGCCGAGTAAGAAGAATGAATTGGACCTATTAGTCACCTGGCTGGCTATAGTGGGAGGGTTACTTTTGGTGGTCACATTAGATATTATGTTTTTTGGAAAGTTCGTTTTATTTGCAGCCACAGTTCGGTAAACGACAAATGGCTAAACCCAACCACCTAAGAATGAGAAGCGTTTTTGTAACATGACCCATATTCTGCAAAAATGCAGCCATGACGCAGGGGGTAGGTTACAAAAAAACGTCATGTACCGCTTGACTGCATACGGATATAATCAAATTTGTCACGTTTCAATATATCACTTAAGGTGATTATGAACCGGTTAATTACTACTAATTAACTAACCACACCACGATCCACTCTCGCAGTCATACAATTAAATAGAGTCAACAAAAGTATAAGTTTCAGACGCCTGTTTATGTATAAACTCTCCACCTCCCTCGAGCCTTCACTCAAAATATGTTCCTTTTACGTTCTCAACACGTAAAAAAACAGTGTTCACTGACAAAATGCCAGTAGTATATAGAAAATTATAGTAACACGCTGAACCCGTGTAAATATAGTTAAATGCGAATGTTCTGTTCGAAAAGCTCTAGTTCGTGCAGGGGTCACACCCCACGTTGTCACTACTCCAATGAAATCATAGATACGAAAAGACAACGGTGGTCAACGGGGTGCGTACGACATGGTGCACTTAGCTTTATCTCTGCTGCTGCTGCTTAGCCGGTATGCTGGTTAGCCGGTTCGCTGGTTAGCGTGTCCGCTGGTTAGCCGGTTCGCTGGTTAGCCGGTCCGCTGGTTAGCCGGTCTCCTGGTTAACCGGTCTCCTGGTTAGCGTAGCTTCAACAGGTCCCGCCAAAGTCAGCCGTGCAGACGTTACAGGAACACGTAACGAAGCGAAGCGAAACGAACGGAGGCTCAAAAGCCTATGATTGTACTCTCAATGGAAGCAAAGTCCGCTTCCTCCCTGGAACAGCCTCTGTTCGTCAACAGTGACCAAAAACGTCCAGAACCCCTTGTCGAATCCTTATGCGAAAGCCATCGCCGACGAAGGAAAGTTGACGACTTGTCCTCAGCAAAGTACTGGCAGTGAGACAGGAAAAACTAGTGGAAGCTCCCCTAGAGTGCCGAATACAATATTCGGTGAAAAACCATCATACTCTAGAAACTGTGTATTAGATCCTTCCCCTTCTGCCGCTGGGTGTCAAGTGCCCCGTGCTTGTGTCTCTCTCAGACAACCTAGCCAATAACACGTGACTGACCTTGTCACAAAACCAGTCCAGCTATACACAATTCTGCCTCCCAAGCAGAAAAAAGACACGAGAAACTTAATCCCTGAAAATCCCGTGCGCGCTGTCAGCGAAAAACCGTCAGCCCTGTGACAGCAAAAAAAACCACTGTGAAACTCGTGCGCTACAAAACATCCGTGCTGATTGAGCACTGTCAGCAAACTCTGCTGTAGCCCAATATCACGTACAGGCGCTTTCTATCATAATCGACCAAGAACAGGCACTCCACTGAGTGACACTTTCTTGGTCTCTGTCACCCGATCGTGACACACCTCCCCTCTTCAAGACGAAACCTCGGTTTCGCTCACAGTCATGTTCTCCTCTACAGCCCGAGAGAGAAAGTCAGCTCCAACATTGTTGGCGCCCGGAATAACGCGTACCGTGAATTGGTACGGTTGGAGAATCAACGCCCAGCGCATAAGTCTGGCGTTTGCCAACCTTGCAACCTGAAGATATTGCAGAGGTTGATGGTCTGTTTCCAGACAGAAAGGTCGTCCGTACAGGTACGCTTCGAACTTCTGGATGCCCCAGACAATGGCGAGACACTCGCGCTCAACCGTTGCATACGCTGCCTCGGCCGAGGTCAGCTTACGGCTGGCGAAGCAAACAGGGTGCAAAAACCCCTCTGTCTCCTGAAGCAACACTGCCCCAAGTCCCTTCCCTGAAGCGTCTGTCCTCAGCACGAAGTCCTTGTTCAGGTCTGGTAGTCGGAGAATAGGCTGACTGGTGAGTCGCCTCTTCAGGGTGTTGAATGCGGAGCTACATTCCTCCGTCCACACTACAACGGTCGGTTGTAGTTTCTTGGTAAGGTTGGTCAGTGGTAGAGCGATTTCGGCAAAGTGCGGGATGAAGCGTCTGTAGAAGCTGGCTAGGCCCAGGAAAGACCTGACTTCTTTCTTCGTGCGCGGTGGCTCCGCCTCCCGAATCTTCTGGATCTTGTCGTCCTCTGGAACGAGCAATCCCTCGCCGACAACATGACCCAGGAAAGACAACTCCCGAAATCCCAAGTAGCACTTGGACGGTTTAGCTCCCAGATTTCCGTCCTTCAACCTTCCGAACACGTCGCGCAGGGCGTCGAGATGTTCAGTCCATGTCTCTGTCGCGATCAGCACATCGTCGATGAAACTGCTGATGTCCTCGCGCTTCAATGGTTCCAAAAGTTTCCTCATCATGCGAGTGAAGACGGCCCCTGCATTCTGTAGACCAAAAGGCATGACTGTCCACTGGAACTGGCCGAATGGAGTGGTAAATGCAGTCTTTGGGCGATCTTCCTCGGCAACTGGAATTTGCCAGTATCCCTTGGTGAGGTCTAATTTTGAAAAATACTTGGCCTTGGCCAAGTGACTGAAGAGGTAGTCCACATCAGGCATGGGTTCCGCGTCAAACGCCGTAATCTTGTTCAGCTTCCGGTAGTCAACACAGAACCTGACGCGTCCATCCTTCTTCTTCACAAGCACAATTGGTGAACTGTAGGGAGAGTTCGCTGGCTCGATGACGCCCAACTTCGTCATGTCGGCGATTTCCTTCCTGACCACCTCCTTCTGGGCATGAGGCATGGGATACTGCTTCGTCCTCACTGGCTGTTTCTCCAGCAAGTCGAAGGTAAACTCCTCTAGATGCGTCTGAAGTGGTATGTCTGTAAGGACCCGTGCTGCATCCTTCAGGATCTCTTGCAAGTCCGCCTGCTGGTCGTCCCCAAGATCAGGTGAGATGTGCACGTCCGTGTGATCCTCACTAGCCTCCAACGGACAAACTGGTACACGTCCTCCTCCCTGTTCTTCCGTTGTCTCGTCCATCACGACAGCAACTGCTTCTGTCACTTTGTCCTTTTCCCCGTAGGCAGTCCTCTCTATGTAGGCGCGCAGCAGGTTGGCGTGGTACAGGCGTGCCTTCCCGTTCATGACGATCCTGTAGTCGTTCTGGCCCACTTTCGCTGTCACCTCAAAAGGTCCTTGCCACTGCAGTTGTAGCTTGTTGTGTTTGACAGGTAAAAGTAGCAACACCCGTTCTCCAATCTTGAAGCTGCGCGGCCGTGCCTTGCGGTCGAATCCTCGCGCGTAACGCTGTGCTGCTCTTCCCAGGTTCTCTTGAGCCAGTTTGCAGGTCTCTTCAATCCTGTTCCTGAGTTCTACGATGTAGGTCGCTGTCGTCTGCACCTCCTCGTCAGCTTCTTCGTCCGTCCAAGCCTGACGCAGGATAGCCATGGGACCGCGTACCTGTCTGCCGTACAACAACTCAAATGGGGAAAAGCCCAAGCTCTCCTGAGGAACCTCGCGGTATGCGAAAAGCAATGCTGGGATGTACCTGTCCCACGTGCGTGGTTTCTCCTGAGCTAGTTTCCTCAGCATGGTCTTCAAGGTGCCATTGAACCTCTCCACCAGTCCGTTGCACTGAGCATGGTAAGGAGTGGTGAAGTGCTGCTCCAGTGATAGCAGTCGTGCTGCCTCCGCCATCACTCCTCCCGTGAACTGCGTGCCTCTGTCGGTGAGTACCTCTGATGGAATTCCCAGCCGGGACCACATAGTAACCAGAGCCTCAGCTACTCGCGTGGCTTCAATCGATTTCAGAGGGATCGCCTCTGGGTATCGAGTAGCGTAGTCCACCATGGTCAAAATGTATCTGTTTCCGTCCTCAGACGCAGGCAAGATGGGCCCAATGATGTCCACTGCCACCCGACGAAAGGGTTCGTCGATGAGCGGCATCTTCTCTAAGGGGACCTTCCTCACCCTTCCTTTGGCAACCACCTTCTGGCACTTATCGCAGGACGCACAGAAACGTCGGACATCCGTGCAGATGCCTGGCCAGTAAAAGTGGCGCCAGACACGATCCGTGGTCTTCTTGGTACCAAGATGACCTCCCAGAATCGAGTCGTGTGCCGTTGCCATGACACCCTCGCGAAACTCGCGAGGCACGACAACCTGTTTGAATGTACCTTCTTGGTTGCTGAACTCACGGTAGAGCAACTTCTTGTCCCTGAGGAACCTTGACCTCCCATGCTTCCCGCTCAGCTTCACCTTCCCCGACTTCGCGTGCTCCCGAGGAGTCGCTAATGTCGGATCAGATGCCTGAGCCTTCGCGAGAAGCGCGGGGGTCACGTTCCCCAGGGCAGCTCGTGCAGCAGGTAGGGGTTTGAGAGGTTTGTCCTCTCGCTCCGCCTGTGCCCGCGTGAGCACTGAAATGACGTCGGGAGACCGATAAACGGGAACCTCCCTGGTGACGCCGTCCACAAACTGAACCCGGTTTCCAATGAGCAGGTCGCATGGAGGATCGTCCATGACGACGGCCACAATGGTCCCCGTGAACAACGGTGTTACGACCTTGATCACTGCCGTGTTCAAGTCGTAAGCGTGAGATGCCTCGGCCATTCTCACTCTGATGCTGTCTCCTGTGTAGGCCATAGCTGGAACTAGACTCGCCCGAACCACTATCATGTCTGCCCCTGTGTCCCGCAGACCTTCGCCCTTCACTCCGTTAACGTAGACGTTGCAGTGGGGCTGGAAATGTTTCCTGGAGCACGGAATGCAGAGTTGTGGAATGGTGCATGAGCTCGTGACGTCCCTTAACTCCTCGCTGCCAACAAAGTGTACGCCCTTCTGGTCAGCCTGTCTCCTGTGGCAGTCCTTCTTCACGTGGCCCCGCTTGTTGCAGTAGTAACACTGGATGTCAGATCTGGAACTTGATCCCTTGTGTCCCTGATCGTCCTTCCCGTCCTTGGGTCCTGAAGAACCTGAATTTCCCGATTTTCCCGGCCGTGAGCCTGAAGATTTGCCGGAGATCGCTTGGGCGTCCTCGTGTACTCTGATCCAGTCGGCTGCCTCCTGAGTAGTCTTTGGCTGGTGCTCCTGCACGAAGGTCACCACCTCAGGTCGCAGGCTGGACATCAGTTGTTCCATGACAATGAGGTCGGCAAGGTCGTTGACGGTCCAGTCCTTTTCGGCCATCTCCACCCAGCGCCGCAGGTAGAGATTAAGGCGTGCCACAAACTGATGGCTCAGCTCGCCGCTCAGTCTCTTGCTGTTACGCAGACGTCGTCTGTAGGCTTCCGCAGTCAGGTTGAAGCGCTGGAGTAACGCCTTCTTTAGTGCCTGATAGTCTCTCGCCTCGTCGTCATCCAAAGCGTTGTAGAGCTGCAAAGCACGTCCTTTCAGGCAGGTGCTAAGGCGGCTAGCCCACGTGGCCTCTTCCCACTTCTGGTCAGATGCAATGCGCTCAAACCGGCGTAAAAAGTCGTCGAGCTCGTCCTTGTCATCGTCGAACGTCGGCAGTCTCGTACGGTCGGCAACAAACGTCGGCGCGCTAGCCTGAGTAAGCGTACCCTTCTCGGCCTGTAGCCTAGCTAGTTCTAGCTGGAGATCGCGATCCGCCTGTTTGTCCTGTCTGTCACGTTCGGCCTGTCGTTCGGCCTGTCGTTCCTGTCTCTCAAGCTCGTCTTTCTTATCCTGTCGGTCACGTTCGGCCTGTCGTTCGGCCTGTCGTTCCCTTTCTTGTCTGTCTCGTTCATCTTTCTCTTTCTTTTCTTGTCTGTCTCGTTCATCTTTCTCTTTCTTTTCTTGTCTGTCTCGTTCATCTTTCTCTTTCTTTTCTTGTCTGTCTCGTTCATCTTTCTCTTTCCGTTCTTGTCTGTCACGTTCGTCTTGTCGTTCCTGTCTCTCACGTTCGGCCTGTCGTTCTTGTCTGTCAAGCTCTTCTTTTCTCGTCTGTCGCTCTATGTCTTCCTTACGTTCTAACTCCTTGCGCTTAAGCAAACTACGCGCTCTAACGCGTGCGTCTCGCTCTGTCTGTTCCTCGCTACCAGGAGTCTCAAAAGTTAATCTCTTCGTAGGAGATCCCCCTGTAGCCATGGTTAGTTTAGCAAAGCTTTATCACAAAAGTAAGTCTAACGCAGCTATAGCTAGAACACGCGGTGATGAAAGCGATGGATACAAAAATCCAGCAACCAGAAAATGCAGAAGAAAAATCCAAACAGTGTAGAACAAAACGCGTAGCCTACTTTATGGCTGCTTTTTGCGGTGAAACAAAGTGTTTCCCACAGCCGTGGCCTACTTTATCGGCTGCTTTTTGCGGTGAAACAGAGTGTCTCCCACAGCCTTGATTAGGACAGAAGTCCTCGGACCCTTCCCCCCCAAAATTCCAACAAAGTCAAAATATGGAGAAAAATCCAAGTAAAACAAGACGGTAGAAATGTAACCTGTTACAAAATGCGAAACAACAATGTAGAGAAAACTGAGTAAAACGAATAACAAATCCGCTAACCCCGCTCAGCTCTCTGCAACGGAAAACTCTGAACGTACAACAACAAAGATTCACAAACAAAGGAAAGGGAAGTAATCACAGTTAGCGCATACAATAACTCACAAATTACAATTTACATTTCCTGCAAGATGTGAATCGCTTAAGGTGTGGTATATGATCAAAACTACACAAAAAAGGGCAGCACCAAGCAGAAAATAAGTCGAGCACTGACGAGATTATCTGCTCTTAGTTATCCTTAATTGGTGGGTCTTTATCAGTTGGAAATTAACTGAGTAAATCCCGGCTTGGCCCCCATGTGTCACGTTTCAATATATCACTTAAGGTGATTATGAACCGGTTAATTACTACTAATTAACTAACCACACCACGATCCACTCTCGCAGTCATACAATTAAATAGAGTCAACAAAAGTATAAGTTTCAGACGCCTGTTTATGTATAAACTCTCCACCTCCCTCGAGCCTTCACTCAAAATATGTTCCTTTTACGTTCTCAACACGTAAAAAAACAGTGTTCACTGACAAAATGCCAGTAGTATATAGAAAATTATAGTAACACGCTGAACCCGTGTAAATATAGTTAAATGCGAATGTTCTGTTCGAAAAGCTCTAGTTCGTGCAGGGGTCACACCCCACGTTGTCACTACTCCAATGAAATCATAGATACGAAAAGACAACGGTGGTCAACGGGGTGCGTACGACATGGTGCACTTAGCTTTATCTCTGCTGCTGCTGCTTAGCCGGTATGCTGGTTAGCCGGTTCGCTGGTTAGCGTGTCCGCTGGTTAGCCGGTTCGCTGGTTAGCCGGTCCGCTGGTTAGCCGGTCTCCTGGTTAACCGGTCTCCTGGTTAGCGTAGCTTCAACAGGTCCCGCCAAAGTCAGCCGTGCAGACGTTACAGGAACACGTAACGAAGCGAAGCGAAACGAACGGAGGCTCAAAAGCCTATGATTGTACTCTCAATGGAAGCAAAGTCCGCTTCCTCCCTGGAACAGCCTCTGTTCGTCAACAGTGACCAAAAACGTCCAGAACCCCTTGTCGAATCCTTATGCGAAAGCCATCGCCGACGAAGGAAAGTTGACGACTTGTCCTCAGCAAAGTACTGGCAGTGAGACAGGAAAAACTAGTGGAAGCTCCCCTAGAGTGCCGAATACAATATTCGGTGAAAAACCATCATACTCTAGAAACTGTGTATTAGATCCTTCCCCTTCTGCCGCTGGGTGTCAAGTGCCCCGTGCTTGTGTCTCTCTCAGACAACCTAGCCAATAACACGTGACTGACCTTGTCACAAAACCAGTCCAGCTATACACAATTCTGCCTCCCAAGCAGAAAAAAGACACGAGAAACTTAATCCCTGAAAATCCCGTGCGCGCTGTCAGCGAAAAACCGTCAGCCCTGTGACAGCAAAAAAACCCACTGTGAAACTCGTGCGCTACAAAACATCCGTGCTGATTGAGCACTGTCAGCAAACTCTGCTGTAGCCCAATATCACGTACAGGCGCTTTCTATCATAATCGACCAAGAACAGGCACTCCACTGAGTGACACTTTCTTGGTCTCTGTCACCCGATCGTGACAAAATTATACCTTAAACGAAAGCTAAAGATTGTTGCCATCAGACAGCAAGTAAAATGCCTAATTCGTATACACAGTTTTATTTTTAACAACATCTGTATAACATGCGGACGACAAAACAGGAAATGCCATTTTCTCAATCGATATGTATAGCTAACTGAACGCCTGGTTGAAACCGCAATCAAAAACATCTTGAAAATTGTTTATTCTCACAGCTAGAATTATTTTACATCAACAATTGTTAATTTACCGAGGAAAACAACAGTCATATAAGATAAATAATGGATGATTCTGAATCAACTCCGAAAACCGAACCGGGTCGAAGCAAAAAAGAGTTTACACATACACAGGCTTGAAAAGGGATAATTTGGTTCAATCTGTTAGATTTTTACCCATAACGTTAAAGATCAGCTCAATATAAAAGGAAAGTGATCATTGTAAAAGGATTTTGCTATCGCAAAATAATTCAACTTCCGGTTTTACCACATGGCGTCCATAATATTATCACTTTATTACATAGCGTGCATTTGTCAGAAATTATACTAAATGTTAGAAGCGATCTTAAAGTGAAAGTAACGTTTAATAAAAGTATGCGCATTTACTTATTGATTGATATATGACTAAAATAATGGACATGTAATTTAAACGTACAATACGACATTTTGTACACTACCTCTCTAAAGAAAACGCGACTATGACCGACCGATATGTATGTGTAAATTAGGTCATTGTTAGTGATGAAAACGGGTTTTCTTTAAAAGATAACACGCAAACTGTGAAGTTCAAGGCCATAAATGATTTTAGTACGACTTCTTCAAAACAGGTCTGTTTTTCACTCCACCAGTTTCAGTTTTAATAAAATATATGTATAGCTGTCATTTTCAAAAAACCTTATCTGCAATTCACTTAACCAAATACACCATGAACCCAGAAGATATTAGAGTGAGACACTTTACAGTGAAATATGTTATGATTCCCCTTATTTCAAAATATATGCATTTTAATTGGCAGACACGATTCACGTCGTAGGTACGTGTCGTCTGGTGAGGCAACTGTTAGCATTTTTTGTCGTAAGAATTGACATTTTTAAACATAAATCATGGACAAAAAACTAATTCTACAAAAAGTGCAGGTTTTCTTGGTATAGTCAGTTAAAGCATCTTAAAATTCAAGAAATTGTGCAATTACGTGTATGTATTTGAAATGGCAGAAAATATTGAATGAAAGTGATTTTTGACTGATTGAAACCCTACCCCCACTAACAAAATGGGCCCTGAGATTAGGGGTGTTAGTTAAAGATGACTGAATAATGGCTATGCTTTTCCCCTAAAGTATTCAAACCCTAAACATATTCATAGGCAAGATGTTCTACATTAACACAATTAACTTTTTAAACATATACATATGCTTAGTACACGATACTTCCGGTTTTTCTACCGGATGACTTATACATTTAGGGGGTAAACACCTTATCGTAGAAAAAGCTTTATTTTCAAAAAGTGCAAGTAATTATTAAAATTCATACATAATATTTATATATAGGAGTTAATTTTCCTTCGAAAGTCATTTGTTTCAAGTGGCAGACAATGTCAGTTGGAGAGTTACATGTACGTAAAGCGTATAACTGTTGTCTGTGATTAGTGCATTGTGGACACATTGGCACCATTTGATCCTAAATGCTAAACGATGTCGTGATCATACCACAGTTTTAGGATAATTTTACATCGCATCGATTACTAAATTGATGGTAGAATTTCACTGATAAATTCTATTTCCGGTAGCGTCAGTGCCGTTATCTTTTTCTTTTTGTAATAAGGTAATAACGAATGAACCACGTGTCACACTCTTATGCTAGTCTTTAAATGACAATTCCAATTCTAGTAAGTTAAAAGGCATGTATTGAGCGTTACATACATTTATACCCCCCCCCCCCCCCAGGATTACAATGCAAGTAAACACATATAAAGAGATAGTAACGTTTTACATGGTTACACGTTCAGTAGTGAACGTAACGTGTGGTTTAACAAAATTACTTGCACATACAATAGTGAAGTCTGTCTGTGTGTCTTTGTTTGTGTGTTTGTCTATGTCTGTCTGTGTGTTCGTATGTTTGTCTCTCCCTCTGTCTGTCTATCAGTCTGTCTATCTCTCTCTTTCTCTCTGTGTCTCTGTCTGTCTGTCTGTCTGTCTGTCTGTCTGTCTGTCTGTCTGTCCTCCTGTCTCTCTCTCTCTCTCTCTCTCTCTCTCTCTCTCTCTCTCTCTCTCTCTCTCTCTCTCTCTCTCTCTCTCTCTCTCTCTCTCTCTCTCTCTCTCTGCGAGGTAGGTGCACTTAAAGAGAAAGCAATACAGAAAGAAATGCATTTCTCTACCAAGAATGAAGTTTGTCTGTCTGTGTGTTTGTGTGCGTGTTTTTTTTGGTTGCGTAAGTGTTTCTCTATAAGCATCTCTACGTCTTTGTTCGCGTACATAAGTGCGTGCGTGCATGTGTGGGTGTTTCTGTGTCGGTTTGTCTCACTGTGTGTATGTCTGTCATTTTGTCGGTATGTTTGTGTATGTGTCTTTGTGTGTGTGTGTGTGTGTGTGTGTGTGTGTGTGTGTGTGTGTGTGTGTGTGTGTGTGTGCGTGCGTGCGTGCGTGCGTGCGTGCGCGCGCGCGTGTGTGTGTGTGTGTGTATGCGTGTGTGCGTGTGTGTGTGCATGTGTGTGTGTGTGTATGTGTGTGTGTGTGTGTGTGTGTGTGTGATTGCAATTATTCCTCCTTTTTACATTTAGTCAAGTTTTGACTAAATGTTTTAACGTAGAGGGGGGAATCGAGACGAGGGTCGTGGTGTATGTGCGTGTGTGTCTGTGTGTGCGTGTGTAGAGCGATTCAGACTAAACTACTGGACCGATCTTTATAAAATTTGACATGAGAGTTCCTGGGTATGATATCCTCAGACGTTTTTTTCATTTTTTTGATAAATGTCTTTGATGACGTCATATCCGGCTTTTCGTGAAAGTTGAGGCGGCACTGTTACGCTCTCATTTTTCAATTAAATTGGTTGAAATTTTGGTCAACTAATCTTCGACAAAGCCCAGACTTCGGTATTGCATTTCAGCTTGGTGGCTTAAAAATTAATCAATGACTTTGGTCATTAAAAATCTGAAAATTGTAAAAATATATTATTTTTTATAAAACGATCCAAATTTACGTTCATCGTATTCTCCATCATTTCCTGATTCCCAAAACATATAAATATGTTATATTTGGATTAAAAACAAGCTCTAAAAATTAAAAATATAAAAATTATTATCAAAATTAAATTTTCGTAATCAATTTAAAAACACTTTCATCTTATTCCTTGTTGGTTCCTGATTCCAAAAACATATAGATATGATATGTTTGGATTAAAAACACGCTCAGAAAGTTAAAACGAAGAGAGGTACACAAAAGCGTGCTATCCTTCTCAGCGCAACTACTACCCCGCTCTTCTTGTCAATTTCACAAAAATAAACAGATAATGACGTCATTTTAAGTGGCACAAACGTGTACATGAATGCCTTCCCTTTCGAATGATTTACAGTTATAGAATTTCTGTCAAGCGGTTTAAGTTTTATGTCCGTTTTATGAACCCAACCCTCAAAACAAGAATAGTAACGCCAAAGAAGGAAAACATACACACAAACCAACGTTTTTCTCACCGGTGGTTTGGAATATTGCCCCAAAACTTTAGATTTAGTGTTGTGGTGTTAAACTCTATCAGAAAAATGTGTTTGCTAACGTGACGCCAAAAAGTAACCAAAACGGTCCTTAGCCGACTGACTATATACTCTCTGGTTGGACTCAGTAATGACTGACGATGACGACTCGGACTACAGGCGGGAGGTAGATAAGTTTGTTGGGTGGTGTGATGATAATTATTTAGAACTTAATGTAGGCAAGACCAAGGAAATGATTATGGACAATAGGAGGAAGGAACATGTACATGGGGATATAGTGATTAAGGGGGAGGTTGTAGAGAAAGTAGAGCAGTATAAGTATTTGGGAATAATCATAGATAATAAGTTGACATGGAAGCCCAATACTGATGCTATTGTGAAGAAGCTCCACTCCCGCCTGTACTTTTTGAGAAAACTCAGATCTTTTAATGTTAGACAAGAGATTCTCCAGATGTTTTATACCTCAACCTGCAATAGTGTGCTGTACTTTGGATCCGTGTGTTGGAGTGGCAGCATCAGCAAGCAGGACAGGGATAGATTAGAGAAGTTCATTAAGAAAGCAAGTGGGGTAGTTGGGAGGAAGCAGGACACTTTTGCATCAACGCAGGAACGACGACTGACTGACAGGCTACAGAAGATTTTGACCGATGACACGCACCCACTCAGACCTGAACTTGACAGCAGACGGATAGACAGAAGATACACAAGAACCGCACGCTACAGAAACTCATTCATTCCATCTGCAATTCACATCTTCAACTCTCAGGTGGGGCGCTAGGTGCTGGTGCTGTCGCTCTGACAACGGCATAATCTTGACATCCTTTTATCAGTTGTTTTTCTCTGCTGTTAGTTATATTGATTTATAGGATACAAATGTGATAAGATAATGTGGTTAAAATGTGATAAGGTGATAATGTGATATAATTTTTATAACAGGCAATACATTGCTTCTATTTTTAGGCTTGTTTTAGTAGGTGTGTGGGTACAGTGTTTGCGTGTGGCGATATGATGTGAGTATGCGATGTGAATGTTGCTACATGCATGGTTGATTGATGTGTGCGTGCGTGCGTGTGTGTGTGTGTGTGTAGAGCGATTCAGAGTAAACTACTGTCACAGTACCGATCTTTATGAAATTTAACATGAGAGTTCCTGGGTATGATATCCCCAGATGTTTTTTTCATTTTTCAATAAATGTCTTTTATGACGCCATATCCGGCTTTTTGTAAAAGTTGAGGCGGCACTGTCACACCCTCAATTTTCAATCACATTGATTGAAATGAGTTGGCCAAGCAATCTTCGACGAAGGCCGGACTTCGGTATTGCATTTCAGCATGGAGGCTTACAAATTAATTAATGACTTTGGTCATTAAAAATCTGAAAATGGTAATTAAAATTATTTTTTTATAAAACGATCCAAAATTACTTTTATTTTGTTCTAAATGTCTGAAAACTGTTTGACTGGCTCTGGCTCTAAGGGTAATGCTTGTGCTTCGGGCACTCGGTAACACCTACTAGGGCTGATGGGGTCTATGTCGACCAAAAGAGTGGGATTTCCTGCAGGTGGAGTTCCTGTATGTAGGGGGATTTTCTGTTTACAGGGAATCCCACAGGTTGGAGTTTTTCAATAAAACTTGCAAACCATACTCGAATTTCTAAGAAATATCAAAAAAGATAGAAAAACATCAAATTCTACCGATGTCGCTAAGCATCAGGTGACTTTAAGCGATATCAGTCACGGTGAAACGCTACAGGAACTTCACCATGTGGTATTCCCTGTATACAGGGAATTCACCTACAGGAACTCCACCAACAGGGAATTCCGCTCTTTTGGTCGACATTGAGAAATATACTATGGAAATATACATAACAAAAATCACAAAGAAATACATTGAAACCAAACATTCTCTACAAGAAAAAGGATAGGAAACAGAGTCAGAACAGGCGTGTGTTTAAACTGGTGGATGGACAAATGCATCAGAAAAAAACCTACTTGTTATCATTACGGAATGTTCAGAAAAAAGAATACAGATAACAAACACTTGAAGACCAGCCCCAAACGACCCATCCCTTTACAAACACAAAGTGTGTGTGTGTGTGTGTGTGTGTGTGTGTGTGTGTGTGTGTGTGTGTGTGTGTGTGTGCGCGCGTGCCAGTGTGTGTGTGTGTGTATGTGTGTGTGTGTGTGTGTGTGTGTGTGTGTTTGTGTGTATGTGTGTGTGCCAGACTATGTTTTAGCAGCTGGTTATATTACCGGAATACACATCTAGTAAGTTTTAGTAGTTTTAGTCGTTCTTTAACCACTGTGATGTGTTGGAAGAGTTTATTTTTATGTGCTGTTTTAGAGGTACATTTTATCAGTATGGAACATGTTCAGTTCTTACAGTAGTTGATAGTGGGGGGGGGGGGGGGGGGGATCCTATCTTATTCTGCGTACTTTTATTGTGGTTCCGATAGCTCTTAGAGTTTCATAGTTCTCACCATGTCTGTATAGTGTATGTATTAGTTACTGTGATACCAAATTGTCCTACCCATGTATGTATGATGCTATGCGCCAGTGATGTATGAATGCTATTTATTTTTGTTTTTATCACACAGCAAGCTGCTTTCCTCGTGTATTTTTTATGTTCATTCATGTATTGTACACTTGGCAATAAATTATCTATCTATCTATCCATCTATCTATATTCAGATGGGTTTTATTGTTGATGAATTGTGTTTTATTAACAGTCACAAAGTAGTATCTCAGGTGGAGATAACACAGTAGTTTACCGAATTGTAATGTATTGTATTGTATCATATTGTATTATATTGTATTATATTGTATTGTATAGTATAGTATTGTATTGAATTGCCCGGTTGTGTATTGTTGTGTAGTGTGGTGTATTTTAGTGTATTACATTGCATGCATTGTATTGTAAGTCGCCACGTACCAGCATAGGCCCTACTTAATGACTGTTCAAAATAATTGAATATTATTCTTGTTTAAATAAAAAGCCCAAGGCAACAGCAATAACCTTCACACCTCAGTGACTTCTGAGCGAAAGAGTGCAAATTACTGTGTGTACCGGGCGCGCCAAGTCAGGGTGACAATCTTCCTGGTTAGGCTCGGCCCCTTTTGCGCTGTTATATTGGCCGCAGGGTGCGCGCGAGACGGATGGCTCACAGCGGCTGTCTGGGTAATTGGGTCAATGCTTTCAGACGCAAACACTTGAGGAACTTTAATCGCTGCCCGCAATGGTTGAATTTTAAATGTGAAGCCTTGTCCAGTGCAGGACTGACTGACTGCAGGACTGACTCAGACACCGGTCAGTCAGTCACCGGACAGTCCACATGCGGAACATCCTCCAGGCACAAACCTGTCAACGTCACGTACTGTCACATCATGGCCACTGGGGTGAGTAGACGTGCTTGTCTTTCACCATTAATAATAATAATAATAATAACGATTACTTATATAGCGCGTAAACCTCGTGGTGACAAGCCCAGAGCGCTTTACACTTACATAATCACAATACAAACAAGGAAAGAGAACTAAATCCGAATAAATTCAAACATAGTCACACACACCCACACACGCACGCACACACACACACACACACGCACGCGCGCGCGCACACACACACACACAATCTTTCTTTCGTCATTGTCAATGTTCAGGTAACCCGCAGGCGCAATGTCATTCCATGTACGCATACGTTATACGGCTAGTACAACACACACAGGCACATAGGCCTACACATCTTCACGAACGCCACACTTTAGTAGATAATACACGTGGCAGCGCCAATGCCGGACTTACCGATCATGGGATCTCCTTCAGAGGTCTAACTTAAACATGTGTGTTTTGAGGGCTGTTCAAAAGGCAGATGGTGACTGAGAATCCCTAAGCACCGGGCCATTAGTGCTCCGTACGTACAGGAAACATATACATTCCAAAACGTCTACCCCTGCCTGCCGTGTGTTATTGTGGCGGTGTAAAAGAATAGAGATTGTTTTTTGTTTAAGTTTGCGTACTTAACGTAAGACAGATGTGTGAGATTTGCTTTCTCAAGTATCTTGTTATTTACAACCCGTTTGCTGGGACTGACTGACTAATTGGGTTTCACGTCCTCACATGTCTTGCCGCTGCGCTGCGCCTGTTGAGGGACATTGATTTGATATCATGATAATAGAGTAGCCTACGTGTGTGTGTGGGGGGATGGGTTGTAGGGCTAGTAAGAAGTTAAAAGTTATACGATAAGATTGTTGCATATTGCAGGCTCGTACCCTTCACCGTTTTAATCTATCACCGTGGGTTACTTAGGGACAGACGGAGTTTGCTGGGAACCGACGCAAGACGTCCCATGTTACTTAGTAGGAACCTAGGCATTGTTTGGAGTAAAACCTGCCATAGGCCTACATTTTTTTTTTTAACTAATAAGTTAATTTTTTGGTCAGAAAAATGTCCCGCCGCCTGTAAATATATCAAATTTGATGAAATAATTGTGGATAAACACATTCGACATTCGGTATTTCTGTGCATGTTAAAACGTACGGGCCTGAGCCTTGTCAATATAATTATGCGTGATATCGGAAATTCCCGTTCGGTGAAAGTAACTGCGAGTACTGACCTACAAACAGCTGTCTGCAAAGAAAAATGTTGACATCCCGAGGTACACAGGGGAAGAAGACATTAATGCAGTTTTTGCTTTGGTTTTGTGTGTGTGTGTGTGTGTGTGTGTGTGTGTGTGTGTGTGTGTGTGTGTGTGTGTGTGTGCGTGCGTGCGTGCGTGTGTGTGTATGTGTGTGTGTGTATGTGTGTGTGTGTGTGTATGTGTGTGTGTGTGTGTATGTGTGTGTGTGTGTATGTGTGTGTGTGTATGTGTGTGTGTGTGTATGTGTGTGTGTGTATGTGTGCGCGCGTGCGTGCGTGCGTGCGTGTGTGTGTATGTGTGTGTGTGTGTATGTGTGTGTGTGTATGTGTGTGTGTGTATGTGTTTGTGTGAGCCCCGTTAAGCTGCCTTTTGCAAGTTTACACACCCTCATAAGGATGCCGGGTCGGTATATCCTGCCGGCAGCATAGGAAAATATTGTCAAAAGCCGTATAAAACGGTCAATAAATACCCCTAAATTAAGTTTCGTTTCGTTTTACGTCAGGCAGGAAAATGGAGGTAAAATGTCACGGATGCATGTTTTTTACACACCTCTTGCGTAACACGTGACCGCGCTTACGCGGTAAAATTCCTCACACAAGGTCACACAAGTTCGGCGCGCCATAAGTTCAGTTGACACTGAAAATGGACGCCGTAGTTTGGAGAGAGCAGCGGCAAGAGCAGCGATGTGACCGAAAGAGGCCGGTATATTTAATTTGGATGATTTATGTTTATAATATACGAAAGTGTGTGTGTGTGTGTGTGTGTGTGTGTGTGTTTGTAGGAGCACCGTTAAGCTGCCTTTTGACCACTTTATGATAGTAAATGTCAACATACACTACATGGCATCTCTATTCATGTAAAATGTCAGCTTAGCTAAAGTTTCAAAATAGGCGAATGATTTCTTTCCAACTTCATTTAGAATTACAAAATAAAGTTTCATCTCAAATCTGGACAGAATCGGCCTGTAAACTCTGCTCATTTTTCCCGGCATCTTAATGATTGTGCAAACTCACTGACCGGATAACGTGGCTCACACCAGTATGTGTGTCTGTCTGTGTTCATCTGTGTGTGTGTGTGTGTGTGTGTGTGCGGCTTTTAATTTTGAATTTGTTGAGTTCATATTTACTTGTTATACACACACACGCTATAATTATATATTGTCTAAATACAGTGGAACCCGCTTATAAGAAAGTCGAGGGGAATATTTTTTGTTGCTTGATATAAGAAATATTAAGGCTATTTCTTTCGCTTATCCAAGGGCAAAAAATTTCGTCCTATTTTGAAAAAAAGTATTTCATAGTAGGACCTTGATTCCATAAATTGCATAATACTTTCCATAATGAAGTTAAAATAGTTTTCCAATGAAAAAAAATACTTCAAATTCTGCAAACAGTATTTCCAACAATTTCCTTTTCCCTGCATCCTAATCTTATGAATTTACAATTTTGCAAACTCTGAGCAACATTTTCATTCACATTTTTCATAAATCCAAACAAAATAATTTGTTCTCAAATGAAATATCAACCGAGTACAACTGCTATTCAAGAGGTCTGTTGAAGTCATTCCAGAGTTAGTAATAAGCGGGCAGATTCAGAAAATATGCAACATTTTTTCACTTTCGTATTTACAGAATCTAGTGAGAGTTTAAGACTGTAAACTTGTTTTAGTTTGTACAAACAACCGGATGGCGACACCAACAATGCGATGAAGCAGTCTGGTATTAAACCGTCTGATCTGCGTATATTTTGCGGTTTTGAAGAATTTAAATTAGGTATCAATTTCAAGTGTAGGTCACAAAACAACTTGTTCCACCTAGTGATGCCTTCTGGGTTAAACTCGACCTCCAATTGTAGACCTACATCTTTAACTGCATCCGGGCCTTTACGAATAACCTGCAAAGGATTATAAATCCAATCCGATACAATCAAAAACAATGCAATACAATACAATGCAATGCAACACAAAAATAATACTTTATAGTTATTAAATTAAAAGAGAACTTACACATAATAACATTAAAGCACATCCTTATAAACAACTAGTACACACACACACACACACACACACACACACACACACACACACACACACACACGAACGCGCGCATATAAAGTGTCATTTGCAGTGTCTGCATGCAGTAAGCTCTCGACTAACATTTCTTGTTGACTTCTGTGACGTGGCTTTCAAAGTTCAGTTTACTGTCAAGCACTGTTCCTGAATATGTGTACTCCCTCACCTGTTCCACTTTCACATCATCTAAAAATAGATCTGGAATTAGACTTGGTTTTCTCCTAAAATCAATTATAATTTCTGTTGTTTTTGTCATCTCAAATCAATAACACCACTTCTAAAAAAGCCAGGCCTTGACACGGAGTGCTTAAAGAACTATAGACCCATTTCAAACTTACCCTTTCTGACCAAGCTGTTAGAAAAGTGTGTGCTAGCGCAGCTCCAAGAACATCTGCTGAGTAATGATCTTTTGGACGTCCATCAGTCCGCATACAAGAAAAATCATAGCACAGAAACCGCTCTTCTTTACGTAACTGACAAGCTGCTGACCAGTGCTGACAACAAGGAAGTGTCTGTGCTCGCACTCTTGGACCTCTCGGCGGCATTTGACACCATCGACCACGACGTCCTCCTAAAGAGACTACAGTTCACGTTTGGAATTGCCGACAAAGCCTTCCAGTGGTTCGTGTCATATCTCTCTGAACGCTTTCAAAGAGTACAAATAGGTCAAAAAGAATCATCCCCTGTTCCCCTGAAGCATGGAGTACCTCAGGGCTCTGTTCTAGGCCCGGTTCTGTTTACACTATATACACAGGACCTATCTGACGTCATCTCGAGGCATGGCTGCGAACACCACAAGTATGCCGACGACACCCAAATAGAGGATTCTGCTCCCCCCAGTGATTTTCCAAAAGTGGTTAAAAACACTGAGCGCTGCATTGAGTCAGTTAAAGACTGGATGATAGACAATAAACTCAAGCTGAATGACTCAAAAACTGAGGTGATGCTGTCAGGCTCAAGGCATGCTTTAAATCAGATTGACTGTACTTCCCTGACAATAGGCGACACTCAGATTGTTTCCCAAACCGCTGTTAAGGACCTAGGCGTGTACCTGGACTCTGCTCTGACAATGCAAAAACACATTAGTTTTGTTTGTAAATGTGCCTTTTTTGAGTTGCGCAAGATTTCCTCTGTCAGATCATTCCTGACACTCCAAGCCACTGTTCAACTTGTCTCCTCTCTGATCCTGAGTCGACTTGACTACTGCAACTCATTGCTTGCCGGCCTCCCCACTGAAGAACTTGATCGCTTACAGAGAGTCCAGAACAGTGCTGCAAGGCTCATTCTGCAGAAGTCTAAGAAAGACCATGTCACTCCCCTACTTACCACCCTTCACTGGCTTCCTATGAAGTACAGAATCGAGTACAAGCTCGCTCTGTTAGGGTACCGCTGTTTTGAGAAATCACTCCCCCCCTATTTGTCCCATTCCCTCAGTATCTACGAGCCATCCCGTTCTCTCAGATCCTCCTCTGAAAAACTCCTTCGCATCCCCAAAACCAGGACCAAGACCTTTGGTGAAAGAACCTTTAGGTACCAGATTCCGACCGTCTGGAACTCGCTTCCAAGTTCTATCCGTGATTCCAGCAGCCTTTCCTCCTTCAAAACCCAACTCAAAACATACCTGTTTCGTAAAGCCTTTGCTTAGCCTGAGTAGACTCTCCACAACTCTATTCTGTTTTGGAACTCTCTACCCTGTATGTGCTTTATGGTCTCTTTGTCAATGGTATCTTTGTGTGTGCGCGTGCGTGCGTGCGTGCGTGCGTGTGTGTGTGTGTGTGTGTGTGTGTGTGTGTGTGTGTGTGTGTGTGTGTGTGTACTTTTAACATTGTACGCTAAATTTTGCTTAGTGCTTGGGTTCTTGGTGTTATGTCTCAGTTAAATGTATGCTTTGTATGCTTGTTGATTTGTGCTAGTTTATTCTATAATGAATTTGTAAAGCGCCTGGAGCCAATTGATGGGACTCGCGCTATAGAAAAGTTATTTATTATTATTATTATTATTATATATTTAAATCAAGATACATGTAGTTGTTTCTGTACCATAAGTGACACTTTTCAACTTCGTTGAAATACGTACAATCACAGTTTGAAACATATGGCCACTAGTTCCCAATTCCAGTGGGGGAGCTTGTTTATTTTATCTTGTCAGCGAGCCGCGCGGTGATAAATCCCAGCCGCGTAAACATTGCAGCCAAGGCAAGAAGAAGGGGGAAACTCGGGGACTTTTTCTACATATGATGTTTTGTATGGCAGCGTCATCTGAGTATTTTAATGACTGGTGTTAAATAAAGTATTGCCTGTGCAGTCATTTGTATACAGAATAAAATGATAAGGAGATAAGACTGTGCCCTGTGGTGACCCTGTGGTGACCCTGTGGTGACCCTGTGATGACCCTGTGGATATAGAACGAGATGAAGACAGAGCACCTTGGTAACAAACTTATTGAAGCCTATTGACAAGAAAATGTATGATCCATACAATAAGCGAGAGGGTAACGTTGATTTCTAATAACTTACTTGCCATAGTTCATAACATGAGAGCTTAAAATTTAACAAATCATGCAATCTCTAAATTTTCTCTGATTTTGCCTGAAAGATTAAATCACACCTTTATAAATTAAAACAAAAAACAACTTTTGACAACAGAACGACATTTACATTGATTTGCAATAACTTATAAACAAACAAAATATCATGTTCAATCCGCTCCTTATTTAACAACTGTCACGCGATCTCGTACAATGTTCATGGTACAGTGCAATAAATCCTTCCAGTCCGCTTCCTAGCAAAAGGAACAAATACTTTGCCAGTTGTTTTCAGCAACTTTGGTAGTACAATATATCTTTAAACATCACTCAAATGAATTAAGTTTTATTGATGTCAACTGAAATAGAACATGTTCTCCTCTTCCCAGACCTTTGAACACGATGGACAGACCGGCTTCGAGCTCAGTCCTGGTGTACCATCTGCCTCGTGCAGCTCGTGCTGTCATTGCTGCTCGATCTCCTCAACAAGTGAGTTATTCGTCCAACTCTTTGCCACTAAACGCAGTGGCAAACCACTATGCAAAGACAATAGATGTGTAACACAGTAAAAACAAGAAAGACACTTAATTGACCTGCATTATTGTAAAATACAAATAAAACATTTACAAAGTTATCAAACAAATTACACGTGCTTCACAGACCTGGAAACGGGATTGCCTGTCACCCAGTTAGACAGAATATTATGTGGACCTAATAGGGGTCAACATCCTTACACGAGATACAGTGCACAATACAAGTCGATAAGGAATATATCGTCGTACGTATTTTTCATTTACATACAAATGAAATGTGTGTAGATAGCAAGACGTCTGGCCAAAAATAGATAAATAATTCTTTTTTAAATCTGTAGTTGACCGATTTGATGGGAAGACCATCATGGTGGTATAGAATGGCACGATCAAGTCACCCAATTTGAAGATTTGTTTTGCTAATAATGTTGCCATTTTTTAACATTTGATTGCATTTTTTCTTATGTTTCGTTTCAACTTGATGAATTACAGAGCCCCCTGTTGGGCCTAGCGGTGAAGCTGACACAACAGCAGCCAGATGAGAGCAGCAATGAAGGACCTAGCGAAGCGGTGGACACCACTTCAGCCAGCTGAGTGCAACAATGTAGGACATAGCGGTGAGGTGAACACCACATCAGTCAGATCCTGGCAACAGTAAAGGGACAGGACCTCACCCTCTTCTTTCTGTGGGTCACTGTTGGCAGACTGAACAGTCCTGACTGATTAATCAGGACTCTGTTCTGTGCAGGGAATTCATAGAACTTTTTCTGTGTTACTTCAAGGTATTTTGTTACCCAAAATATATAGAAAATCCACATATTTGGCCCTGTATTGACAGAACTGATACGTTCACATTTCTGTGGACAACACTAAATACTGTTTGCCAAAGTTGACCACAGCTTCATTTCTCGTTGTTGTTGTTGTTTTATTTGCATTGCGGAAATAACACACATAATGGCACACTCGCGGTTGTTCGAGTTATACTTTGTAAATTGTTCATACGCAAGCAACGCGCAAAACAAAGACGTTTAGACGTCTATAGAGCGAACCTTTGTGCAAGCAAAAAAAGCTGTATTCTAAGATACTATCTGCTAAAGTTATTAACAGTAAGATAAAACACAACATTATCATCAGATCGTGCAATATGGCTTTGCCGACTAAAAAACCTCGAAATGACTTTGAACATGACATCAATAAAATTATTGAGAAAGACATGTGGTCGGACCTATCAACACTTCTCCAGGATGGCGGCCTTTCTGACGCCGAACAGTGTGGTGCAGTGGAGGCAGCCAGCAAGCATTGTGCAGAATCCCTCTTCCTGTCTCTCATCAGTCCTCACTGCTCCAGCAGTCAGCTGCACTCTGCATTGCCACACCTTGCTTCCAGGGGACTGTGGCGAGCTGTGGGGCACGTCTTACAGCGTGGTGTAAGCACCGATCTCCTCACTTGGTCCGTCCACCAAGCAGCAAGGCAGAGCGCTCAACAGGAACTGCTGTCTTTTATATTGCCGCACTGTGCCGAGGATCAGCTGGACTCTGTGCTAGCGGCCCTTGTGAAGCGAGGTCTGTGGCGTGCGGTTGGTGTGCTGATTCAACAAGTTCAAGGAACCACGCGCAGGTGGGCGATTGAAAAAGCTTGTCAAGTAGCCGGCGAATATGATTTGGTTGATTTTATCCTTCCTGCCTGCAGTGATGTGGAGACTGGTTGCTCACTGGCACAGGTTGTGGCTCGGGGACTTTGGCGTGCTGTTGGCGAAATGTTACAGCGAGGTGTCAGTGACACACTCCTTATCTGGACGCTTCAGAAAGCTTTTACACAAGCTGAGTGTGAACTGACAAGAAACCACATTCTGCCTCACTGCACACGTGATTACCTGAACCGTTTCATGTCGTACCTGATCTCAACAGGTCGATGGAACGACGTTGACAAACTGCTGCAGTGTGTGGAAGAAAACATGTCGACATGGTCAGTTTACGGGCTACGCGTGGACAGTAAACTTCTCTCCCTTATCGTCGACAGGAACTGGAGTGACATCACTGCGTTGTTACACAAAGCTATCGAGGACAGCTACAGCCACGCGGAAACAATTATCACAGAGGAATATGAAGGAAAGACATTTGCGTATCAGATATTATCTCCCACTGGAAACGGTTTGTGGGAACCAGTGGAGATGGGCAACCCGTCCTTTGTATGGAGGCCTGGAGGTGAAGGGTTCCCTTCGTGCTGTTCACACTTACACTCTGTACTGGTGGTTATGTGTTTTGACCTTGACACACGTGAACACCTCTGTGTGCATTTCAACTGCGCTGGTCACCAACTACACTCTGTGTTCACCAACTGTGTGAGGAAATGTTCATCTAAAACATTGTCTGGTGATTTCGAAACTTGGAAGGTTGACCACATTGATGTAAATCTTAACAAGTTGATACACAACAGTCGGAAAGAATCGATTGTTTATGTATTAGGATTCCTGTTTGCACGAAAAATTTGGTGGGCTCTTTACAACGTGTCAGAGCAAGATCCCCTTAAGACAGTGCCAGAGATTTCAACGGAAACAGCAGGATTCAACAAAAGTCAAACTGTCGACGGGGAACAAATATGTTCGGTCAGGGAAACCGAATTATCAATGTCACAGCTTGTGGCTGGAGGAAGATGGCGGGCTGTTGGTGTCATGTTAACAGAGGGCGTTGGTGACTCACAACGCGAGTGGTTAATCCACGCAGCATGTCTACATGCACCGGAAGAAGACTTTGTGCAGCACGTGCTCCCTCACTGCTGTGACCGGCTACTGGACTCTGTGCTGACGGTGATGTTGGGACGAGAGGTGTGGCTGGCTGTAGTGGAGGTGTTAAGGCGTGGTGTCAGTGACTCCAAGAAACGGTGGGCAGTGCTGGAAGCCTGTACACAATACGAAAAGGACGTCACTGAACGCCGTGAAGAATCAGGATACTATGATCTCAGGGATTATTTTGCAAAAGACATACTCTCTCGCTGTGCTGACGACAAGCTAGAGTCTGTGCTGACGATACTCGCGGAACGTCATCTGTGGCGGTGTGCAGTTGAACTGTTGGACCTTGGGAGAGGTGTCAGCGACTGTAAAAAACGGTGGGTGGTGCAGAAAGTACGTGAAGATGTTGAACATGGTCTCTTTGATGAAGTGTTCCATTACAGGGATTGTTCTTTCACCAACATTGTACCTCACTGTGCTGACGACCAGGTGGACGATATGCTAGCGATTTTTGTGAAAAGGAAGCAGTGGCATAATGTCGGAGCGGCTCTGAATCGAGAAGTCAATGACTCTGTAAAACGATTGGCTGTAGAAGAGGCTTGTGCACGTTACGAAAATTATAGTGATGATGATGATGATGATGATGATGATGATGATGATGATGATGATGATGATGATGATGATGGTGGTGGTGGTGGTGGTGGTGGTGATCCCGATCCGGATAAAAGTGGTGATTTATTGAGCTCCAGTCTTGCAAGTTGCATCGGCATTACTGGTTCCTTACCTGACTTAGATGCACGTAAACGTAAACCTGTTTTCAATGACAAGTACACCTGCCCCACTTGTGATGAGGACGGTTTTTATTTGAACAATAGTTTGGACCTATCTGACTACATTGATGGATATATTATTAATGACATACTACCTCACTGTGCTAACGACCAGCTAGACACTGTGCTGACAACACTGGTACGAAGACGTATGTGGATGGCAGTGGGCGAGGTGATGAAGCGAGGTGTCAGTGACTCTAAGGAACTATGGGTGGTTCAGAAAGCATGTAATTGTAGCTGTGCCTTGGAATACGTGTTGGACAGTATATTGCCTCACTGTACTCACTGTCAGCTAAACCTGTTGCTGACAACGCTTGTTCCTAGACATGAGTGGAGGGCTGTGGGACGTGTGTTGAAACAAGATGTGGCTGAGACTATGAGGCAATGGGCTGTGCAAGAGGTTTGCAAATACTCCACTTATGTTGACGTTGGTGAAGATTTCGGAGAACTCATGGCGATATCTATACTGCCTGAGTGTTCGGATGAGCAAGTGAACTCGCTGCTGAGGACACTTGCAGAACGACGTCTGTGGAGAGCAGTGGGACATGCACTGACGCGAAATGTTACTGATTCTGCCAAACATTTCGCAGTGATGGAGCTGTGCACAAACTATGAGGAAAACATATGCCATGCTTGCGGAGAAGGTACATCTAGCGATGATTTTATTTTCCAAGACATACTCCCTCACTGTGCTGACGACCACTTGCAGTCTGTCTTACCAACTCTAGCAGAAAGAAATCTGTTCAAATCTGTGGCATACGTGCTGAAAAAAGACGTCAGTGACACGGAACTCTCCAAGAAAGTACAGACAGTCTTTATGCGCGCAAACGAAAGTCTGATTGAAACTGTCTTGCCGTGTTATGTTTACGACGATATTCGCTCAGAACTAGAAACACTGGCCTCGCGAAGATTGTGGAAGGTGTTTCTCATGTTGCTGCATCGCTTTACAATTGACACACTTCACTCGTGGGTCATTGTGAAAGACAGTTCAGAGTCAAAGGAGAGAGTTTTCTGGGACATGGTCAGCAACCCTTGTGACGGGGTTAAAGAGCTTTCGCCTGCCCAGTGGAGATCGGTCACATGGTCAGATTTACAGTACTCTCTGAAAGACTGCCTTGATTGGGACACGCTACTAGGTAAAGTACTGTGTGAAGCTCTGCTCGGCACTGTCAGAGAGATATGGCTGAGTGGACGAGAGAAGGAAGTCCACTGGCGGTCACATACAGCTGTAGAGGAAGCCAGATCAGTAACGGAGGATATTCACCAACAACTGAATCATACATTGATAGACTGCAAGTACAGCAACGTTTCAACCTTGTTGCCATGCATTCATCGCGTGTGTCAAACATACGCTGGTAAGACACAAAGCATGGCCAGACGAGAATTCCCTGCAGGTGAAGCTAGTCAGCGACCTGGCTGCCCTGCAGAAAACAAGAGCTTTTGTACACGCTACAGGATTAGAAATCCAAAAGGAGCTGTAGAAGAGGAACACGGATATGGTGATGTATACAGCAGTCCTCTGTTTCAGTTGCATTTTCTCAAGTACCTAGCACGGGAATACTTCAAACGCAAGGCATGGACACAAATGACTGACGCTGTCCTGGTGGTTCTGACCACAACCCCTGTAGTTCCCGGCATTCAGAGCGTAGCGCTCAAAATCATGCTGCGTGAGAAAAGATGGGACGTTATCCGCCACGCGTGTCTGTCCTGTGTGTGTGAGCAAGATCGGCGGCAGGTGTTCCAGGCGGCTGTCAAACAGAGAGAGTGGGGCGCTGTGAAGCGGTGGGCAGACTACTCACTGTACGACGATCAGCGGCTCTGGGCACTGGGAGAGGCCAAAGGAGAGAAGAGGTGGGACGTCTACTTGAAGCTGGCTGGCCATGGACTCAATGAAGGCGAGCGGATGGGAGTCCTCTACCGTGTGACCATGCATGCAGACTGGAAGCTCGTTCGTCACATGGTGAACACCGTAGCTGATGTATCACACATGAAAGACCTTCTGACCAACACAAGAACGGCAAGACAGCCACGAACAAAGCCCGGAAATTGTCAACAACGAATCGAACAATTAGGAGAATTTGAGGAAACTCTGAAGAAGGACACAAACACGATGAAGACACTGAAGACCGCAGCAAAGCAAGGAAAGTGGCAAGTTGTTCTCTACAACATCCGTCACAAACCAGACCTGCAAAACACGCGTCGTGCACTGAAAGCCGCTGTGTCCAGTGAAGCGTGGAAGACAGTGATCCAGCTGGTAAGACTGGAGATTGACGTCACACGTCGAGACTCGTTGTTCCGTGACATGGTCAGACAGCAGCAGTGGGCTGTGTGTAGAGAGCTGCTGGACCAAGGCGTCAGTGATCAGCTGTGTGTGGAGTCTCTGTCCGACTTGATGAAGCACCGCCAGTGGACATTCATTGCCATGGTGATGAGATGTCTGATGTGCAAAAACAGAAGGACAGAGATAATGTATCGAGCATTGATTATGAGAGAAGGCAGCGTGGTGTGGCAATGTATTAACAGTCTACAACGTCCGCTTTCTAACGAAGAACGCGAGAACATATTCCAGCTTGCGTTTAAACGTGAGGTGTGGCAGGCTGTAAAACCTCTGGTAGAAGAAAAAGACGAGACTGGAATCAGACATCGTGACACCGCTCTGCTGGAAGCCATTGAGCAGCACCAGTGGGATGTGGTGGATCACTGCCAACGTCACCACGCTGACATCAACATGAAGGACGATGACGGCCACACACCGATACACAGAGCGGCCAGGAAAGAGGACTGGGAGGCAGTGAAGGAGCTGACAGTGAGAGATGGTGATCCCAACTTGTTGGACAATGAGGGCTACTCTGTTCTGCACAAAGCAATTGAAGCAAAACAGTGGGACGTTGTGAAGTTGTTGATTCAGTTCCATGGTGACATTCATCGTCCTTCACGCGACTCTCAGAATCACACAGGACTAAACATGCTGATTGATGCCCGCCAGATAGATGTGATCCAATTCACGTTCATGTGGTGTGCTGACCAGTGGAAGGGTGTGAATAAGAAAGGGGAGACAACTCTCCATGCTGCGTGTTTATCTGGCTGTCCTGGCATCCTGCACGACCTGATCGCCAGGAGAGTCGACCCCTTGGCTGTGACATCCAAAGCGCAGGACCTGATTACCAGGCAGTTCCCCAACTTTGCATTTGCAGGGCTTTCAGCGTTGTGTTACGCCGTGCTGTGCAGAGACTGTCCACAGAGGATGGTGGCAGAGTGCATCAAGCTAGGCTTCAGCACCAACCAACCACACATCACTGGCGTTGTAGAGATAAATTCGAGTCAATCGTATTATGTTTGGACAAAAAAGCTGTTGACCTGCCCCTTGATGCTGGCCGTGATGCGAGGCCTGCCTGCCATGACACAGATGCTGCATGAATCAGGAGGGTGTTCAACCCGACAGGTGTTCAATCTATCCGCATACCTGAACTCACTTACACTCACTGTTCCAACGACGAGACAATCACTTGAAAGCGAATTTAGTAGCGTATTGAAATGCGTCCATGGATATGGCGATCATGACAATTCATATGACACAGTTCTGATGAAGAAGTCAGCTGACTATTTACGGCAGATGAGCAGCACGCCTCGCAGCCTGGTGTCCACGTGTCGCCTGGTGATCTCACGCTGCCTCACACTCAGCAAGACACGTCACAGAGACATCGCACAGCTCCCCCTGTCGCCCATGTTGAAGAACTATTTGATGTTTACTGATCTCACAGATCCAGACTATGTGGGTCATCAAGAGTGAACAGGGACTATCTCTTCTGTCTGTGGACCAAAGACTGTTGTAGCAGGACCGGCCTTGGGGACTGCAGCATGTGCTTACTTGTGTGTTTGCATACAGCCAAGCTTTTGTAACTGAAAACAGTACATTCCTCCTAAAACATTCTCTTATCCGAACCAGGGATATTTTATTCCTTGCGACACCAGCTCCGTTATGTGAGTTTATTACCAATTCAGTGCCACATATGGCTTTTTGACCAATCAGGACGGATTCTAGGTGACCCTCTAAATGTTATAACGTTCAGGCAGGGACCCTTTTTTTTTATCAAGCTAAAAATTAACAAGTCGCGTAAGGCGAAATTACTACATTTAGTCAAGCTGTGGAACTCACAGAATGAAACTGAACGCACTGTATGTTTTCACAATGACCGTGGTCCGCCGCTTGTGCATAACGGAGTGAAACTGACGAGCCTGTTCGGCGCTGTAGTACAGTGGTTTCGCTGTGCTGCATAGCACGCTTTTCTGCACCTCTCTTCGTTTTAACTTTCTGAGCGTGTTTTTAATCCAAACATATCATATCTATATGTTTTTGGAATCAGGAACCGACAAGGAGTTTGTTTTTGGATGAAATTGTTTTTAAATCGATTTCGGAAATTTAATTTTGATCATAATTTTTATATTTTTAATTTTCAGAGCTTGTTTTTAATTCAAATATAACATATTTATATGTTTTTGGAATCAAAAATTTATGAAGAATAAGATGAACATAATTTCGGATCGTTTTATAAAAAAAATAATTGTAATTACAATTTTCAGATTTTTGATGAACAAAGTCATTAATTAATTTTTAAGCCACAAAGCTGAAATGCAATACCGAAGTCCGGCCTTTGTCGAAGATTGCTTGGCCAAAATTTCAATCAATTTGATTGAAAAATGAGGGTGTGACAGTGCCGCCTCAACTTTTACAAAAAGCCGGATATGACGTCATCAAAGACATTTATCGAAAAAATGGAGAAAAAAACCGTCTGGGGATATCATACCCAGGAACTCTCATGTCAAATTTCATAAAGATCGGTCCAGTAGTTTACTCTGAATCGCTCTACACACACACACAGACAGACAGACAGACAGACACACACACACACACACACACACACACACACATACACCACGACCCTCGTCTCGATTCCCCCCTCTACGTTAAAACATGAACAGAACACACACTATCTGCCTTTACCACCACAGCAGAATAACAACATAACTGTGTACTTGATTTTAGTCCAAAACAGGGAAACTGGCAAGAAGTGTTGACATAATTGAATTATCTTCCCTGAACTATACAACCGCGCATTATTCAATCGCCTGCGCAGGTAGACTGGTTGAGAGAATTCAATTCGATCAAACTTTCGCACAAAAACTCCTCTTTTCTTTGAATGACTGAAGAAAGGAGGAATAAAGAGGTTACATGCCGAGTCTCAGTGATTATTAAAATAATGGTCGTAGTTAGCGGATCATGAAAAATGCGAGCTTCAGCGAGCTTTTTCATGACCGCGAACTGAGACCATTAGTTTTAATAATCACTGAGACTCGGCATGTAACCTCTACCTATCCTCCTGTGGCGGTAAAGGCAGATATTGTGTGTTCTGTTCATGTGTTGGTATTGGTAAAGACATTTTCTTTCCTTGCACGAACTTTTGCACCCGTGTTCCAGCGGTAAATACTGTATTCGAAGTTCGGTTTTCTGGGGCAAAACTGTGTATGAAACCGCTTTATGTTCTTTAAATTGATGGTGTGCGTGCATTTGGTTGTGTGTGATCTGTTTATAAAATAAAATATATTGTTGAAAACTGATTGTCGGATTGCAGTCTTTTGTCGATGCAGCCAAAATCTACAAGGGGAACTACTCGTGTCGCTAGACAAAGTATGAGTGTTACTTGCCTTGGAAATTTGCTATTGCTGAAGGTTTGTGCACGGCAGATCTGGATTCAGAAAACAACCAAACTCATGGATTTTATATTGAGATTCATGTGTTCAAGTCTGTTGTTGCTAGTTTAAATGCGGTATGTTTGTATTGTTTGCCCCAGAAATGTATATTTCGTACATTAGAGTGTTCGGAACTTTTGAGTCGCACAAAGTAGACCCACAATGTTAACCTTTTCTACCCATGAGCTATCGAGGATTCAGGCCCGTTATTGGAAAGCGATTTTGGTTGTTGGGAAAGTTACAGAAAAATAACTGGCCCTACACGTTTACACAGAGAAAGAAGCAGAGGGGGGAATACTTATAGATTTTGTTTCTATAAAAAAGAAAACGTTTCATTCTTTGAAAAACAACATATTTCAGAACGAGGGACAATTAAAGCATGGTGTGGTTAGTTTGGTTTTAACCCGTTGTTTGTTTTTTTGTTTTTGATAAAGCATGTTACGATGAGGACATAGGCGGCAGGTTATAAGAATGTGAATGATCTCGATTCTTCTTCGTTAATCTGTATATTCGTTGGTACACTTTCCTAACTGTATGTTTCACCGCACAACACCTACTGTTTCAGTGTTTGCATGCACATGATGTTACATGTTTGGAATGTAACTATGGAATTCGTGTCACTTATAATTCGTAGCGTATTTCTTGAAAGCAAAATAGCTGTTATTGTTCTGGGATTTTGCAGAAATGTGCAGCATGATACATTGTAAATAGTAAATTGTGTGTTTTACTTGTTTGTTTTTACATGTCTATGAAAAAACCCTCATGGTAGCTTAGATTATATGTTATATAAATGTACCTTTTTAACACTGAATCATACGACCAAACCCACTGATACGATGTTCAACCCGCTATGCTACAAGTATGTGTTGAGAATGAGATGCTTTCATTAATTGTGTATCACAGTATTAACAGTGTTTAGTGTTAATCTTATGCATGGATTTTCAGGAAGACTTTTGCTTTTTCAAGTAGCAAATTTAAGATTAAAAGTTTAGTTGATAATAGTTATTGGATACGTGTCTGCATGTAGATGGCTGTGTATGTGCCTTTGTGTGGTTGTGGATGTGTGTGGTTGTGGAAGTGTGTGGTTGTGGATGTGTGTGGATTTGGAAGTGTGTGTATGTGCACGCAGATGTGCGTGTTAATTTGGTATGAGTGTTATATGTTATAAACTTGTAATGCTTATGGTAACTCATTTTTGAATGTATGTAGTGAAGGCGTGTAAGGGCTGTACTTTTACGTATGTGTGTGTGTCTGTGTGTGTGTGTGTGTGTGTGCGTGCGTGCGTGCATGTGTGCGTTGAGATTTTCCAATGTTGATTGTAGATGATTTATTGTGCGTTGTTTATCTATCTGCATGGTATTGTCCATAAGTGTCTAATGTGTAGTTGTAAGTTTATCGTTACGTTATTTTGCTTGAATGATGTCATGTCTTCTTCTTCTTCTTCTTCTTCTTCTGCGTTCGTGGGCTGAAACTCCCACGTACACTCGTGTTTTTGCACGAGTGGAATTTTACATGTATGACTGTTTTTTCCCCGCCATTTAGGCAGCCATATGCCGCTTTCGGAGGAAGCATGCTGGTTATCCTCGTGTTGCTATAACCCACCGAACTCTGACATGGATTACAGGATATTTTCCGTGCGCACTTGGTCTTGTGCTTGCGTGTACAAACGAAGGGGGATAAGCCACTAGCAGGTCTGCACATAAGTTGACCTGGGAGATCAGAAAAATCTCCACACTTAACCCACCAGGCGGCCGCGGCCGGGATTCGAACCCTCGACCTTCCGATTAAGAGGCCGACGTCTTACCACCCCGCCACAGCGCCCGTCATGATGTCATGTCAAATAGTATGTTATTTTCATAGTTAATATGTAAAGTGCGGAGAGCATAGATTACTGAGGTTCGCGCTATATAAGCTGTCATTTATATTATTATAATTTAATATTAAGTATACACATTTCTGCATGTTTCCCCATTTTGATAATAAAGTTTCATTGAGTTCATTGAATTGAATTGAGTTTAAAACACGAGAGACAGATCAAACGTCTGGCTGGTTTTTGTACAGATTAAGCACTGCCAATGCCACTTGTGTTAGTCTGCTGTGTCCACCTGGATGAATGCTGGAACCTCTTGTGGAAGCCAGGACATGAGTGTGCATGGTGGTGTTTATAATCGTTTACACGAGAGGTACGAGCCTTTTTTGACTTCTTTGAATTGCCATTTTTATAAGCAAATAGAACTTTTGACGGTTCCTTTAGGTAAAGAGGATAACTGTTTAAAAAAAATAGCGTGCACGTGTGGTTTTTGTGTGTTTATTTTTGTTTTTTTGTGGCCATGTGGCTGCTGCCTTGTTGTTGTTGTGCATGCATTTATGTAAATATGTATAAATCGCTTACACCTCCAGTTTATCCATGGTATCGCGTGGTACCTCGTCGAAACAGAGTAGAGCCTCAAGTGACGTCATATCCATTGACCCTGTCGAGGTGTTACATAGGGTGGAACCCGCTTATTACAAAAAATCGAAGGGAAAATTGTTGTGCTTTCTTGTATCCGATTTGATTTCTTATCTGGATATTAGAAATATTCAGGCAATTTCTTTCACTTATCCGAAGAATAAAATCATCATTATTTTGCAAAAGCATTGCATTATATGTTCGCAAGGAGGCGCGCGAATGTGCATATACTTATGAATGTTTGTGTTTATAATTTCATGCCGTTTGGATAAGTATGTGCGTGCAAATTATTATATATGTCCATGTGTCATCGAGAGATAGAGAATAAACGTGTTCAAGGAAATGCCTTTTCTGACAACCTATCCTTACATTCAAAATCTTGATAAATGATAAACAAAAGAACGAACATATCAACAAACAAACCAATAAGCAAAGAAATAAAGAAAAGAACAAGCAAAAAACTGAAAAGGTAGCATGCAAACAAGCAAAAACCTACAAAATGCTGATAGGAGCAGTACATACAAAGAAAAAAAAGAGAGAGCGAGACGGAGACAATATTTTTAGAAGAGAGATTAGGTGTATGTGTGCTTTAGATATAACAAATGAACTGTTTTAGACTATTTATTTCGGAAACACACACAACGTTCACATGATGAATGACTGACACGCTTTGAGATGTAATGTTTTATTAAATTGTATACTGATATGTTTCCACTTACAATACAATACTATACAATAATACCTTATCATCTCAACCTATGATATACATTGTGGCTGATAATTAAACAAAATGAACAGAATATTAGCAAGCATTTTGACACAAACACACACACACACACACACACACACACACACACACACACACACACACACACACACACACACACACACACACACCAAGTATGTTGATAGCAATAACAATAACAAACGCTATAATGTCGATTTAAATGAGTACCTTACAATGGAATAATTTCTTCCATACATGCAACATGCCTGTTAACGATTTAAAACATAGATTTGAGTAAAAGGTATACGGTCATTCAATACGGCAAAAACCTACAGGCACAAAAACGCTTGTATTTACTAACTCAGTGTACTATAACTGTATGTTTACATGGCATTACAATATACTTAATCCCAACTGACCCTAGAAATCAGTCAGGTATGTGTCCAAGTGGAGGGATGTTTGTATCCCATGTAAAGCCTGGTTAGACATGAGATATAGTGAGCAGTACTGTCTGCAATGGAAGGTATGAACCTTTAAATAGTGTTGATCTGTTCAATGTTGTTAATCTGCAGTTTAACATTAATACACGACGAACAACATCAACAACAGCAGCAGCAAGGCAGTCGCCGTTGTGACGCTAAACACTAGCAAATAAACAAGATGTTCTTTTTCAAACACAGTTATCCCTATGTGAGATAAACAGTAAACAGTTCATTCTGTGATATACAATTCATGAAAACATCTCATTCTCAACTAATATGTGGTTTGAAACTGACAAGGATGCTCTTATCCTCAGTAAAAACGGATATGTAATGACTAACCAGGCTGTCCACACAGACAGAAAGGTATCTGTTACCTGACCAAGGTCCGACAAAAACGTCACCATAATGGGCGATGCGTTGGTCTCTCCTCCGAAAGATGCATCAAACAGGTTTCTTAGTTACGAACATCGCCATTATTTGGACAGGTTTTTCATTGATAAAATGTTCTACGGTTCTGAGGTCTCTTTAGGTCGAGAAGGACGACATATTTGTTCTGTGTAATAAAGAAATAATTCATCTGTCTTTGTTTGAGGCATGTAATTATTGGTTTTAGATAATTCACCACAGTAACCCGTGGTTTGGTCAAATGATATTATTGTGATAAAAGCATACATCCCTGCCGATGGCTGGTGACGCGAATAGCACGTACGAATATGACTGACGTCCCTCTTCATTTTCATATTATTTCAACAAAGACATAGGTTTCGAGCAACTGATCCTTCGCTCCGAGGTATCTGTTACCGCGAGGTATTGGTGCAGTACGCTACCATAAGTATGTTTTTTCTTCATATTCATGTGAAACAGTTCGGCAAAACACACAATTTACTATTTACAACGAATCATGCTGCAAACATGCATTAAAAGTATTCCCAGGAATACGCTACGTTAAAGGTGAACGAGTTCCATCGTTCCATCGTTACATTCCGTACACGTAAAATCATGTGCATACAAACACTGAAACAGTAGGTGTTGTGCGGTGAAACACATTGTCAGCAATTCGTACCAACCATTATACAGCTTCAGATTTACTGAGCAGAATCCAGATCATTCACATTCTACAAAACGGCCGCCTCTGGCCCCTTCCTCACCCCCAACCTGCTGTCTTAAAAACAAACAAAACAAACAACGGGTTGGAACCGAACTAACCACACCAGTATTTTAAACAGAAGCTTGACCCTCATTCTGCTAAAAAAAACATCTGAAGAAAATTATTCGTTTTCCGTTTCATAGAAGCAAAAATAAATATCTCATCCAAGAAAAAACAAACAAAAAAACTATTAAGAACAAGAACAGCAACAGTAGCAACACAAACAACTTCAACATTAAACCTCAGAAGTTTGTTTGTTTGTTTGTTTGTTTATTTGTTGCTTAACGTCCAGCCGACTACGCAGAGCCATATCAGGACGAGGAAGGGGGGGATGAAGGGGGCCACTTGTCAGGCGATTCCTGTTTACAAATGCACTAACCCATTACTTGTGTCCCAGCAGGCTTTAGTAAAACTAAATTAATACCTACTGGAAGATTACCAGTTTCCAGTATGTTAAAATAGGCTTAACCTATCTACTGCTGGACTTACATCAGAACACTAACAGACTAAACTATACATGAATCGCGAGACAAGCGGCAAGAGAAGAGATTTTTGGAAAAAATACAGGTGAATGAGCAAGAAGGCAGAAAAAAGAAAAGAATTCATGAAGAAAAAGAGAGCATGACAGGAAAGAGGAACCAAAAATCTACCTAACAGCAAACTAGAAAGCTCCTGCGGTTCCAAAAACAGGAGGGGCCTTTAATTTCATAACCGCAGTGCCCCACTGCGGGAAACCTCAGAAGTACACGATTAATTTCAAAACTGCTACAAAATTTGAATCACATGACCATGGTACATTAACCTTAAGATGCAATGGCTAAAAAGCATTTCACACAAATTGAGCCAGTTTCATCATTGTGGAAACACAAGCACAATACACTTGCAGCAATAAACTAAATGAAAGCAAGAACATAACAACAGAAAAATGTCAAGGTTACTGGTAATAACATATTAACTATTGTCAGAGAAGAATCTTAAAAGTACAGCAATAACTGTACACTAAAAGTACAGCAATAACTGTACACTAAAAGTACAGCAATAACTGTACACTAAAAGTACAGCAATAACTGTACACTAAAAGTACAGCAATAACTGTACACTAAAAGTACAGCAATAACTGTACACTAAAAGTACAGCAATAACTGTACACTAAAAGTACAGCAATAACTGTACACTAAAAGTAAATGAACTCACCACAGTGATCAAGGGAAAACAAATCAAAATCAAATGTACAGGGGAACAGGTGCCGATCTACCCTATCTATAAAAGGAATACGGGTGGGAAACAACTCAGTGAAGAAGGAGAGGCGGGCCAGTAACTAAGTTTGTAGCTAAGTCTGTAGCGCGCTAGCGTTGTAACCAGATCATCGTCATCGGCGTGGGTTCGAACCAAGGCACGGCGGGGATTGTTTTCTATTACGTAGCCAGAGTCAATGTTCAAGGTAGATTTTAAGCTGACGAAATAGTACTACTCCCGTGTGCAAATACATCCACAAAGACCGGTGCGCACGTTAAAGATACCGAGTTTCTAGCGCCAGTCTGGTACTTGCAAGCACACAGATAGCTAACACGCAGACCCTCAAAGACAGCGTCATGCCGCCCACATGACATGGTTAAAAAAGGGTTATGCAGACAGAACTCTCTCCATCAGGTGACCCTGAGAGGTAAGAGCTCAAGAACGCACGAGAAGAAGTGCAGAACGATAGCATCGTATACCATGCTGTAACAGGGACAGCATTAGTCCAACACTATGGTTGATCTGAGGAGCAAGGTACCTTAAAATTCTCAGTGTTCGACAGACAACACGAGGAAGTTGCAACATGTGTTCACTCAGAACGTACCTGGTTCATGTTGAAGAACCAAAAGCGATTTTATCATATACAAACAAGATTATCAAGAAAGCACATCCGCCCCCTCCCCCCCCCCCCCTCCCCTCATCATTAAAAGTCAAGGAATTGCAAAGACTGTGTACACAGGAAGGCAGCTCCTTCTGTCATTTTCATAGGATAAACACTTCATAAATTGATTGCACAGCACACACTTTTAAGAATGAACAAACGAAAACAACAACAACAATCTAACCAGATAGACTAACAAAACAAAAACCAACAACTGGAGAATCATTATTGAATCTGAAAAATCAATACATACAGAAAACAGCATTTCTTATCGTTGATGCAATTAACCATGAAACGGCACACATTTCCTAGGCGGGCAAACCCTGCAGGATCAATCAGTTCCTTTTACTACATAGTAACTCTCTCTTGTGGCATACAAGAATAAATGATATCTTTTCATTGTAACAAAGGCAACATAATAACAGTTGAAAAACATTTCATCAATGCGTCATAGGAGCAAACCAAGCCATCAACAATATGCAAAGTATAGCGTTGATGGCAACATGTGGTGCAAAGTATAGCGTTGATGGCAACATGTGGTGCAAAGTATAGCATTGATGGCAACATGTGGTGCAAAGTATAGCGTTGATGGCAACATGTGCTGCAAAGTATAGCGTTGATGGCAACATGTGGTGCAAAGTATAGCGTTGATGGCAACATGTGGTGCAAAGTATAGCGTTGATGGCAACATGTGGTGCAAAGTATAGCGTTGATGGCAACATGTGGTGCAAAGTATAGCGTTGATGGCAACATGTGCTGCAAAGTATAGCGTTGATGGCAACATGTGCTGCAAAGTATAGCGTTGATGGCAACATGTGCTGCAAAGAAAGCAAGAAAAAAAGAACAATTGCATCCAACCAAAAAAGCTACATGGTATAGCATATGTGTAGCACAGACAAGCTTGATGAGACCTACACTGTTCTACATTCGGAAAAGTCAAGGATCCAAGGAAGGCCTCCCATGCGTACTCCTGTGGCCATGCATGTTATGGTATACATGGTTGGTTATTTTTGTGGCCATGCATGTTATGGTATGTACATGGTTGGTTATTTATTGTTAACGTCCCTACAACCGATATTGCTACCCAGGATCTCAAAACATATGGAGTCACGTCATCTTGCTTTAAGTTAGTACGTACAACTGTCCCAAACCTCCTGAGAGTGGCGAGGTTCTTGATTAGAAAAATACTGAAACAAAAAATAGTTGCCTTTTGTAAACGCCTCGAGTTTTACAAAGTAAGCAACACAAATAAATGAAGAGCTGACTTGAGAACATCCTTCACCAACTAAATACATAAATATATCTAAAACATAAAACATGTACAATAAACTCACACGAGTGTATCACCTAAAGGAGCAAGTGCTGGTGTCGTTAAAAAGTAAGGAGCATTCATGTTCCTGCTTTGCTGTACCAAACACGCCAGAAAAAAAAAGCTACAGTCCCCAAGTCTTGGTCCTGCCACAGCAACCTTTGGCCAACAGACAGAAGACAGTCTGTGTTCACTCTTGATGACTCCGTGAGATCAGTAAACATCAAATAGTTCTTTATAATGGGCAACAGGGGGAGCAGTGCGATGTCTCTGTGACGTGTCTTGCCGAGTGTGAGGCAGCGTGAGATCACCAGGCGACAAGTGGACACCAGGCTGCGAGGCGTTCTGCTTATCTGCCGCAGATAGTCCGCTGACTTCTTTCTCAGAACTGTGTCAGATACACAGTCAAAATCGTCCATTTCATGAACTCCTCTCCACAGCGAATTGAACTCGCTTTCAAGTGCTGGTCTTGTCGATGAAAAACTGAGTGTGAGTGTGTCCAGGTGTGCGGTCAGCATGAACAGTTGTCTGTTGGAACACGCCCCGGATTCATAGAGCATCTGTGACACGACAGGCAGGCCTCGCATCACGGCCAGCATCAAGGGGCAGGTCAACACCTTTTGCTTTTCTGTCTGGGAAATATATGACTGACTCGAATGTCTCTGTACAACGCCAGTAATGTTTGGCTGGTGTGTACTGAAGCCCAGCTTGATGCACTCTGCCACCATCTTCTGTGGGCAGTCTCTGCTAAGCACTGCGTAACACAAGGCTGAAAGCCCTGTCACTATCATTTCGCTGATGGGAATAATCCTGTCTGTGGATGTCACAGCCAAGGGGATGACTTTCCTGGCTATCAGGTCGTGCAGGATTTCAGGATAGCCAGATGAACACGCGGCATGGAGAGTTGTCTCCCCTAAGTTATTCACACCCTTCCACTGGTCAGCACACCACAGGAACGTGGATTGGATCACGTCTATCTGACGTGCGTCAATCAGCATGTTTAGGGATGTTTTTGTCTGATAGCGGCGGGTAGGAAGATGAATGTCACCATGGAACTGAATCAACAGCTTCACAACGTTCCACTCTTTTGCTTTAATCGCCCTGTGCAGCACAGACAGGCCCTCGCCGTCCAACAGGTTGGGATCACCATCTCTCACTGCCAGCTCCTTCACTGCCTCCCAGTCCTGTTTCCTGGCCGCTCTGTGTATCGGTGTGTGGCCGTCATCGTCCTTCATGTTGATGTCAGCGTGGTGACGTTGGCAGTGATCCACCACATCCCACTGGTGCTGCTCAATGGCTTCCAGCAGAGCGGTGTCACGATGTCTGATTCCAGTCTCGTCTTTTTTCTCTACCAGCGGTTTCACTGCCTGCCACACCTCACGTTTGAACGCAAGCTGGAATATGTTCTCCCTTTGTTCGGTGGAAAGAGGACGCTGCATACTGTTGATACATTGCCACACCACGCTGCCTTCTCTCATCATCAGTGCTCGATACATCGTCTCTGTCCTTCTTTCCTCGCTCATCGGACATCTCATCACCATGGCAACGAGTGTCCACTGGTGGTGCTCCATCAAGTCGTTCAGAGCCTCCACACACTGGTCATCACTGACGCCTTGGTCCAGCAGCTCTCTACACACAGCCCACTGCTGCTGTCTGACCATGTCACGGAACAGCGAGTCTCGCCGTGTGACGTCAGTCTCAAGTCTCACCAGCTGAATCACTGTTTGCCAGGCTTTACTGGACACAGCGGCTTTCAGTGCATGGCGCGCGTGTTGCAGGTCTGGTTTGTGACGGATGTTGTAGAGAACAACTTGCCACTTTCCTCGCTTCGCTGCGGTCTTCAGTGTCTTCAGCGTGTATGTGTCCTTCTTCAGAGTGTCCTCAAATTCTGTTAATTGTTCGATTCGCTGATACCACATCGCTGGCTTAGGTCGTGACTGTCTTGTAGTTCTTGTGTTGGTGAGAAGCTCTTTCATGTACGATACATCAGCTACGGTGTTCAGCATGTGACGAACAAGCTCCCAGTCTGCGTGCATGGCCACACGGTGGAGGACTCCCATCCGCTCGCCTTCATTGAGTCCATGGCCAGCCAGCGTCAAGTAGACGTCCCACCTCTTCTCTCCTTTGGCCTCTCCCAGTGCCCAGAGCCGCTGATCGTCGTACAGTGAGTAGTCTGCCCACCGCTTCACAGCGCCCCACTGTCTCTGTTTGACAGCCGCCTGGAACATCTGCCGCCGATCTTGCTCACACACATAGGACAGACACGCGTGGCGGATAACGTCCCATCTTTTCTCACGCATCATGATTCTGAGCGCTATGCTTTGAATGCCGGGAACGACAGGGGTTGTGGTCAGAACCACCAGGACAGCGTCAGTCATTTGTGTCCATGCCTTGGACATGTAGTAATCGTGTGTTAGGTACTTGAGAAAGTGCAACTGAAACAGGGGACTGCTGCTGGAGCCATTTTTACCATATCGGTCTTCCTCCTTAATTGCTCCTTTGGGATTTGTACTCATGTAGCGCATACAAAAGCTACTGTTTTCTGCAGTTCCGCCATGTCGCTGAACAGCTTCTCCTTTAGTGGGTTTTTGTCTGGCTACGCTCTGTGTCTTGCCAGCGTATTTTTGACACAGCCAATGAACGCAAGGCAAAAAGGTTAAAAAGGTGATGGTTTTGCACCCCGTCAAAGTTTTATTGAGGTGGAGGTTAATATCTTCTGTTACTGATCTGGCTTCGCCAACAGCTGTCGGACAAACGATCTCCTTCTCTCGTCCACTCAACCATGTCTCTTTGACAGTGCCTAGCAGAGCTTCGTAGAGAACTTCTCTCAGCAATGTGTCCCAGTCGAGGCAGTCTTTCAGAGAGTACTGTGGATCTGACCACGTGACCGATCTCCACTGGGCAGGTGAAAGCTCTTTAACCCCGTCACAAGGGTTGCTGACCATGTCCCAGAAAACTATCTCCTTCGGCCCTGAGCAGTCTTTCCCATTGGCCCACGAGTGAAGTGTGTCAATTGTAAAGCGATGCAGCAACATAAGAAACACCTTCCACAATCTTCGCGATGCCAATGTTTCTAGTTCTGAGCGAATGTTGTCATAAACATAACATGACAAGATCGTTTCTATTAGGGTTTCGTTTGCATTCTCAAATACTAATAGCACATTTTTGCAGAGTTCCGTGTTACTTTCTTGTTGCTTCAGCACGTCTCTCACGGAGTTGAACAGCTTTTGTTTTGACAGCCTTGGTAAGACAGACGAGTGGGCGTTTTCACAGTGAGGCTGTATGCTATTTGTAATAGATTCATCAACAAACTCATCTGAATCAAAGTGATTTTTCAGATATGAGCAAATCAGCTTGCAAGAGAAGCAGGTACCATCGTCATCATCATTGCCATCATCGTCATCATCGCCATTGGCATCAAGCAAATCATTGCAGTCAAAATTATCTGCCTCGTCATCATCCTTGCCATCATCATCAACATTGCAACCGTCAAAAAAATTGCCATCATCATCATCATCGCCATTGGTATCAAGCAAATCATTCCAGTCAAAATTATCTGCCTCGTCATCATCCTTGCCATCATCACCAACATTGCCACCGTCAACAAAATTGCCATCATCATCGTCATCGCCATTGGTATCAAGCAAATCATTGCAGTCTAAATTATCTGCCTCGTCATCATCTTTGCCATCATCACCAACATTGCCACCGTCAACAAAATTGCCATCATCATCAGCAGCAGCAGGAGCAACATCATCATGTACGTCAATCAGGTACGTTTTGCAGGCTTTTTCCATTAACAGTCGTTTCACTGAATCACTGACTCCTTGTCCCAAAGCATCTCCAAAGGAAAGCAACAGACGTCCTTCCACCAGGGTCTTTAATGTATCGTTTATCGTGTCGTATCCACAGTCGGAAATTATGCTGAAGTTATCCTTCTCCAATTGTTTTTCCTCCCAATCAACTACACAGGAATTCCCCAGTGCGCTATGTGTCTCAGAATCACCGTCACTCTGGTTTGGGGCCTCTTCAATAGCACACGACAAATGTTCTTTTACCAGGGTCACCAGCAGATCGTCCACCTGATCGTCAGCACTATCTTCGTTTCTGAAAAAGTCACAAGAGTAACCCTTTTTAACATCGTCATATGACTCCTGTATAGCCCACCGTTTCTTACACTCCTTGACACCCCGTTCCAACACGCGAAGCGCATGACGCTGCAGATAACGGTCCGCGAGTATCCACAGCTTGGAGCATAGCTTGTCATTGGCACATTCAGGAAGTAAGCCGTATACAATAAACTCCTTTGGGTCATTAAATCCACAATCCTCCATGAACAAATCAGCATCCGAACCTTCACCAATGACGTCCTCGTCACAAATGTTACAGGCTTCAAGAACTGCCCATCGTATCTTTGAGTCTCTGACGTGTTGCTCTAACACGTCTTTTACAGCCTCCCACGCCCGTGGTCCCACTATCACTGTCAGCACAGAGTCCAGTAGCCGGTCACTGCAGTGAGGGAGCACGTACTGCACAAAGTCTTCTTCATCTGCATGTAGACATGCTATGTGGATCAACCACTCCTGTTGTGAGTCACTAACGCCCTTTGCAAACATGGGGCCAACATCCTGCCATCTTCCTTTTGCCACAAGCTGCAACATTTGTTTATCTATTTCGGCACCCCTGACCGTCCATATTTGAAGTCTCGAATTAGAAATGTTTTTTTTCACACACTGCATCAGTTTGTCAACGTCGTTCCATCGACCTTTTGAGATGATGTACGACATGAGACGGTTCAGATAATCCCGTGTACAGTAAGGCAGTATGTCGTTTCTTATCTGTTTACACTTGGCATTTTTGAAAGCTTCCTGAAGCGTCCAGATACATAGTGTGTCACCTACACCTCGCTGTAACATTTTGCCAACCGCACGCCAAAGCCCCCGAACCACTACCCCTACTAGTGCGCAAGCAATCTCCACGGCACTGCAGGCGGAGAGGATGTAGACAACTAACTCATGTTCTCCAGCTTCTTGACAAGCTTTTTCAATCGCCCAGCTACGCGTGGTTCCTTGAACTTGTTGAATCACCAAACCAACCGCTCGCCACAGACATCGCTTCACAAGCACCGCTAGCACAGAGTCCAGCTGATCCTCGGCACAGTGCGGCAATATAAAAGACAGCAGTTCCTGCTCAGCGCTCTGCCTTGCTGCTTGGTGGACGGACCAAGTGAGGAGAGCGGTGCTTACACCACGCTGTAAGGCGTGTCCCACAGCTTGCCACAGTCCCCTGGAAGCAAGGTGTGGTAATGCAGAGTGCAGATGACTGCTGGTGCACTGAGGACTGATGAGAGACAGGAAGATGGATTCTGCACAGTGCTTGCTGGCTGCCTCCACTGCACCACCCTGTTCGGCGTCAGAAAGGCCGCCATCTTGGAGAAGTGTTGATAGGTCCGACCACAACTCTCTCTGGATAATTTCATTGATGTCTTTTTCAAAGTCATATCGAGTTTTTTTGTTTGGCGAAGCCATATTGTACACTATGTTGCAAATGTTTCTACTTTATCGTACTGTCAAAGGCATAGTATGTATCTCACCGTTTGGGGTTCGTGTTTCGAGAATTTGACATTTCTAAAGAATCTGGGGAATCCACTGTATACCATAATCTTGACGCACTACGTAAGATTTGCGCAAAAACGCACCAGAAGCATAGTGGTTAATTAAATCAAAGTGAGTGAATGAGCTTCAGGGCGTTGCTTATTGTGGGTGTTCGAAACATAACGTAGTCCAGAAGCGCCGCCTGGGTTACCCTGGCCAGATCCCTCTATGACGCCGCGACCTAGTAACCTCATTTTGTACATAATCAAGGGAAATAATTCAGTAAACCACAAAGAATTTGTTTATTTGCCTTTATACGACATTTAATTCAGCCTTTAAAACACATTCTTTTGCGAAGCAAAGGCAGTCTTCCTGCGCTTGATAGCATTATTTTTAACATATATTCTAGAAATATACATTTGAGGGCCATTTTTGTTTTAATTGTTTCAGCAATTGTAGAATAAATGCAGGAACTATTACTAACGATAATACAGCAATATTTTGAATTTTGCAGAAAGGTTTGCTTCATAAACGTCTTCGTTTTGGGCATTGGTTGCGTATGAACTATTCTGGTAAAAACGTATTACCAGGCACAGAACATCTCCATCTGTGCCAATATATGTGTTATTTCCGCCATGCAAATAAACAACACTAACAATAACAACTTCAACAACAGTAAGAAATCAAGCTGTGGTCACTTCTGGCAAAACAGTAATAAGAGCTGTCTTTACAAAAGTGAAATCATCGGTTCTGTCAATACAGGGTCAGATCTGTGGAGTGTCTTGTCCTTTTTTGTTTAAACAAAGTCACGCACACACTAACAAACCCAACATCTAGATGTCACGCTTCGTATAACAAAACACTGAAGCAACACGAACAACGGTCCTGGATTCCCTGGACAGAACTGAGTCCTAATTAATCAGTCACGGCTGTTGAGTCTGCCGACGTTGACCCACAGAAAGAAGAGGGTGGGGGTCCTGCCCCTTTACTGTTTCAAGGAACTGACTGATGTTGTGTACACCGCACCGCTATGTCCTCCATTACTGCACTCAGCTGGTTGAGGTTGTGTCAGCTTCCCCACTACATCCAGCAGGGGGCTCTGTAATTCATCAGTAATTCATCAGAAAATCAGAAGCCAATGAAATCAAATGTTCAAAAAGGAAAACATTAGCGGGGGAACATGTTTTTATCGGGTGACTTTATCGTGGTATTATACACCAGCATAATGGTCTTGGGAAATTCACATCAAATCTGCTTATGGTTAAACTCCAGATCTGTGTTTGTGAGTGTGTTTCTTGCTGGACGTTTTGCAATCTATGCAAAATACTTCCCCGACAGATTACCTATCCACTGATAATTTGCACGGTATTATGTGTCAGGATGCTGACCCCTATTCAGTCCACGTAATTGTCTGTCTAACTGGGTAAATTGCAATCCCGGGTCTGTGAACCACGTGTTTTTAAAAAAACCTTTTAAATGCCTTTTTTTTTTAAATGTACAATAATGCAGGTCAATTAAGTTTCTTTATGTTTCTTACTGTGTTTATGATATGAATCTATCATCTTTTCATGGCGAATATGCCACTAAGTGCAGTTCTGCCGTGTATTGGCAGAAGGCAGTAAGTCCAAATTTGGTAAAAATGAGATTTTCATATCATAATGCCGAGGGGAAAAAGGCGCATCTTGTGTCAAAAATTCTAAGATGTGCGATCAATATTTATGGACTTTTTGAAGAAGTAAGTCCACTAAACAAATTTAATCGAAGGATAAAAATCGGCAAATGGAAGCAAGTCCAGCCAGGGACTTTTGGTTTTCAGGTTTGCACTGGACTTACTTCCTTGCAAGCCTCAAAACGAGTTTGCATGGTTTAGCGCTCTATGTCCACTAGCCAATCGCGTTCACACTTTTGTAATCCTGACTGCGGTTAACCAATCAGAACTAAGCTTATTGTATCATTATTTCCCTGGCCTTTGTCGGGGAAAATGGCGATGAAAGCTGCCGACGTGTTCAACTATATCCGAAGCAACAGTAAGTTGGTTTGTTTGTTTCATTTTTGTTGTTGGCAGTTTTGCGTTCCGGTCTGAAATGACTCTCTCAATAGGTGTATGGGAATTTACAACGACAACACTGATTTTCTGACTGATTTGGGTATTCCAATGTGCACTTGCGTGCATTACGGAGCTAGCAAGTAAAATGCCATATAGACTAGGATAAATTCTCGAAAAGAGGCCTAAATAAAAAGAGGTAGGCATTTGTGGGTAATTAATGGCAACAGGTTGATTCTTATGGATTTGGGTGTGCTGAATTCATTTCTGCCTGTTGCCAAAGTCAAAAATGCCTATATTCGTTACTATTCAACGGTTTCCAAGATGGCCGCCATGATATCAAGAGACTACTAATTCTCAAACAAATGCTTATATCTTTGGTGTTTTTAGAGATACAGTGTTAATTTTTGGCTAGTTGGTAGATGACCGATAGGCAATAGTTGCCTTGTCAGAGTATTTGACCTTGATCTTAAGTCAAGGTCACATGAGACTTGACAATATTGACTTGTACTGTTTTGTCATGTGTGCATTTTAAGTTGTCTTTTGGCAGTAAACTACTGCGAACTAATCACTAAAAATAAGTGATATTACCCAGTAGGTATTCAGCATTAAAATGAATATACATTGATCATCATTCTGACAAGGTCAAGGTCATTTTGACCCCATATATCAGATGTGTTTAAACTTGGACGCCATCAAGATTTGCAGTGGCTCATCTGTTGTACACACTGGACATCTGATTCAACAATTACATTTCAGCAGGGGTTCAGATCAATGGTGCACAATCAACTAGGTCAAAGGTCAAGGTCAAGGTCAAAGTCAAAGGTCACTATTTGGACCATTTATTCTCAAAAACGGGGCCTAAAATAGAGATAAGCCATTTGTGAGTAATTATGGTGTGCTCTTCCCATTTCTGCTGTATGACAAAGTGTATATTTGCTAGTTTGTCCTGTATCATTAAATATTCAAAATGGCCGCCACAAGCCTGAAAACTCACCCACACACAAAAACTGACAATTCTTTAAACATAACCACTCTATTTATTATCAACTTTTGTTTCAACATACGTTTGTATCAATAACGTTGCATAATCAGTACACATTTCAACAACATTTAAGATGTTATGGTATTTCTGTGGCAATTATAACACAATATACACAAATCTGAAGCATGACAAACGTTAATGTTCCATAATACTCTGTCACGAGAAAAAAACTTCCGAAACATGTTGAGAACAAGCTCAGCAACAGGTAAACATATCAGCTATGTACAGGCATTCAGCAAACAATGTCAAATGTTCACATTTCATATGGTAAGGTCAATGAACATCACACACGTCCAAAGGGTCACGGTCAGTTCACCACTCGTTAAGACACTCCTCGTGCATTTCCCGGCATTTGCACGCTGCTGTGCATGGTAGCTTCGCCTTTCTGCATCTGCACCTTCCACTGCTGCACTGCTTCTGGCAGGTGCAGAAGATGATGTCTAGGCACGCGTCTGGAACAGACGGAAGGGTTTTCAGGACGGGGAGGAAGACGCCATCCTTCAGTTGCCAGCCCATGCTTTCAATCGGCGGCAGGTTCGGCTTCTTCTCATGAGCTTGTTGCCAGACTGAGGCCTGATAATGAGCTCTCTTGATGTGGAAGCTCAGAGCATCACTGGATGGGGGCAGATTTTCTGGGGCGGTGGCTTTCCGGAACATGATGGTTCTGGCACCATCTGCAGTCTCACAGTTTCAGATGTACAGCTTGCAAAAGAACTGCTCTGCTTCTTTTGACGTGTCGTCTGTCAGCTGCCCTTTCCCCAAATTTGCCAGCAGCTGGTGATGTTGCTGAAACACTTTCCACCCAGATACCTTGCCTTGGCCAGACAGGAAAGATGTGGAATCCGAGCCAGTGATGGCGTGGAATCCTATCAAGTTCTGGAGCTTTGCCTTCTCCATGTCAGGTCTCTTGGCAATATTGTGAACTGGGATGTACTGTCTACACTTTGCTGTGCCAGTTTTCATCCACACTTTCTTGCACTTCATTTTGTCAAAATGTGCAAGAATCAATACAGCTACATCTGTGTCTTGTGAAGAAACAACCAGGCTGGTTGCATCGCTGTTCACACAATGCAGAACAACACGTGTATCACCCTCTTCGTGACTGGCCTCTAGCGGAGTCGTGTCCACGTCTGGCTTGGATGACTCAACTTGAGTTGGATCACTGAAACCACCGGAAACCACAACAGTTTTGTCATCTGGTGCCTGCAGGATGAGTTGCCGAGACAGAAATTTGGCCAGATCAGCTTTGTTCTCAGGGTGAGACATGAAGTTGTCCCATTTGGCTGGCAGGGGTGTGTCCTTAGACTCTATCAGTTTCCTGATGGGCTGAGCTCCTTTGCTCCGCTTCTTTCTTGTTCCACCTTTGATTGACAGCTGATCATACCGATCAAAGACGATGTCGGTGCGTTTAAAGGCATGTCCTTGGGCAAGGAGAGACTTGACGAATGTGTCAGCAAGATCACCAAATGTAGCTGCACCTTGTGGCTTTCCAAGTGCACAAACATGTGCTTGCCCATCAACGACAAGTGTTGCCTTGTCTCCAAGCTCTTGTGCTTCAATGCCTGGAGGACAGTTTACACCACTTGTGAGGATTTTAAGCAAGCTTGCTTTTGATCCTGACCTTAAACTGCCATCAGTTTCAGCAAGTGAAGGGGGTACTGGCATCAGCTCATGCTTCATGATCACAGAAAGATCAACACTGCGCCCTGCTTCATAGGCCGTGATCAACCGCTGAAGAATCTTTCTGTCAGCTTTGACCGTCTTTTGTTTCCCACTCTTTGCATCCTTCTGCTTCACCTCGTACAGACTGGCAAATGTCAGAGGCTTGTTCTTCGGCAGAGCATCGCGGAATTTCATTTTCCTCTCTTCGCAGGGCACAAGTCTCTCCCGAACAAATGTTTTCACCTGTTCTTGTCCTTTTTCACGTGCTGTCAACAGGTTTTCTTCCATGTTCTTGGTTGTAAGATCCTTCGAAGCAATGTTCTGCAGATCTTCAGGCACACCCAGAGAAAAAACCTTGAAGCGTTTAAGGTTGTCAAACAACTTTTCTTCATCAGTTTTGTCTTGTCTTTTTCTGGCCTTGTTGCATTCGTTGTGAATGCTCTTCTCGTCAACCTCTGCTCCAAAGACTGCTCTTGTTTCTCCTGCAATGTGAGATCGGAGATTGAACGAGAGGGCCCAACGGTTCAGAGCAGACGGTGTCTTTGTGATGCCCACAATCCCTCCACATGACTTTCCAATCCCGTTCAGCCATTCTTGACTTTGATCTGGGTCCACCTGGTTGAACTTGCTCTGGCTCCTCTTCACAACAAAGTGCCCAGCTTCAAATTCCTTCTTCACTTCTTCGGGGAGCTGATTCATTTCACTGACGTAGACTGTGCCCCATCGAGCATAGTTGGTATGATCATATCTCATGAAGTAGGGGAGCATTGCCGTGAAAGCTTGAAGATGCAGATTCCAGTCGCCATCTCTACTGGCGCGTGTGAACTGGAGAAGAATTTCTACCATCTCCAGGTACCCCCACCAGAACTGGAATTTGGATTGGCCCGCGAAGCAGCAAACGAGTCCACAAGGTCTGTGAAGCGTTTGTTGGCAAGAAGATGTACAAGTGCTGCTGTGTCATCACGAACCATCTCGTCTTCAATCTCTTGTGCGAGCTCATCATCACTGCCGTGGACGTACTGCAGCAACTGTGGTAGGAGTATTCTCCACAAGGCTTGCCAGGTCAACTTATGAGTTCGCATCCCTCTGACATAGGACTTGCCTGCCAGCACCTGTTCAGCTGTTTTCGGGCCAAGGACATTGCTCTCGACCAACAGATCCAGAAGACCAGAGCACTCCATGTGACGCCCGATGGTTTTGAGGAAGTTGAGGGACGTATGGAGACCACCGAGCCTCACTACCAGCAGATTCTGATATTCAGCTTTAGCCCATTTGAGATTTGTGTATATTGTGTTATAATTGCCACAGAAATACCATAACATCTTAAATGTTGTTGAAATTTGTACTGATTATGCAACGTTATTGATACAAACGTATGTTGAAACAAAAGTTGATAATAAATAGAGTGGTTATGTTTAAAGAATTGTCAGTTTTTGTGTGTGGGTGAGTTTTCAGGCTTGTGGCGGCCATTTTGAATATTTAATGATACAGGACAAACTAGCAAATATACACTTTGTCATACAGCAGAAATGGGAAGAGCACACCATAATTACTCACAAATGGCTTATCTCTATTTTAGGCCCCGTTTTTGAGAATAAATGGTCCAAATAGTGACCTTTGACCTTGACCTTTGACCTAGTTGATTATGCACCATTGATCTGAACCCCTGCTGAAATGTAATTGTTGAATCAGATGTCCAGTGTGTACAACAGATGAGCCACTGCAAATCTTGATGGCGTCCAAGTTTAAACACATCTGAAATATGGGGTCAAAATGACCTTGACCATGTCAGAATGATGATCAATGTATATTCATTTTAATGCTGAATACCTACTGGGTAATATCACTTATTTTTAGTGATTAGTTCGCAGTAGTTTACTGCCAAAAGACAACTTAAAATGCACACATGACAAAACAGTACAAGTCAATATTGTCAAGTCTCATGTGACCTTGACTTAAGGTCAAGGTCAAATACTCTGACAAGGCAACCATTGCCTATCGGTCATCTACCAACTAGCCAAAAATTAACACTGTATCTCTAAAAACACCAAAGATATAAGCATTTGTTTGAGAATTAGTAGTCTCTTGATATCATGGCGGCCATCTTGGAAACCGTTGAATAGTAACGAATATAGGCATTTTTGACTTTGGCAACAGGCAGAAATGGATTCAGCACACCCAAATCTATAAGAAACAACCTGTTGCCATTAATTACCCACAAATGCCCGAGGGTGTTAGATTTTCTGAAATCTGTCCTAGTCTAATAGTTCAAATCCCCATTTATTATAGTTTTGTTGTTATACGCTACTTCCACCGTGACTTCTTGACTATTCACTTCTGCTATTTTCATCATGATATTTATGGATGCATTTAGCATGTTTCTAATACAAAGAGATAGTTGTTTTGATCTAGAATGAGTGACTTGTGGTCTTGAGCACTGACAGCGTGTTAGATCTGGAACAGTATGACATTATACTGGAGGATTGTTCTCCGGTCTCTTTGTGCTTCCAACCATCGGAATAAGTATTATGTCCTATTGTATTTGACAGAAATGTGATTCGAAGTGGGACAGGCAGCGACGACAGCTGCAGCACACAGTCTGAGGAATATTCGCCACCACTGCCCCTTTATGTTCAAGGGCCCAAAACAAGGTATGTTTCACTGACACAACCAAAAATAGCGTGCAACATTTTTTCATTCCTTTCTTTTCTCGGGCTGAAGAGGTATATTTTAAAACGAGCAACATCTTTACATCATTTTCGTTGCAGTAGTATTAGTATCATCAGCAGCAGCAGTAATCGTTTGTCATTATAGTAGCCCGGAGGGGGGGAGGTGATGTGCGCGGGAGAAGAAAATGATGATGTGAAGGAGGGTGCTGAGGAGATTTGTTAATAAAATGTCTCACTTTTGCTGCCTTTTTCATTTGACAGATGTGTAAGCGTTGCTGGCAGGTTGCAACTGCGAGATACGATCCACCTCGGCTTGCAGGAGAAGAGGCCACAATGGACCTTGCCCAAATGAAAATGCCAGCAACATACGACGGTTATGGGACAAAGAAGAGGAAGAGGAGTAATACTGACAACTTTCAGTTTGACAATAACAGATGCTGAGCGCAGAGATGCAGAACGTGGGGACGAGGAGGAGGAGGAGGTGGGGGGATTGTATGTTGTTTGTTAGTTATCCAAACAGGCTCATGGAAAAAAATCTACATCCAGTTAATCGCTGTAGTTGATAATTGTCATCAGTCGGATGGCAGAATGTCAGTGAATAGTTTTAGAAGGGATGTAGACTGTAACTGAGGTAGATGGGGTGATACATAAATATACTACATCATAGTTTGCAGGTTTGTGGTTTTGCTAGTTGAACACTCAACTACAGTGTTTGTGGGCAGTGTGTGAATTACTATGTAATTCTACTAGCAAATGTAGCGCGCATGGTGTACAACTATAAATGGTTATGTAGTTCATCACACATTTTTCAAGACTAATTAAACAAATGTTGTTCAAAAGTGGAACACTTCAGCTGAAAGTCAACACTGCACGATAATATTGTTAACTCTGGTATAATGGCGGTTTGTCAAACCATTTCTTTTTGTCACGCTGTTGCTTTAATTTTGTGTACTTTGGAAATCAAGACTGCACGATTATCTATTGTTAATTCTGGTATAATGGCTGCTTGTCAAACCAGTTATTTTTGTCATGCTGTTGCTTTAATTTTGTATACTTTGGAAATCAACACTGCACGATGACCTATTCTTAATTCTGGTATAATGGCGGCTTGACACACTAGTTATTTTTGTCATGCTGTTGCTTTAATTTTGTGTCCTTTGGAAATCGTTAGTCAAAGTAAATAAATAAGATGTCTTATTGTCACATCCTGGATTCTAATTCTTATTGTAATTCAATCAAGTTTGCGTTTTAATGAAACAGATCCTGTGATTGGTCAGAATGCCCCAACTCATTAAAAATTACAGGTGACTAATTGTCGATAGCCACTCGCTAAAAAATCCATTAACCACCTGCTGGCGAGGCGCAGTGATACAGCCTCAACTAGTCTCGGTTAGCTTTGAGGGTCATTTTACAAGTAGGAAATATGAAGTACCAACGAAATACCGAGACCATATAAGTATGCGAAGTGATGACGTCGAATACGTGACGTAAGTTGATGCATGAATTCTTCCGGACTTCGTCAGTCAATTCCAAAGATCGCTTTTGTGATGAAAAGAATTTGTTTTAGAGTTTGCTGTCCAGAAACCCGTAAAAAAAGATGGGAAAATGTATGTGAAAGAAAACAAAACAGGAGGAGAGTGATACGATAGGAATACAGAGACATATTTCTTGGGACTTGACCCTTGCAGGTAGGTGGACTGAAAGTAGTGTGTGAACAGAACAGAACCAATTCTGTCTGTTTACCATCGCATGAAAGCAGGAAAGAGATCGTCGTCAGATTGAATTACAATAACATTAACACGCTTCCATTTGAAACTTCTCGGTCTTCATCGTGGATTGACGCCCTCCCAAAGTCTAATTGAAGCCCGACGGAGCGACCTTTGGTCGGGCGTCAACCCCCGATGAAGACCTCGAAGTTTCAAATGGAAGCATGTTAAAGTGTAACTAAACAGACATTTTGAAGTGTCAGCTTTACTGAATTGCTTTATGTTTTGTCCAAGTATAGACCTGTAGAAGCGATACTGGACGATTTTTCCAACGTTTACTGTGTTTTCTGATTTACTACGATTTTTTAAAAGTGTTGAACCCATTTCAGATTTACCTGCTTATCTGTTCTTGATTTGATACTTCCAAAGAACAAGTGGTACTTTGAGTTCCGGTTTTATGTTTTAACCAATCAGAATTTGGTTCCTAAATAAAATCGTCTGCTGCCTGTCCCAGCAGAGTCGGCAACAAGCACTGCTTGCCACATGTGTGATGTTACCAACAGAAATAGCCATAAATTGGGCAAGGTAGCAATGTAAATGAATTGGATCTAACTACTGCATCTCTGGCCTTTGAATTCACTCCAAATGTACTGGCTCAGCGTGAGAGGCAACATCCTGTCGAAGTCGTAAGCACGAGGCTGACTGGGAGATTATTATTCGAAGAGCATGCTGAAACGGATTGTAAGTACAATATTTTACATGTTCTCGACATTTCTGTTGATCTTTCCTTAACTTTAATTGTTTCCTTGATTTAAAACCCTAGGGCTTGTATTTTCAGTTGTGATACTAAGCACGTATCTTTACCACAGTATCTGTCAGATCACTTCACACTTGAATTTTGGAATGATGAAGTGGAATTATTTCTGGATCTAATTTATTCCTTGTTCCCCCCCCCTCTCGATTCCTTTTTTCGCCACATATGTATTGTCGTGTAAGGGGGTAGATGCGTGTACTGGCTGATTTTTTTATTTTTTTACTTCGGTCAGATACAGATGATTGGGAAAAAACCTTGTCAAGGATTTCAGAATTTAATAGATGGGTCCTGTTACAATACAGACTGAATGTGCGCAAGATGAACTTTTGATTAAACATACACACACAAATGAATCTCTTGATTTTGTTATACGGCGAATGTCCAGTTTCCACCACCACGTCTGTGGTATGTTTTTATACTGTTTGATTGAATAGACTGACGTGCATTCTCTCGCAAATGTGCGCGCGTGTGTATTTGTCTGTGCCTCAGACTTATTAATCAAAGATGATGTTGCACATTGCAGATCTATGCGACAGGAGCAAGTGGACAAGACAGCTACATTTGTGAGCGAAGATCCAACGGTAAGCTCTTTTAGCCGAAGACAGCGAGCCTGGGTGCATGAGTGCTGCAGGGCTATTAGACGACTTTTCATTATTCTTGATTTGGATCGAGATCCATGCAGGGTATTAGAAAGTGCAGAATATACACGTTTGAACAAATACGATGTGTGTTTGCTCTGAAAAAAAGAAAAAAAAACGCAACAAACAAACATTGTATTTGTTTAAAGTATCACAAATATTTATTACCTGTATCTGCATGTTTTGATAATGATGAAGGGTAAATTACTTTGACGTGTGCTTTTTTTTAACCACACTGATAACGAATGATAGAAACACAGACACACTTAATAACATATCCACAAAAATTGTAACAATAAATGTAAGCTGAACAATGCCTGCAACACATTTCAGACCTCAGAAGGAAGTAATTATGAGATTCAGACAGAGAGAGAAAGCCCAACACGAAACCAGTTGTCTTTTTTATTTCATTATGTAATATTAAAAACACGACAACAACGTATTTCCTGTACTTAGTTTCGTGCAATTATGGATTGCAAAGTATGTCTAATTGAGTGGCATAAAGAGGCACAGTTGCGAATCCTTGTAAATTGTCCTTGCCATCTTTATAGACTGTTAGAGGTGAAGTTAGATTCGTTGTTTGAATGTGTCTTTTTTGTATAGTTGCTTCAGCTTTGATTGAGCCATAGGGTTGTGTATGAAATTTGCATTTAGTCTTTCTTTCTTTTTTTTTTCTTGCTGAGTGTATGTACAGTCTAGAGAGGAGACGGACATGGTGTGAGCTTGTCCAGGGGGGTATATGAACATGTATCTCAGTGGCAGGGGGATGGAAGCACTTAATGAGTGGGAGTGTGTATGCGCGTGGTGTGCACGAGGATGTATGCACGTAAGTGATATTTGTAAATGTGTATTATTATAATATCATCTTTGTATTTGTGGAGAAAAGCGACTACATGAGTAAATTTTTTTGTCTTTTCTCCATATGCAATTTTCTTCTTAAAGTTTATAGAGTGAAGAAGAAGAGAAAGCGTAGAGAGCAGAATATATTATCTAAGTTAGTATTGAAACTGTTTGGAATTAAGATTCACACTCTAAAATCATATTTGTTCTTTCCCCTAGTAAATTGTTCGGAGATAGGTATGATATAGTACTTTTCTATTGTTCTCTTGCGGTAGAATTAATTGGTTAATTGGTTTTGACACGATGGCGCCGGCTTGACTGACGGGATATGAACCCTAGGTCACTAACTCGCTACGGCTTAGTTTTGAGCACGTGGACCGCCCGCGAAAGCATTGTTTTTCGACATCCAACTCTCACCTTCCCCCCCCCCCCCCCCCCCCCAACCCTCCTTTCCAGCTTGACCTGATTCTTTACTTCTCTATTAATAATATACTTGATACACACAGGCGAACACACATACATACACACACATACTCTCTATATATCTCTCTCTCTCTCTCTCTCTCTCTCTCTCTCTCTCTCTCTCTCTCTCTCTCTCTCTTTCGTCTTTTATGTAGCTTTTGCATGTATATCATTCTTTCTTTTACCCATGTATTCAATATAAACATGTAGTCTGTATTCATTTGTTTAGTAGAATGTAGATTTTATGTTTATCATCTACATATGAGAAGCCTGTTCAATATACACTGTGTTTGATTGTGGTTAACTTGTAACTGCATACGGTTTTTGGTGTGACATGACTATTTTGCGAGGTAATAGTCAGAGGTTTTGCACTTTGTTCACAGTGTTGATAACCAATGAGTGTTTGGTATCAAATGATGCGTCGTAGAATTTCCATTTTATTGATGTATTTCTTTATAGCGTTTTTGATGTAGTTTTCTTTGTACAGGAGTTTTTGTGTATTTTTGAGGGATTTTAACTGTAGCTTCTATGGAAGCTGACAGCAGCCTCGAGACTCTACCCCCCCCCCCCCCTCCCTCCCCATTTTGTTCTATGACGTTGATACGATCGCGCCGGCTTGACTGGCGGGGTTGTGAACCCAAAGTCACGCTCCTGTCACTTGCCACGAATTTGTTTTTGCACGTGGACTGACGTCAGGGACAGTCACAAAAGGTATATAAGCTGTTAGTTTTCAAGGTTCGGCGGGAGTCTTGGCAACCAACCTGGCTTAAGTGTCTAAATGGTATACCGGACTCCCCACCACCACTTAGGGTTACAGCATTGCTTCGGTGGGAATGGTTGTGGATGAGTCCAAACCTGAGTACTGAGAAGTATTTGTTGTTATCTCTAAACTGTCCTCCGGAGTTTTGGCAACCAACCTGGCTTAAGTGTCTAAATGGTATACCGGACTCCGCCCTGTGGACTGAACTGACAGGGTTAAAAACAAACGTTCCGCAGTCCCAGGTTACCACACGGCGAGTAAAGTGGCGTCGCTTTACTCTTTTACTTTATTTTTACTCAGGCCCCGAACCTCTGCCCAAATTTTCAGCCATTTTAGGACATAGGATATTGCTTTCAGTAGCGTATTTTGCTAAGGGTACCTACGGGTCATGCCCAAATTTTCAGCCATTTTTGGACTTAGAATATTTTTGTAAGGAGTAGGAAAATTACAGGAATAGAGTGAACCAATGTACAGATATATTTTCTGAAAAGAACCAACGCCTTGTATTGAGTTGTTTTTATGATTTGTTTTGATTCAATACAATTTTGAACTTTACCTGCCTCTTCTTGAGTTTATATTCTGTGTGTCTGTTTGTCCTGTCGTGTGATTGCCATCCTGACAAATGACCTTCAAACACGTATAACATCTAAGACACAGACACAGACAGTTAGAGTTAATGTGAAGCTAAGACCGCTCGGCTTTACAAAATGGTGTCAGAAGTGGGATAGTTTGGTTCATTGTAGGTTTTGGTAGCTTTTCATTTATTTTTACTTAGAAAGAGAAGATCCCTTCCCATCCCTTTGTTTTTATTTTATTTTTCTCAGTCACTTAGCAAGTGACTGTTTATTTTTCTGGACTGCTGCAAAGCAAGATGTCTGACCTTGGTTCACAAGAAGACCTGCGGGCGTCAGGCGGTACTGACGACAAGGGTCGTCGCCTACCTCCCTTGAAACAGCATAATGCAAACACTAGCATATTTTTTTGCTATCAGAGTTAGGTCTTTTTCTCTGTGTACTTTAAAGAGATGGGGCTGTTAGTGTTCAAAGCTTTAAGCTGGTTTTTCCTTTTGCTGGGCAAACTTTTTTTTCCGTCTGCTCCCTGAAAATCACCCTTCCTGCTGATGGCTGCGGACCGAAGCAAGATAGCGGACAACGAGGCAGTGTTCCAGAGGGCATGCAGTGCAGTCAACACAGCTGGCATGCAGGGACAACACGGCACTTTGTCTTGGCAACGAGGAACACGGTCTACACGGCGCTTGGAGGAAAGGCAAGGGACCAGCCGGACAACACAGCAGGGGTCGTCTTCAGTCAACTACACACGGGAGCAGTACAGAGTGGCTTTCCGGTCCGTCTCTCCAACTCGAGACCTGGACTGGGAAGCCAGAGCTGCATACTGTCGGCGACACGATTCACGTGTTGCTGGCAGGAGAGCAGAGCAGCCAACGCCAGGAATGCAGCGCTCTGCGTCACGAGGCGACAACGCCGAAGGAGAATATTCGGGGACTGACAGCGGTCTTGGAGTCAGTCTCTGTCTCCCCGGATCACAGCGCGCACAGAACAACTGCAGAGGAAGAGCGAGAGAGGCGACGAGACAGCGACAGAGGTGACACGAAGCTTGTCACTGGGGTCCAAGGACGATCGAGCTTTTCTGACGCTGCAGCCTCAGTGACACGCGGTCATCCAAACGTGTGTAACCTGGGAAAGCAACAGATGCCGGGCGGGGAAAACCTTCCCTGCTGGCATAGATGTCGAGTTCTGGACAGACAGGGACACTCTCTGGAACTCAAGGGAAGGAACGGCGCTTCGCTGACCGGCGGAAGCGAGTTCAACAGATGTCCACCAACATTCAACAGAAAGGCGGATTGGGTGGCGTTCCGAGTTCAGTTCGAAATGTTTGCAGAGCTGAACTGATGGACAGAAGCAGACATGGAGTTTCAGCTTGCTGTTTGTCTACGAGGGTCAGCACTGACAACGCTGAAACTCGTGAGACCCGAAGACAGACGGGAATGTGGCTCGCTTGTTCGGGCCCTTGAAGCGAGATTCAGCACACAGATACACGAGAAGGAACCGGCTTCTACGGACGAACCTTCAGGACAGAACGCGTCAGCAAGATGAAAGTCTGCCTGCGTTAGCGGAAGACGTCAGACGCCTGGTACAGATAGTCTATCCGGCAGCTAGCAGAGAAGCAGAAGAGGAGCTGACCATCGCTCATTTCACCGACGCCCTCTACCATGACGCAAGGCTGCAGTGGGCGACATTTCAAGCAAAACCACAGGCACTGGAAGAAGCTGTTGCAGCTGCGATCAGGTTCGAGTCTTTTCGGGTTGCACGAAGAGACTGCTTCACACACGAGGGCAAGGCAGCGGTCGTCAGAGAGGTACACGAAGGTGCGAGGGGCTTGTGTTTCTACTGCCACAAGCCCAAGCATCGAACAACAAACTGCAGAAGAAGCAGAAGAAGAGCGAGAGAAGCGACCAGATAGCGGAAGAGAAGACAGTAGCTGGAAACGGGCCATCGAGGAGGGAGATGTTTTGGTCTTTTTACACCTGTGACGGCTGCACAGGTGGTTGGGGTTGTACTGACGTCAGGCGTTACGTCAGGCAACAGATTTTCCGAAGATCAGCGCATCTTTGAAGAGAAGACAGACAAGGAGGAGACAAAACCTGCTGAAGGTTGCTTCCGTGTGCAGTGTGGGACACTGCATGCAAGATACAGAGGGATTCTGTATACGTCCCAACAACTACACCGTCGGACATCTCGGCCCACAAGATTCCAGCGACGGCAGAGAAGAACTACGTCATTACGAAACGCAGCCGATACCAACAACAACACCGTACATCGAACTGACAAGGACAACCCAGCTGACCAGTGCGCTGCAGGGGATCCGGTCGGCGAGCGAGCTTTACGGCGCGCTGCCACGAGGCCGTGATTCCTGCCTCTGTCTGACGAGACAGGGGAACCTGTCTGACGCTGCAGCTGGTGCGTCTCGAGTCCTATCACCGCCACAGAAGTCGTCACAGAGGTCACCCGTTCCTGCGTTCCTGTCCGGCGCCGCGAGGACGCGCCGGGTGTCATCTGGTCCTTTGTTGCTGTCCGGCGCCGCGAGAGGACGCGCCTGATGTCGTCAAGGTACCACTCTCCCGGAATCCGCGGAGCGAGGCTACATCAGCGACAACTCAAGCGTCAGACGTAAGCACCAAGGAAATAGGCACCAGTGACTTCGTGATCAATAAGGGTAGGGAGCTCGATAGATGTTTTTGTTCTGATTTTTGTTAAAAAGCATAGATTAGCATAACCAACGACGAAAGAGATGCAGATAACAACAGGGGCGACAACGAAGCTACGGCGAACCAGCAGGACTCGTCGTCCGCCTGATAGACTGAGATTTGACCATTAGAGGAGAATGAGGGTTCACGATGGATGAAACAGCGTCCGGCCGGAGCTGATGAAACATTTGGTTTTTTTGTTGTTGCAACAACTTACTACAGAAGAGTCATATACACTCTGCCATGGGTGTAGTCCTACAACCTGCGGGGGATTGGATTGGGAACCGTCTTGACCTGGTGTCACACTAGGTGGCACTGGAGGGTAGGGTACAGAAGACCTACCAGGGAACAGGCAAGGCAAGCATAACCGAAAGAGCGGTTTGAGCGGCGTGTGCTGGACCTATGCGGCCACATAGGTCGGGTGGGCTGATCAACTGGAGAGCTAAGTGCATCCAGCAGCGAGGGAGCCTGAGAGATGGACTTCTCGGAAGGGGACTTAGATTACAACGAGGGGTCCCGAAGACACGCATCGGTCACTAGTCCATGAACCTATTGCAGAAACCGGGAAGGTTGTCAAAGAAAAGAACACAGAACCTCAAATCTCTTCGAAAATCATTTTCAAAATCTACGGTAGCAGTCAACGACACCACTACCTTTGTCCCGGTTAAGACAGGGCGGTCGACCTGGGATGCCAGCTGCGTCTCGGCGTTAAACGGTGCTCCAGCTGGGGGTCGTCCGGGGGCGGATGTTTCACCGAGGTCGACGCATTGGCAGTGACAGAAGAGACGGAGGGAGCTGCCTGGCGCCGCGAGAACGCGCCAGCCGATGTTGATGTCGTTGCTGTGACGGAGGGAGCTGTCTGGCGCCGCGAGGACGCGCCAGCCGATGTCGACGCCGATGCTGTGACGAGATGACGTCAGAGCGACGTAACATCATCGTCGTCAACGCCGCATCCGTGATGTCGCCGCAACTCCAACAACGATGACGTCAACGATCGAAGGTTTTATTATTTAGAGCATCAAAGACATTGAGTTAATCAGTTACATGAGTCATGTAGGATTGTTTTTAAAAGAAGAAAGAGACAGACATTAGATGAGTTATTGCGCCGTGTGTGTGTTTCAAAGACAATGGGGGCAGATGTGAGTGTACACTTACGACCGGTAAGAATACACATTTTGTCTTTTTATTCTGTTAATTGTTTCTTGTATTTGTTGAAATGTTGAACATAAATAAGTTTGACCGGTTGTCCTCTCTTTTATATGTTGCTGTGAAGTTTGGTTCCGCGATGTCATGTTTTCTGAATGTATTGCGAAACCAACCACGGCGAGGTAAATCGGTGTGTGGTTGTGTTTTTTTTTTTAAGGGAACAGAATGTGAAGACCCTGGAGAGAATTGTGAACGAGCGCCTCAGGTGGTACCTGGAATCCAGGAACCTCCTCGCCCCTGAACAAGCTGGATTCCGACAGTTCCGCAGCACTGAAGATCAGGTCACTTACCTGGCGCAAGAAGTTGAAGATGCCTTTCAGGAACAGAAGCTGGTCTTCGTCACCTGGATAGATCTTCAGAAGGCCTTTGACAAGGTCTGGAAAGATGGACTCCTTGTAAAACTGCTGAGGAAAGGCGTGTCCAGCAACATGTACCAGTGGATTCGCTCTTACCTCTATAACCGCAGGGCAAGAGTTAACGTCGACCAGACCAAAAGCAAGAAGTTCCTCCTTCGTCATGGCGTCCTCAGGGCGGAGTCCTCTCCCCCACACTCTTCCTTCTCTTCATCGACGATCTGGTGTCTGAGATGCCCAAGGGGATCAGAGCTGCTCTCTACGCAGACGACCTTGTGATCTGGTGCAAGGAGGAGCACGCAAGTACTGCCACCTACAGAATGCAGCAAGCGGCAGATAGGCTGAACGCATGGGCAGAAGATTGGTGCGTCTCCATCAACAAGGAGAAATCCTCTACCACCCTATTCACACTGTCGCCAAAGCAGAAAGCCGGAACCATTAGGCTTGGTGGAACTCCTCTGAGAGAGGATGAAGAAGCAACGTACCTTGGTGTCACCTTTGATAGACGGCAGACCTGGAAACCACACATTGCACAGGCAGAGACGAAGGCCCGGCGCAAGCTAGCCATACTCAGGAAGCTTGCAGGTACCACCTGGGGAGCGAACGAGAAGATACTGAAGACAGTATACCAGGTAACAATCAGACCCCACCTCGAGTACGGCTCCACAGCGTGGTCAACCTCAGCCAAGACAAACCTGCAGACCCTTGACCGTGTGCAAAACCAGGCCCTCCGACTCATCACCGGTGCAATGAAATCCACGCCCATCAAGGAAATGGAGAAGCTTACCACCATCCAACCCCTCTGTCAGAGAAGAGAAGCCAAGACTATGGTACAGGCCGAGAAGCTCAAGTGCCTACCTGACCACCCCATGAAGCACAGACTGAGCAACCTCACCAAGAACCGGCTTAAACGGAGCAGTTTTGTACACGAGAGCAAGAGACTTTCTCGACAGTACAGGGAAGTCCTTCCACAGAACACTCTACCTCTGACTCAAGAAGAAGAGGAAACCCCCAAGGCAACAGAGAAACCAGGCATCCAGATCTGCACCAGTGTTCCACATGTTACCTCAGGAGAAGATCAGAATGACACAGCTCGACAGGCACTCACCTTAGCCCTGATCGACGAACAGTACCCAAAAGAGGCGTGGATCCATGTATACACCGATGGATCAGCAACTAACGCCGTGCTCAATGGAGGTGCAGGCATTCTCATCCAGTTCCCTGGGGGACATACAGCTACATCCAGCGTTGCCACTGGCAAACACTGCACAAACTATAAAGCAGAAGCAGAAGCTCTCATGCAGGCCGCCTCCTTCGTTCAGGACTCCGCAGACCCTTGCTACCAAGTTGTCTTCCTCTCGGACGCCCTTTCAGTCCTTCAGGCCCTAGAGAACGACAAACTCCCACAGCTGGCCAAAGCATTACAGATGGTCAGACAAACCAGAAGAGTTGTCCTCCAGTGGATACCAGCACACTGTGGGATACCAGGAAATGAAAGGGCAGATGAGCTGGCAAAAGAAGGAGCCGTGGAAGACCAACCTGAAAACAGTGTCAGCTTTAGTGAGCAGAAGACAATCATCAAGGCACTGATGAGGCCAAGGACAAACAGAGATGACTACCACACAATGTCCAGAGAGCAGCAAGTCAACCTCATCAGGCTGCGTACTGGCCACAACAGGCTCAATGCTCACATGAACCGAAAGTTCAAGCTGGCGCCATCACCAACCTGTGCCTGCGGTCAAGAGGACCAAACAGCGGAACACATCTTACAGCGATGTCCCTTACTAGATGAGGAACGAAAAGAAGTGTGGCCGTCACCAACTCCCTTGCAGACCAAACTATACGGCAGTCGACAGGAGTTGGAGAAAACGACAACATTTATCACCAGTGCTGGACTGATTGTGTAACCTCTGCGAACGCCAAGAAGAAGAAGAAGAAGGGAACAGAAGACTAGAGTGGAAAGTCTAACGTTCTTTTGGGAAAAAAACAAAGTTGGACTATAGCTGCAGAAGTTTTTATACCCTTCATTTTTATATCTTTGTCCGTGTAAACTGTAAAATACATCACTTGTTTCATTGGGAAGGTCGCGAAGAAACAAATTATTTCGACGGTTTTTTTACTTCCCTCCTTTTGTTGTCGGTGAAAGAAATTATAATCGCATAATTCTAATATTTTTTTTGTAACAATATATTTTTTTCTTTTTCTGCTTGAAATTTATAATGATAATAGAACTGAGAAGCTGAGAGAGGTGTTTTTATTTGGTTTGGGCCAAACTCACCATTTTGAGTTGGAATCCAATAATAACGAACAGAGGTTGTTCGTTCGGCGTTACAAATGGTGTCTCTAACGCAAATCTTATCCTTCAGCTCGTTTTTACAATTGGTGTCAGAAACAGAAGGAGAGGTATTGGTGTTTCAATTGTTTGTGTAAATATGATTTTGCTTTGTGTAAAAAGATGAGTACTTGTCTGCTTTGAGAAGTTTCAATACCCTCGGTCATTTTCAGTTTGAGGGCAAACTGTTTTTGTGGAGGGGGGCATTGTGGAGAAAAGCGACTACAGGAATATTTTTGTCTTTTCTCCATATGCAATTTTCTTCTTAAAGTTTATAGAGTGAGGAAGAAGAGAAAGCGTAGAGAGCAGAATATATTATTTAAGTTAGTATTGAAACTGTTTGGAATTAAGATTTAAACTCTAAAATCATATTTGTTCTTTCCCCTAGTAAATTGTTCGGAGATAGGAATGATATAGTACTTTTCTATTGTTCTCTTGCGATAGAATTAATTGGTTAATTGGTTTTGACACGATGGCGCCGGCTTGACTGACGGGATATGAACCCTAGGTCACAAACTCGCTACGGCTTAGTTTTGAGCACGTGGACCACCCGTGAAAGCATTGTTTTTCGACATCCAACTCTCACCTCCCCCCCCCCCCCCCCCAACCCTCCTTTCCAGCTTGACCTGATTCTTTACTTCTCTATTAATAATATACTTGATACACACAGGCGAACACACATACATACACACACATACTCTCTATCTCTCTCTCTCTCTCTCTCTCTCTCTCTCTCTCTCTCTCTCTCTCTCTTTCGTCTTTTATGTAGCTTTTACATGTATATCATTCTTTCTTTTACCCATGTATTCAATATAAACATGTAGTCTGTATTCATTTGTTTAGTAGAATGTAGATTTTATGTTTATCATCTACATATGAGGAGCCTGTTCAATATACACTGTGTTTGATTGTGGTTAACTTGTAACTGCATACGGTTTTTGGTGTGACATGACTATTTTGCGAGGTAATAGTCAGAGGTTTTGCACTTTGTTCACAGTGTTGATAACCAATGAGTGTTTGGTATCAAATGATGCGTCGTAGAATTTCCATTTTATTGATGTATATCTTTATAGCGTTTTTGATGTAGTTTTCTTTGTACAGGAGTTTTTGTGTATTTTTGAGGGATTTTAACTGTAGCTTCTATGGAAGCTGACAGCAGCCTCGAGACTCTACCCCCCCCCCCCCCTCCCTCCCCATTTTGTTCTATGACGTTGATACGATCGCGCCGGCTTGACTGGCGGGGTTGTGAACCCAAAGTCACGCTCCTGTCACTTGCCACGAATTTGTTTTTGCACGTGGACTGACGTCAGGGACAGTCATGGAAGGTATATAAGCTGCTAGTTTTCAAGGTTCGGCGGGAGTCTTGGCAACCAACCTGGCTTAAGTGTCTAAATGGTATACCGGACTCCCCACCACCACTTAGGGTTACAGCATTGCTTCGGTGGGAATGGTTGTGGATGAGTCCAAACCTGAGTACTGAGAAGTATTTGTTGTTATCTCTAAACTGTCCTCCGGAGTTTTGGCAACCTCCCGCAGTGGGGCACTGCGGTTATGAAATTAAAAGCCCCTCCTGTTTTTGGAACCGCAGGAGCTTTCTAGTTTGCTGTTAGGTAGATTTTTGGTTCCTCTTTCCTGTCATGCTCTCTTTTTCTTCATGAATTCTTTTCCTTTTTCTGCCTTCTTGCTCATTCACCTGTATTTTTTCCAAAAATCTCTTCTCTTGCCGCTTGTCTCGCGATTCATGTATAGTTTAATCTGTTAGTGTTCTGATGTAAGTCCAGCAGTAGATAGGTTAAGCCTATTTTAACATACTGGAAACTGGTAATCTTCCAGTAGGTATTAATTTAGTTTTACTAAAGCCTGCTGGGACACAAGTAATGGGTTAGTGCATTTGTAAACAGGAATCGCTTGACAAGTGGCCCCCTTCATCCCCCCCTTCCTCGTCCTGATATGGCTCTGCGTAGTCGGCTGGACGTTAAGCAACAAATAAACAAACAAACAAACAAGTTTTGGCAACCAACCTGGCTTAAGTGTCTAAATGGTATACCGGACTCCGCCCTGTGGACTGAACTAACAGGGTTAAAAACAAACGTTCCGCAGTCAAGGTTACCACACGGCGAGTAAAGTGGCGTCGCTTTACTCTTTTACTTTATTTTTACTCAGGCCCCGAACCTCTGCCCAAATTTTCAGCCATTTTTGGACATAGGATATTGCTTTCAGTAGCATATTTTGCTAAGGGTACCTACGGGTCATGCCCAAATTTTCAGCCATTTTTGGACTTAGAATATTTTTGTAAGGAGTAGGAAAATTACAGGAATAGAGTGAACCAATGTACAGATATATTTTCTGAAAAGAACCAACGCCTTGTATTGAGTTGTTTTTATGATTTGTTTTGATTCAATACAATTTTGAACTTTACCTGCCTCTTCTTGAGTTTATATTCTGTGTGTCTGTTTGTCCTGTCGTGTGATTGCCATCCTGACAAATGACCTTCAAACACGTATAACATCTAAGACACAGACATAGACAGTTAGAGTTAATGTGAAGCTAAGACCGCTCGGCTTTACATATTTATATTATCGAAATTGTTATATCTCGATGTACAGCGCTAAGAGCATAGTTAAATTTGTGAAGCGGCGCTATATAAGCTATCTTTATTATTATTATTATTATTATGAAAAACCAACTCGGATCTTGACTAGGATCAGGATTTTACATGGACACAACCTAGAATTTAACATCCTGGGGGGAGGGGGGTACTGCGCCTTTCACATCAAGATGTAAAGATCTATTTTAAATAATACTTATTAGAAGGGAACAAAATCAAACAAACTACAACAATCGTTCTGAGGGGAGAGAATTACCTCTTCCGAAGAAATTACCTCCCTTGCTTTTCTTGTCGTGACTTATGTAGAGTAAAGTGAATAGAAAGTGAATCAGTCAGTAACAAAAAAAAACACAACATTTCTTAAGATCAATGAGGAGTCTTGAAGTATTTGTCAATGTTAATCTTGTATGCATAACAAACAATATATTACGGATTGATAATTAAAGAAAATCGTCTCTTCTACAGGGTTGACCCCCCTAAAAAGGACACCCACAACCATGCAAATTACTTCTGCATCTGTTGAACCAATTATTTTATATATGGTATTCATTAACTTCAGTTTATGTTCTGCCTTTCCAGTAAGTGGCAATTTTGTAAATTGAATGGTCTGACTTTTGTGCAATTTTAATTTTTTTCTCCAAATTCGGGGGTCGACTAAACAGAACGAGTTTTGACATTGAGCGGTAGCTATTTTTACCTAATTTAAACCCTTCAGGCTTTTACCTTTTTGATTATTTTGAATGTCTGAGTATGTAAAAACATCCCCTTCAACCCCCAGGCTATCGATGACCTGAAGAAAGCATGCAGTTACAGCTAGGTTCAGGGCAATCCTCAGACACGAAAGCGTTGGTGTCATTGGTGATGCAAAAGTTAGTTAGATAATTTAACCTACAAATTTGCCACTTTGTGAACTGCACATGCATAAAATCAAGTTTAAGTATGCTGAATATGAAGTTATCCAGTCAATTGGTGTAGAAGTTATAGCATTTCTGTCAGTTAACAGTATTTAAAATCTCTAAAGTAAAATCTGACATATTCGAAAGTTTTGCATAAACACCCAGACAATTTTTACGATATTCTCCTAAGCTTCTCCACTTCTCAGCCCTGTCTTGGAAATGAATTCGAATAAGGCAGTCAAAATAACTTAGTTTGGAGCACCCATCAATCAGAATAAGCATTAACTTTTGACACAGGAAATATCTTCTACCGAAAGCTCTCCTGGTTTTATTCTACATTTTTCCTGCATAATGGTAACAAATTTAATGATAAATCTAAACAACGAAGTGACTGTGGTAAGATGAACAAAGTTAAAAAAACAAAGGATTACTGTAAATGGTTTACGAATCGAAATCTAAACAAGTTTTAATGATAAGTAAAATGATAAAAAAAATAAAAAAATAAAAAAAAGCTAACGTCCTCGCATTTGTCCAGAATTATTCCATGTTTAACATGGGAACAGAGGGATAATTGGTCTAAAGAATTTTTAAAAAGGAGGGTTAGGGTAACCCTAACCCTCTTTGGACTATCTGTATGCAATGCTCGCTATAGGTGAAAGACTTTTGTGAAAGCCATGGAAGAATGCATCGCTGTTGTGCTGGTTCAGCTTGAGGTCCTGTCCTAGCGAATATCCTGCACACACAAAAACACGACTTTTTAAGCCACTTATGTTGCATTCCGTGACATAGCTTTGTTAAAACCGTGTGCCTGATAATAATGACAGATTTTGTTGATATACATTTTTTTTAAGACACCCCATATAATATTGTTTGACAATCTCTTCCAACATAGTTTACGAATCACCAATGTATATACAAACGCAAATAACCCACAAGTCAATAAATTACTTTCCACAGAGAGAGAGAGAGAGAGAGAGAGAGAGAGAGAGAGAGAGAGAGAGAGAGAGAGAGAGAGAGAGAGAGAGAGACAGAGAGAGAGAGAGAGAGAGAGAGAGAGAGAGAGAGATTAAAACTAGAAAATGTGTGCTATATAAAACAAGGATAATCACTGTCAAATCTTTGCTTGTACCTGCATGGTGTTTACTGCGCTATATACACAACCTGTTTTATTTCATTTATTTATTATTTTTTTTTTTTGGAGGGGGGGGGGGGGGGGGATGTTTTGTGATGAGGGTTTTTTCAAAGCCTTTACTGCTTTAGTCATTGACTCCACCCGACTTCGATTTATTGTTCAGTGATGGGTAATTGTGTGACCAACTATGTAAGTTAGTGATTGTTCTGGCTTCATACAATGACATTGCATTAATTTTATAAGTGTATGTGTGTGTGTTTCAGGCAAAAGCTGATATTACAGTTCTAGTTTTATGCAGTACCTCTGCTTCTTCGTTCAGGAATCAAAGTATACAATCTAAACCGATTATTTTGTTCAATAATGTTCAGCTTACCATCCCGAAGAAGGCAGTAACGTGCCGAGATATTGATTATAGATATTAACGTACCTAACCTGGTTACTGGTGTGTTTTCTTTTTATTTCAATAATGTTAATGTGTGACAACTTGCAGGGTACTTGATGTTCAGAGTAATTTTTCTGGCAAAAGACCTTTTATGGATCAAAGAAAACTTTTGTCGTGGTGCACAAGTCAATCAATTTGGTTGATAAATAATTTGTGCTGCATTTTCCCTGGTTCCAAAACGTAGTATGTATTACCACATGTCCTTACCTGTCATTGGCATCACATGATTCTCTGCAAGCAGTCTTTTGTGGAAATACGTCATTTAACACTTGCACTTATAGTAGGGCTGATGGGGTCTATGTCGACCAAAAGAGTGGGATTCTCTGTAGGTCGAGTTCCTGTAGGTGGATTCCCTGCATACCTAAGACTTTAAAATTGGCAATCTAGTATACAGGGAATCCCACAGGGTGCAGTTTTTCAATAAAACTTGCAAACCATACTCGAATTTCTAAGAAATATCAAAAAAAGATCGAAAAACATCAAATTCTAACGATGTCGCTAAGCATCACGTGACTTTCATTGATATTAGCAAAACGCTACAGGAACTACACCCTGTGGTATTCCCTAAATACAAGATTGCCAATTTTAAAGTCTTAGGTATACAGAGAATCCACCTACAGGAACTCGACCTACAGTGAATCCCATTCTTTTGGTCGACATAGACCCCATCAGCTATAGTAGGTGGCTGTGGAACGGTAGACATGCAACGACAACGAACAACAAAAGACAAAGTGTGGGGTACATAACATACGCTAAGTTTCTTTGAGAATGCTCCAAGTGAAAATCAGGGGTTCCTAGGCCTGATATCACAATTAAACAGCTTCTTCTCAGAATCAGGAGGGAAAAAACGAGATGTCGTGACAAGAACAGACAGCAGCAGCAGCAACAACAACATTGCTAAATCGTCGCTTTAACAAAATTTCATGTTTAGTATCGCAGACAAAGCACGGCTACTGATCCGACCAAAGCCACTTCATGCACGATGGGCACATTGTTATGGCCAGCTTGTTAACGTGAGCATTGTGTATGTTTTACATAGAATTGAATGTGTTTGTCGTTGTGTCTGTCATCTATCCTTGTCGTTTGATTTAGAATAAAGCAAACTTATTACAATGACGATTTTCTTCGGTTTTTGATGAAGGATTGGCATCAAGACTTTTCCTATTTTCCAACTCTGCCACCATACACTGGCCGTTCAGGTCTGCATGTCGACCACATGGTGTGTGATCAGATTTTTCGGACATGTTCACAATGCTTACATGACCACCAAATGGAAAATCAGTTGGTATTTGTTATGTTTTTGTGTAAGCACAATCTTCATACAAGTAAACAGAAACAGTTTTGTTGCAAACAGAGCCTTCATAAGAAAAAATGCTTCTAAGACAAAATACATACCCCCTTTTTCGTATTGCGTAAAACATACCCATAAATTCTGGACATCATATTTTTATTTTTTTTCACAACAATGAAACCAAACTTTGGCATATGTTTTAGCAATATATTCACAATAAAACCTATGAGTTTGAAGGCTGCATCTTGTTTTGTTTATTTTTGAGAATTTTTTTGCAAACCCATGCAAATGGCCAGTTTCTGGGGAGAGACTGGGGAGATAATGGCCAGTATAGAAAGAGTTAATAAGTAAACTAATGTCAGAAGTAGGTATTTACCTTGTTTGCCTTCGCGTTCTTGATAGCCCGCTGCAGCATTTGTATCACTTCCCTTGACATTCAAAACGCCAATGTATTTCTGAAAGGAAAATAAAGATATTGACCGAAACATCACACAAGTGGTATATCAATTTTATCATGCTAGGTTTTGTTTACAGTGCCTGTTCTACGGCCACATCTGATTGTAATTTAAATAAAGAAAAACTGTATCCATTTATTACTTCTCTATTTGTGTGTGTTTGTGTGTGTGCAGGGCTAGGGGCGGATCACATCATTTTTAAGGGGGAGTTTCCAAATTTCTTTTAGGGACAATTTGACGACGCGAAGCGTTTAGTTGAAGACGCGAAGCGTTCAACCTCCTTGGGGGGGGGGGGGTTGCGACAAATGTTGATAAAAACAAGGAAAATGGATCAATCTGAACCAAGAAACATCCCCTAATACACCTTCCAAAAAAGTAAATATATTAAGAAGAAAAATTTGAATCACAACAAGGACAATTGATCGATCTGACGCAACCTGAGCAAACTAATTAGCCAACTTCTTCCCAAAATCGTCACTTAGAATACAAAGGCCGGCTCCTAAGTGATCCGGAAACCCCGGAACCCCCCTCCGGATCCGCCCAGTGTGTGTGTGTGTGTGTGTGTGTATGACCGATGACCTTCTCTAAATTCTAATCGTTGCGTTTGCATGGTAATAAAGTTTTAATACTGGATATGCCCATGAAAAAATATCATTTCTTGTTCATGTCATTGTGTGTGTGTGGCCAGGACCGTGACTTCTGCTTGCCTCGACGTCTTCAGAAAAGACACAAAATGCCAGCAGGCGTATGTTCTTGGAGCACTCAGTATGCCGTCATCTGCAAACAAATAAATACAAATTATTCAATTGTGTAAATAAAGAACAATCATTTTAATATTACAACAAAAAATTCATATAACTGTAGTCTTCACCAGAGACATCCACTACACTATCTTTAAATAAAACTGCCGTAAAAAATTGAAATACTATAAAACTTACCCCCACTCAGATCTATTTGGGATTATTCAAGTTTCAACCATGTAACGATGCCGGTTTGGACAGATCTGCTAGTTTGCCGCTGAAACTGAAATCAAAGGCGATCTTCAGAACTATTTCTAATCTTGTATTTGTGATTAATATAAAATACTGATCTTCCCAATAGAAGCTGATGTGTATATACATGACCAGGACAAGGTATTTTGTTACAGGGCATTTACGCAGACGTCGCAGTTCAAAATATCGTTTTAGATCTGATTTTGTACAGCAGCCTGTGTGATTCAGAATCGTCTGCCCTTTTTCGGTTTAACATTTTATGGACGATTCCTATGAGACTGCTCAATCATAACTGATGACAAATTCAGAAACAGATGATGGTTTCAAGTAGGCTACAGTAATGATTCGTTAAAAATGTCAAGCCACTCGTCGATCATTCACACTCAAAGAACCCAAGCCAAATCTGCTCTGGTTCCGAGCAGCTTTTTCCAACTGAGACCCTAATTGTTACGCATCTGCCGCGAAAAGATAGACCACAAACAAGCGGCACTGTACCATGCTTTCGTTTATGTTGCTAAACAGATTAAATGTGCATTGTAAATGTGCTTACAGCAAAGAAATGCATCCTTACTTACCACAAAAATACTGGTACCACATTCATCGCACTTGTGTCTTCTTACCAAAACCTATCGATATGTTTGTTTACGATATATTGGTAATTGCTAACCGTTAACTATTTTTGAAAAATCTGAAATGACTTTTAAGAATCAAAGAAAGATTCGCTAAAACGGTTGACTTCAGAAAATAAGCAATATTTTTCTGAACCATGAAATAAAAATCGAAAACTCCGTTTGATCTTTTATTTTGGTAGATTGATGACAACAGCCGGAACTGAAAGTACCAGAACCAAAAATTAAGGGCATTAATCAGGTAAACTAAGAAGATTGTCGTTCCTGGCGCGCACTTCACATGTCCGGCAAACAGTGTCCGAGTGAGAGAAAAAATTTTTTTTTTCGCAGTTCGACAGTATATGAGGCCCTTCTTCATATCAAAGTGTAAAGGTTGCTGAACGATGTTTTTCCTTTTTGCTTGTTTAGTTACACTTTAATGTATAATTAGCAAACGAAAGCGAGAAAGACAGTGAGAAGGAAAGAAAAAGTGTGTGTGTGTGTGTGTGTTGCAGACAAGCAGCAAGAAAAAAAGCGTGTGTGTGTGTGTAAACGTTTTCTTAGACTTTTATTTCAATGTTAAAAGACTTGCGTTCAAGTCAATATTTGTCTTGTGAATATCAAAAGAGAGTACAGTGGTACCTCTCTATAACGACTTTGAAAATGTAACCGAATTTCGGTCGTATTATGGAGGGGTCGTATTATGGAGGATGGTTTTGTTATGTCTGGGTCAGTCGATGATCCGGAATGACATTGGCGTTTTGATTGATTCTGCCCACAAAGTAATGTTATTCTTTCCTTAAACGATTATGGTAACCTGTTTTCTATTCAATTAATTACCCACACAGTTTTCTTTCTTGTTTAATCAAGCCCTGTAACTACTCGTGGGTTAAGGTTTGAAATAAACAAACTGAGGTCGAACGAAAGCATGCGGTCCCAAAACATGCACATCGATGTCGATACCAGCTACTTATCATAGTCACACTATACCCAGCAACGATTTGGTTGAAAACAAAGAAAAGTGTCCCAAACGCAAGGAACACAAGAAGAGCAAACGCTCGATCGAGTCACTTTCGCAGTTCTGAATATTATATGAGGCATCAGATGGACAGGAAGAAATTGCTATTCACAACACAATGAGTCACGTTCACATAAAATTTGAGCCCGGTCACTTTTATAGTTTCCGAGAAAAGCCCAACGTTAAGTTGTGTTGCCGAACAGAAAAGGCTAGTTATCTCCCTTGTTTTTCTGATAACGTTCGTAAAAGGCTACAGATGTAAATACTTTGATGAAAAGAATAATCCTACAAAGTTTCAATCACATCCGATGAACTTTGTCAAAGATATAAAATGTCTAATTTTTCCTTTGACGCTGACCTGTGACCTTGAAAAAGGTCAAAGGTCAACGAAACCATCGTTAAAGTGTAGAGGTCATTGGAGGTCACGACTAAACAAAATATGAGCCCGATCGCTTTGATAGTTTCCGAGAAAAGTCCAACGTTAAGGTGGTGTCTACGGACGGCCGGCCGGACAGACTAACACTGACCGATTACATAGTCACTTTTTCTCAAGTGACTCAAAAACGAATAAGAACCGCGGCAGTGTGTTGAAACTGATGTCAAATTGTAGCCAAAAGCGTCAGTTTTCACGATGCAACTTGACTCGCTCATTCAAGGGACAACTGCACTACGGACTGTCCACAGAGTTGAGTTATTTAGGACACGTACTCCACTACTCACTTCAAACTTCACTGACGGGATTCCGAGATGAATTTATTGATTCAAACGAACGCGTGGTTGTATATCGCGTCATTCGGTCACGGATCAAGGAAAACCAAGAACAGTTCCAGATTTCAAAACCCATGTTCGTCGGCCGCCATTGTTAGATAGACGAATATGTTACACACGCTTTGCATACGTACATCGCAAAATGACATGACGTCACCACAACTTTCGGTTTTGGTTCGATGATCGGATTGCTTTCATAACGTTTCTGTAACTTTGCGTGTTTAAAAGGTAGGAGTTCCTGCACAGTTCTTTGCAAAATGAAGCAGACATCTGGCGAATGACCTTTATCTATTCAAAATAAAGTAATGACCTGAAATGGAGCCTATTTGAGCAGACGACATCGCAGTTGCTCGATGTGCTCGTCAACTGTTTGCTCAATAGACCTTTTCGGTATCTGAGCAGCTCTCGCGAGACACGCTCTTTGTTATGCTTTGAACATCGCGAGAACCTCGAACCTTGGCTTGTGCAGCTCGCACGAGATCGCTGTACCGCATGCTTTGCTATTCTCTGAAGTTTGCGAGAGATTACGAGAGCTTGGAATATCGATAGGGTCTATTTCCAAAACAATATCAAGGTTTGCACAGTTTTGAACTTCTTCTTGGGAATAACAAAGTCGCATTTGACCATGATTTGTCAGTCGTATGTCGGGTTAAGGAGGTAGTCGTAGTACAGAGGATGTAAACAGAGTAAAAAGGATCGGTCATGAAATTTAAAGTCGTAACTTAGAGGAAGTCGTAATAAGGAAGGTCTCAATAGGGAGACTTGTATTAAAACCACTGGTCTTTTTAAACGATATCAATGACACAAGAACGGATTAACAATAAAGTTAATCATGAGTGAGCGACCACAGAATGATAAGCAAAACGAGGAACCAAGACAAAGACTAACTTGAGCATGTGTTGAAATTTAAGAAAACGGGAACATTTGTCTCAGTTAATCACAAAAGAAAATACAAATTGTTCACCAAGGAAGTTGTTTGTGCATTCAGAAATTCACGAAATCACTGGACGTAAAGTCACATTTGAAAAAAAGTTTCAAAAGCACTGTTGCAAGTATTTTCTTTTACTTTCAATTTTCTGAGATAATAAATTAGCAGAAAGCAGTAAGTCCACTTGCTGCTCTATGCCCTTTTCTCAGCCAGATATATCGACCAGGATATAATATGGCAGAAAGCAGTAAGTCCAATGCTGCTTTTTGCCATTTTTTTTAAAATAAGATTTAAGTCGCGATATATAATTTGGCAGAAAGCAGTATGTCCTCTTACTGCCTTTTACCATTATTTTTGAGTGAATGAGTTTAGGGAATTAATTCGGCAAAAGGCAGTAAGTCCACAAAAATCATTATTTCTAAGTGATGAATCAAATGAGGGTTTTAATATTCATAGCAGAAACGCACAATAATGCCCTACATGTTATCAGCAAACAAAACAAGAAGGGCAAAGCCCATACGACTCACATGCTTGATCTTGACCTTTACATGACCTTGACCTTCAGGGTCAAGGTCAAATAACTAAACCTAGCAATGACATCATACACTAAGAACTGCTTTACACATTTTTCCTACCAAAATACATGTGACCTTTTCTTTCTTTCTTTCTTTATTTGGTGTTTAACGTCGTTTTCAACCACGAAGATTATATCGCGACGAGGGAAAGGGGGGAGATGGGATAGGGGAAAGGGGGGGGGGGGGGGGGGGGAGATGGGATAGGGGAAAGGGGGGGAAGATGGGATAGAGCCACTTGTTAAATGTTTCTTGTTCACAAAAGTACTAATCAAAAAATTGCTCCAGGGGCTTGCAACGTAGTACAATATATGACCTTACTGGGAGAATGCAAGTTTCCAGTACAAAGGATTTAACATTTCTTACATACTGCTTGACTAAAATCTTTACTAAAATTGACTATACTGTTCAAAAAAAGAAACGCATAGCTTGTAATATTTGGTTAATTTAGTTATATGGCTACAAGGATATCCACCAAACTGCAGAAAATGTTTATCTGGTCGTCGACCTTTCGTCCATTGCCACAAGTGAGCTCTGCACGTGACGCATGCGTTATCAGTGGCTACAATGTCAAAATTGCTCATTTGGCATGACCACTCGTCATGCTTCAGTGTAATCTCGTGAAACTCGGGGAATATTGAGCTCTCACCATGTCTTCCAAAACCCATAAAAGCGGATTGTTCGCCACAAAGAAATCAGACGACAATTCAGCGACGAAAGATGGCCCGATTGAGCAGAGAAGACCGCCAAATTGCATTGGGTCGTTTACAAGCAGGCCAAAGTCAAAGTGCAATCGCCAGGCACTTCCACGTGTCCCAGAGCACCATCAGTAGACTGTGGGTCAGGTTTCAAGCCACTGGCTCCGTTGCTGACTTGCCACGAGCGGGAAGACCAAGGGCGACAACTGCTGCTCACGACCGCTTCATACGGCTCCGCCACCTCCGGAATCGTTTCCTGTCGGCCTCATCTTCTGTCCAGGCTCTCCCCGGGCCACACCGATTATCGGACCAGACCGTGCGGAACCGCCTGCATGAAGCTGGTTTGAGAGCTCGCAGACCTCACAGAGGAGCTGTCCTCACCCGCCGCCATCGCCAGAACCGAGTGCAGTGGGGCAACCAGCACCTTCGCTGGACCGTCCGGAATCATTGGAGACACGTGTGGTTCAGCGACGAGTCCTACTTCCTGCTCCAGCGACATGATGGTCGGAGGAGGGTCTACCAGAGAGTAAACGAACGTTACGCGCCCAACTGTGTGGATGAGGCACCCGTTCATGGTGGTGGAGGCGTCATGGTGTGGGGGGCGATCAATACCGCTGGAAGGAGCACCCTGGTGCACGTCCAAGGGCGCATAACTGCCCAGCGATACGTCGAGGAAATTCTGCGCCCACACGCCCTTCCTCTTCTGGCTGACCAGGATGCCATATTCCAGCAGGACAACGCTCGCCCGCACACAGCACGACTCACCACCCAGTTCCTCACCGACCACCATGTCCAGGTGCTTCCCTGGCCATCCATGTCGCCAGACATGAACCCGATAGAACACCTCTGGGATGAATTGGACAGACGTGTGCGCAGGTGAGAAGAAGCGCCGGCAAATCACCGCGATCTATTGCAGGCACTTCAGGAGGAGTGGGACACCATCCCACAGCAAGATATCCGGCATCTGATCCAGTCCATGCCCAGAAGGTGCCGGGCAGTTGTTGCTGCTCAAGGCAGTCACACCCCCTACTGACTTGACAGCCTCGGCACCCAATCGTATTGATTGACTGATTGATTTGAAGATGCAAATGAACTGTGTGTGCATTCAACTGTGTCCATACCAAATTTCAAACAAATAATCTAAATATTGGATTTTCTGTTAATTTTTTCGAAAAATAAAACAAATTTGGCAAGTAGCAACTATGCGTTTCTTTTTTTGAACAGTATATACAAGAACCACTTAACAAGGGTAAAAGGAGAAACAGAATCCGTTAGTCGCCTCATACGACATGCGGGGTGCAGAGAAATAAGGATGTGGAAAAGAAGACTTTTGGTAAGTGAAATAAAGGTGATGGATCCAGTCAGGTAGAAATAAGACAACAAGAAAAGAATTGGAAAACTGCAGGGAATAGTAGGGAGAGTTTTCTTGGAAGGAAATATAGGTGAAAGGACTGGTAAGGCAGAAATAAGACAAAAGAAGAGAAGAAACAGAACCGTTAGTCGCCTCTTACGACATGCTGGGTAGCATCGGGTAAATTCTTTCTAGTCCCAACCAATTTGGGACTCCCCCTAACCCGCGGGGGGTATGTGACCTTGACCCAAGGTCAAGGTCATCCAAGGTCATGCAACACAAAGCTGTTAATTCAAGACATAGGAAGTACAATGGTGCTTATTGGCTCTTTCTACCATGAGATATGGTCACTTTTAGTGGTTCACTACCTTATTTTGGTCACATTTCATAAGGGTCAAAGTGACCTTGACCTTGATCATATGTGACCAAATGTGTCTCATGATGAAAGCATAACATGTGCCCCTCATAATTTTTAAGTTTGAAACAGCTATCTTCCATAGTTCAGGGTCAAGGTCACTTCAAAATATGTATACAATCCAACTTTGAAGAGCTCCTGTGACCTTGACCTTGAAGCAAGGTAAACCAAACTGGTATCAAAAGATGGGGCTTACTTTGCCCTATATATCATATATAGGTGAGGTATTGAATCTCAAAAACTTCAGAGAAAATGGGAAAAATGTGAAAAATAGCTGTTTTTTAGACAACATTTATGGCCCCTGCGACCTTGACCTTGAAGCAAGGTCAAGATGCTATGTATGTTTTTTGGGGCCTTGTCATCATACACCATCTTGCCAAATTTGGTACTGATAGACTGAATAGTGTCCAAGAAATATCCAACGTTAAAGTTTTCCGGCCGGACGGACGGACGGACGGACGACTCGGGTGAGTACATAGACTCACTTTTGCTTCGCATGTGAGTCAAAAATCATTTAAAGCTTTTCATTCCATAACAGTGATGCAAACAGAAAATATCGATTTTCTCGAAACTATGTTTCATGGACTTGCTTCCTTCTGCCTTTACACGGCAGAGTTGCAAAGATATGGAAAACTCACTTGTTTTGGAGAGCGAGCAGCAATGACAGCACGAGCTGCACGAGGCAGATGGTTCACCAAGTACAAAGCCAGTCTGTCCATCGTGTCGAGTTTTGCGGCCTGGGAAGAAAAGAACATGTTCAATTTCAGTTGATATAAAACATCTGATTCGTTTTAGTGATGTTTAAACAGATACTACCTTCTTCTTCTTCTGCGTTCGATGTTGAAACAGATACTACCAAAGATGCCACTTTTGAAAATTGACTGGCAAAATTGGCAACGTATTTGTTCCGTATACTACTACCGTAACTAGGTAGCAGACTGGCAAGATGTTGTTACATAATGTATATGTTCTGCACGAAGTTAGAATCCGGTTCCATTCTAGAAGTTGGAATTCTAACCCTGCGCAAGTACAGGGGTGCCATTCTAGAATGGTACCCTTGTTGCTGGTCCATTCTAGAATCGGCCGTGCGCAAGGTTGGAATTTGGGTCCAAGTTGGAATAGTCATTTCAGTTAGACTATCACACAGCCAAAGCCACAAATGTGGATTTTCTGTTTGTTTTTGTATTTTGTGTGTTTGGTTGGGGTTTTTTTTCTCGGGTTTTTTACACTTTACTCAAAGACATCGTGAATTGGGATTGTGATGTTCTGAAAGTGATTACGATTTTGAGAGACACTCAGCACTGATCGCTACGAACGGAAATTTCCGGACTGACAGTGTTTTGCCGATCTCGCTTGTAACTTTTAATCTTATTCATATACATGAAGTTGGTCTTCTGAATTGTGAAGATAAAGTCTTTAGCTTTGTATCGATATATAATATGACTATATAGTTTGAGCGAGGGAAAGGCTTTTTTTTTTTTTACTAGCTTTAACGTTCTTCTATCAGGCATGCGCCTCTTAAGAACGGTGCTGCTTTGACCACAAGACTCGCAGCCATAGCAAACCCCTCGTTATGAGCGCCGACCACAACGTAAGCAATTGGCTGCGGTGGGCCCCACAAAAATCGGCGAAGGCGAGGCTAGTTTCTGTAGAAAATCGTCTCTGTTTTCTCCAAAATGACATATCATCCCATAACTGGCGTTTGTATTTCGACATAAGGTCTTGTGGCATCTAATCATCGATTTCATTCTTTCATTTGATTCATTTGTGAACGCTGAGCTTCGAGTATTTATGCTTTTCAGGGAAAATTTTTGAAAATTCTGACTTTCCACAGTTATTACGGAAAATCAAGCTTGTCAATCAAGATGCTGTGAATTGGAATGTCATTACTAATCATTAGTTGACCTCTGGCTCAAGTGGTGTCATCTTGCTACACGGTTGAATTGCAATTCGTCAATCTCTGCCGTCACTGGGCACTGAGAACGTCAGGAGCCTGTATTTTTTTCAAGGGCAATTAGAGGTTATTTGAAAGTATGACATGGTATAATGTTGTGATTTTGGAGAGAAAAATTAATTGACTGTCATTGCAATGAGGCTTGGTCAGAAATAAAGGGTATTCACTGATTTTAAGCTACAATTCAGTTGCTTGGAAATGACAGACCTCCAATCCATTTGTAAATCAAGTGAACTCTCTTGAATGATTGGTACTTCCTCTACAAATAAATGTGCACCAGGATATAATTCTTGGAACTTTGTTCTTTTGTGTAGTAGTAATGCAGGGTTGTAGGAGTCTGAAACGTGGGCATATCACAGTTTGGAAGGTAGGGATTCTGATAGATTAAATAAAAACTGTCAAACTTTTAGGCATGGAATTCCCCTTTGAGAGTATTTGTTGTGGTAGTACTACTACTACGAATTGCTTTCAATGTTTTCCCATAATATTATAAAATCAGACAAAAGTTGTTGTTGATTTCTGTTTTTGTTAATGTCAACTTTTTTTTAAACCTGTGACAACAGCTCTATAACTCACTCTGTCCTTCTGTTGGTCTGTCTGTCGGTTAGTCGGTCTGACCGTCTGTCTGTCTGTCTGTCAAAAAAATTGTCAAAAAAACGGACATTTCCGAGAGGGAGACAGCGCTGACATTGCAAGCGGCCGCAACCGGCTCTCATCACAAAAACAACTGCCCTGCAAACAATACCGCCCTGGTAGTCCCCCTTGCTATGGTCTGCCTTTGTTTATTGCGTACTCAGGAGTGTCAACTTTCTTGACATGACATGACATGACATCGCAAGATCGCCAAAGGATTTTTTTCAGGGGTAGACAAATCAGCCCCATTTTATCAAAGGGAAGGTGCAGGTGGAGATAATTCAAGGGAAGACAACTCTGTCTTACCTACAAACATTACGGCCCCCTTTATTCACTCTCGCGATGCTTCACGCATGTACCATTCTAGAATGGCACCTCTGCTCTGTACTTGCGCAGGGTTGGAATTCCAACCTGGACACGGTCCATTCTAGAATGGTACAGCAGTCCCTGCAATGTACGGCCCCCGGCGTGAGCGGACACCTGACATGTACGGACACATTTGCTCGGCACGGAGTGTTTTCCTTCTATATTTGCCCCCCCTTAAACGGACACCTGCAAAACGTGGACGCGGACACTCATTTTCGGTCCCAACAGCAGGTCATACCTCCAATGTACGGACAGACCATCGTCAAATGTTCACCACAACAAAGTCGATAACAGAGCAGTCCGGCTCTTGGTACAAAGATCACAGCCGCAATGGCGTGATGACAGTCACTGATAACTTGAGTGCATGTGTACCCATCAGGAGAGAGAGGGGGGGGGGGGGGGGTAGTTTTGGTCAGGAGTGGAGTACATGCGAAGATGCCAACATGAAACTGCACTGTGCTCTTTATTCTTGTCTGATGGACGTAAACAACAGAAACCACACGTACAGTCGATGAAGGTCCTGAGCGAAAGAGAGTGAAAAACGGCCACAGTTCTCAGCATCGTGTGTCTGTGTGTAACCTCTTTCATTGACAAGATACTCTTGTTTCCCCTCAGCCTTGACCAGTGAGTCGGTTGCCTAATCTGTGAACCCTTCAGTTGTCTTGCTTTGTCAAAAGTTACACACAGTCAACTGGTTTTGCTCTGAGTGAACAGTCCAGCTGGCCTCTCTGGCCACAGCCCCAAACAGTACATGGCTGGAGGGAGTGAGAGAGAGGGAGGGGGGGTGGAGAGGTAGCTGGCTAAACTCTGTGGGGTTTCCGGTGTCACTACATGTCAGCAGGAAGAGCATTGGAGAGAAATAGATAGGTGTACTCTTCCACACAATTTCCAAGCATCAGTTGTCACGGCTTGGGGTAGGCATTAGTGAGGGAGAGTGGGAGCTGTGTTATGTACTGTGTATTTCTGACTGAAGAGTGAAAAGTCACTGCCATCCCACATGATCGGCATGCAGTCAATAAAGCCAGACAAGAAGAAAATAAATTACATGATTATGACATGCAGCTCTATCTGCTGCTATTTCTTCAAACTGGTTTTCAAGCTTATTCTTTCAAAGCATCTGCACACGCTCCTCTGTGCTGTGTTTGTGTGGCTGCTTTCGTATGTCAGTGCATGGTGAGTGTGTTCACTGCCTTGAGGATTTATCTTATCTCTTCTTTTCAACACTTTTCATACAAATCATTTTTACAGAACGTTTAAAGAAGTATTAGGAGTTTATTGTTATTGTTTAGTAGCCACAAGAAGTGATTAGCATAGATTCAATCCTGTTGTTTGTGTGTCTCTGTGTGAATGTATGGCGGAGGGGGTGGTGTGGTCACCCCTCCCGTGACCGGACACCTGCAATGTACGGACAGTTTTGCTATGTCCCAAGGGTGTCCGTTCATGAGAGGGACTGCTGTACCGGATTCTAACCTCGCGCAGAACATATACAATATAACGTGAACATTGTGGGAGATGGCGGGACAGCTGTAAAATGAGAAGTGGATGAACATAATATCTTTTGGATGTTTATGAGTTGTTCAATTTAGTCTCCATTTCTTGTCAAAATGGTTGTTGTTGTTTTTCGTACTTTATGCATGTGTTATTTAGTCTTGAAAGAAATATCAGAGACTATTAAAGATTGATTAATTGAATGCTTTTAAGGTATGCATTAGAATCCTTGGCAGGTTATTTGTAAAGGCTCAAATGCCGTTAACAATGTATGTCTAAAATTGAAGGTCGAGCTTTACCCAGCAGGCATAAATAGATGAAACATGATACATGTTGTTTTTTTAACCTTTGCCGTGCTTCCTGGGTTCACCTGTACCCAGAGACACACTAAAATCATTGTAACTCTGGAACCATTAAAGGTATCGTTTTGAAATTTTAAGTATCTCTCACACACCTAATTTGCTCTCTGTCTGCAAATTTTTAGTGTGTACATGACAAAACATCAGAATTAATTGATTATGATAATTTACATAAACACTACCGATGGCGCGGGTAATTCACACATACCCATACTTTTAAAGAGTAGTAGTGATTGTAACTATCCCTCTGCCGACGGCGCGGGTTCTGCTACACCCATAATTACCAAAGCGGCGGAACAGTGTCTGTCTGCCTGTTTGTCTCTAAGAGACTGACTGTCTCTCTGTTTGTCTGTCCGTATCTCTCTGTCTGTATGTCTGTTGTCAGTTGCTCTGTCTGTCTGTCTGTCTATCCGTCTATCCGTCTATCTGACTGTCTGTCTATCTGACTGTCTGTCTCTGTCTCTCTCTCTCTCTGTCTGTCTCTCTCCCTGTCTGTCTCTCTCTGTCTCTCTCTCTCTGTCTCTCTCTCTTAGTCTCTCTGTCTCTCTCTCTGTCTCTCTTTCTTAGTCTCTCTCTCTCTCTTTCTTGGTCTCTCTCTCTCTTTCTTGGTCTCTCTCTCTCTCTTTCTTAGTCTCTCTCTCTCTTAGTCTCTCTCTCTCTTTCTTAGTCTCTCTCTCTCTCTCTTTCTTAGTCTCTCGCTCTCTCTCTTTCTTAGTCTCTCTCTCTCTTTCTTAGTCTCTCTCTCTCTTTCTTAGTCTCTCTCTCTCTCTCTTAGTCTCTCTCTCTCTCTTTCTTAGTCTCTCTCTCTGTCTCTCTTAGTCTCTCTCTCTTTCTTAGTCTCTCTCTCTTTCTTTGTCTCTCTCTCTCTCTCTCTTTCTTAGTCTCTCTCTCTTTTTTAGTCTCTCTCTCTCTCTCTTTCTTAGTCTCTCTCTCTCTTTCTTAGTCTCTCTCTTTCTTAGTCTCTCTCTCTCTCTCTAGCTCTTTCTTAGTCTCTCTCTCTCTCTCTTTCTTAGTCTCTCTCTCTCTCTCTCTCTCTCTCTTTCTTAGTCTCTCTCTCTCTCTCTTTCTTAGTCTCTCTCTCTCTCTCTCTTTCTTAGTCTCTCTCTCTCTCTTTCTTATTCTATCTCTCTTTCTTAGTCTCTCTTTCTTAGTCTCTCTCTCTCTCTTTCTTAGTCTCTCTCTCTCTCTTTCTTAGTCTCTCTCTCTCTTTCTTAGTCTCTCTCTCTCAGTCTCTCTCTCTTTCTTAGTCTCTCTCTCTCTCTCTTAGTCTCTCTCTCTTTCTTAGTCTCTCTTTCTCTCTCTTAGTCTCTCTCTCTCTTTCTTAGTCTCTCTCTCTCTTTTTTAGTCTCTCTCTCTCTCTTTCTTAGTCTCTCTCTCTCTTTCTTCGTCTCTCTCTCTCTCTCTCTCTTAGTCTCTCTCTCTTTCTTAGTCTCTCTCTCTCTCTCTCTCTCTTTCTTAGTCTCTCTCTCTCTTTCTTAGTCTCTCTCTCTCTCTTTCTTTGTCTCTCTCTCTCTCTCTCTTTCTTAGTCTCCCTCTTTCTTAGTCTCTCTCTCTCTTTCTTTGTCTCTCTCTCTTTCTTAGTCTCTCTCTCTTTCTTAGTCTCCCTCTCTCTCTTTCTTAGTCTCTCTCTCTCTCTCTTAGTCTCTCTCTCTCTCTCTTTGTCTCTCTCTCTTTCTTAGTCTCTCTCTCTCTCTTTCTTAGTCTCTCTCTCTCTCTCTCTTTCTTAGTCTCTCTCTCTCTCTTTATTTGTCTCTCTCTCTCTCTTTATTTGTCTCTCTCTATCTTTCTTAGTCTCTCTCTCTCTCTTTCTTAGTATCTCTCTCTCTCTCTTTCTTAGTCTCTCTCTCTCTCTCTTTCTTAGTCTCTCTCTCTTTCTTAGTCTCTCTCTCTCTTTCTTAGTCTCTCTCTCTCTTTCTTAGTCTCTCTCTCTTTCTTAGTCTCTCTCTCTCTCTTTCTTAGTCTTTCTCTCTTTCTTAGTCTCTCTCCCTCTCTCTTTCTTAGTCTCCCTCTCTCTCTTTCTTAGTCTCTCTCTCTCTTTCTTAGTCTCTCACTCTCTTTCTTGGACTCTCTCTCTCTCTTTCTTAGTCTCTCTCTCTCTCTCTCTTTCTTAGTCTTTCTCTCTCTTTCTTAGTCTCTCTCTCTCTCTTTCTTAGTCTCTCTCTCTCTCTCTTTCTTAGTCTCTCTCTCTCTCTCTCTCTCTCTCTTTCTTAGTCTCTCAGTCTCTCTCAGTCTCTCCCTCCTTCTCTCCCTCCCCCTCTCCCTCCCCTGCAAGAGGTCGGTGAAGGGAGAAACTCGATGCAACCACTGAAGTAGCGCTGTGGGTTTCCCTGAACCCACCCCGTCGTTAGAGAAATAAACGGTAAAAACCCTCTTTCAAATGTATGGGTTCAGACAAACCCGCATCGTCGTTAGAGGAATAAACGGTAAAAACCCTCTTTCAAATGTATGGGTTCAGACAAACCCGCATCGTCGGGAGTGTGTAGTCAAAAGCGGCATCCGGCAAAGGTTAACCAACTCTGCAAACTGATACTTAAAATAAATGATTTACAACCAAGCACAGACGATTTCAGACCAGACTTCTACATCGCATTCTTGATGTCGTCAGCCGTGTTTTTGTAAAGAAAAATGTGCACAGTTCCCTCGCTATTTTCTGTTTTTTTGACAATGAAACAATGTTGTATATTTGTTTTCAGGTAGGGGAGAGTCACCGGTTGCGTACCAGTTATCCTATTCGTACCACCCCTTTTCTGACTAATGCGTGTATGCAGGGGGCACAATCCATGCTTAGAGTGATGCTTTGATACACTCTGAGTACTTCCCCTTGAAAAAATGGCGGAAAAGGCGTGCGCATCATCAAGGTGAGAAAAAAAAAACATTTTCAGACGATTTCAAGTAAAATTTGGATCTCTTTTAGTGAGCTGCACATCTGTAGAGGATCAAAGGAGTAAAACTGAATAAGTTGTATTCTAATCACTGCAGTGTTAACCGCATTTCTGAGTTAGATCTAAATGCAACATGTTCCTATGGTGGAATCTACAAGCATTTTCCCCATTTAACTATGAGTTACGTGTATGCTACTTCACCTAGTTACACATATAGTACCAGTGGTACGATACACGTAACACCTGGTACTATTTTCATGACTACCAACTGTCAGTTTTAAGTTGTTTATTTATTTGTTTGTTTGATCATAAATTCATTCATGCCAAAGTATTTATTATTTGTTTAGTTTGACCCAGCCAGTTATTGAACCTCGAATCTCCCATACTCGAACCCGGACACCTTACATAGATATACATTGTAAATAGTTATACTACTGCTACTACTCCCCTCTACTACTACTACTACAACTATACTACTACTACTACTACCAATATTATTATTATTATTATTGCTGCTGCTGCTGCTACTGCTAGTAGTAATACCAATGCCCCTTTCAAATATTAGAGGAGCTGTATTTATGATTTATTTTTTTCCTTTTTTTTCTTATTTAAGGAAAAAGCCATCAGCATCCATGTGGACACCAGATGACATGAGCAGATGTCTGTCTGCGATTGATGCAGGGATGGGAGTGAATGCTGCTTCCAGAACATTTGGTATTCCCAAGCCAAGCATCCGGCGTCATCGCCTTGGTTTGAACAAGTATGCGGTTGGCTCTGTCAAGTTCCGTGGAGGTCCCTGTGTCTTACCCGGTGACGTTGAAAATGAGCTAGTGGAACACATAAAGAAACTTGATGAGGCTTTCTTTGGCATTTCCATTACTGACTTGATAAAACTTGCATACCAGGTTGCCTGCGCACACGGGATAAAGAAATTCAGTGACACCAAGCAAGCTGCCAACAAGACTTGGTACTACAATTTCATGAAGCGTCACCCAGATCTCTCCTTGCGTTCCCCAGAACCAACATCCATTGGACGACAGAGAGGATTCAATCGACAAGATGTGGGCGACTTCTTTGACAAGTATAGCAAACTTATTGAAGAAGAGGGCTTTGCACCAAATGCAATATACAACATGGATGAAACTGGACATTCAACAGTTCAAACGCCTACTCGAGTTATCTCAGTCAAAGGGAAACATCAGGTGGGGGCAACCACCAGTGCGGAGCGTGGTACGAACACCACAGGCGTGTACTGCCATTCAGCCACTGGGCATTTCATCCCTCCTATGCTCATTTTCAAACGGAAACGCATGGCTGATAGCCTGAAAGTGGATGCTCCAAATGGAACTGTGTTTGCCTGCACGGATTCTGGGTGGATCGACACGGACACATTCATACAGTGGTTGCGCCATTTCATCCAGAGTGTCAACGCAAGTCCAGAAAACAAGGTCCTGCTGCTCCTTGATGGACATACATCGCACAGCAAAAACTTGGACGCCATCAATCTGGCCAGAGAAAATGGGGTGTTCATTCTCTCCTTTCCAGCTCATACAACACATCGGTTGCAGCCGCTTGATGTTGCATTCTTCAAGTCCTTGAAGAACTGGTACAACGTCGAAATTGAAAACTTCCTGAAATCAAGCCAAGGGAGAGCTATTGGAGTACACCTCGTCAGTCGTTTGGTGGGCAGGGAGTTCATCAAAGCTGCTACCATGGAAACGGCAGTCAATGGTTTCCGAAAAACGGGTCTGTGGCCACCCAATCCCGACATCTTTGATGATGAGTTCAGGCGGATGGAGGCAATTGTGGACAGCCATCCAACAACCACACGTGTTCCAGAGGGGAATCCCCAAGCTACTGCCCACCCAAATGAGGACCATGATTCAACAACCACACGTGTTCCAGAGGGGAATCCCCAAGCTACTGCCCACCCAAATGAGGCCCATGATTCAACAACCACACGTGTTCCAGAGGGGAATCCCCAAGGTACTGCCTACCCAAATGTCGAAATGAGGCCCATGATGCAACTGGCATGCCACCAGAACCTCCCACAGCATCACATGGAGTAGGAGAAATACCAACAGAATCTCGGGAATCAACCGCTGTTCCTGAATCAACAGGTTTTCAGACCCTTCCAACCAAAGGAGACGGGCGATGCTTTTTCCGGGCAGTCGTCATTTCCTTGAATCCTGATCTGCAGAAGGGTGAACGCAATCATCTGACAGGAGAGTTATTGGACCCAATGAAATCACTACAAGAAACTGCTCGGGCTGATAACCTCCGGACTACAGTTATTACGCACATGTGTGAACATCTGGACGCGGAACCTGGAGCAGCAGTTTTGAGTGCTGACATGCCTGCACGCATTCAATTCCGTACTGTTGCTGAGAGGATTCTTCACATGTCTGACCCAAAATCAATGGTTGGCGAACTTGAAATACAGGCCACTGCTAAGGTACTTGATCGGCCAGTCCATGTAGTGGTGGTTGGCACAGACCATGTTTCCGAGTACAATGCATCTGATAACTGTACCAATGATCCAGTGATTGTTAAGTACATTCCAAATGCAGATGCTGGTCATTATGAGGCAATGGTACGCCTCGCTGCCCCTCGAGTTATTGACCTTTCTCCGCTTCCAAGAGTCGTTGGTGGCAACAAAAGGAAGACCCCTGAATCTTCAAAGTCCCATCTTTTTACCAGCAGTCCCTACAAAAACAATCTTGAACGAAAGAAGAATTGTGCAAAACCCAGCAGCCGCAAGATGGACAAATCCACCAAGCAGGCAAAACCCTGCACCCGCAAGACGGACAAATCCAGCAAGCAGGCAAAACCCAGCAGCCGCAAGACGGACAAATCCAGCAAGCAGGCAAGGAGGAAGAAGCAGAGGGCAAATGCAACGAGAGTGCATCCAAGTGGCAGTAGCAGCGATGAGGATGACCCGTTTTGCATTGTTTGCTGCGAGAAATTTTCATGCAGCAGAAGCAGAGAGGAATGGATTGCCTGTGTTTCATGCCAAAAATGGGCGCATGTACAGTGTACACCAGATAACGGTTATCCTTATGTTTGCCATCATTGTGATTCTGACGACGACTAACTGTGTTATTGCAATGACTTCAAGCTGCAGGACGTGAAACACTGGCATTATAGGCCAAGACCCATCTCTTAGGCACTGACATTTGAGGGATAACTATGTCAAAGTTTTCATGTCTTTTGCTCATTTGGGAAAACAAATATCAAATGGCTTTTAGGACTAAACTGTACACATCAAGGATCATCATAGTCTCATTCTAGTCATTATTCCATTTAGGGAATTGAGCATTTTACAGCTGCACAACATGTTACGCATACAGTACCAGGTGGTTATTGATATGGTACCCCCGGTACTTATCAGGTAACCTGGCAGTACTATAAGAGGAACTGGTCTTGTGAATCGTACCTTTTGAATAAAAACTTTCTTTAATTCTCTTCCCTGTGTTTATTTCAAAATGTCAGAAAGCCATGCATGTATCAGGGATCGCGTTTACGCACGATTTTTGCGTATTTGACGCATTTTAAAAGTCGCTGACGCGTTTTTTTTCGCCGCGCCGCGTAAGCCATACGCAAAAATATTGTAACTGTTTCTTGTCTTCACGCAGCGCTTTTGCTCTGACTTAATAATCACCCGATCCTGAAACTGACTATAGGGCTCGAGAAGTGACGACACACATGAAATCTGCGCGTCAAAACTAAAGTCCGTATCTTTTTTGCATCGAAGTATCGCAAACGAACGTAACGAGGGTATTACCAGATAATGTCTTGTCGGATAATGAAACAGACATTAGCTGCTCTCCCATCTCGCGCTTCCAAAAGGCGGAAAGTGTGTCTAGTCGTATTAGAGCGGGAAACAAACTCGAAAGGCCCGAAGGTTGGAGACAGCAGGGGTGTTATTCGACAGGCGTGCGCGGAGTTCGACAGGAAAACTCGCCGTATTTAGGTAAGGAGTGTCTTTAAGTCTTTCGTGCGTGTTTTGTTTGTGTCTGTACGTGTTTTCGTAGTACGCAAAAATATTGGTCCGTGACGCGTTTTTTTCGTTTCGTTGCGTATGACTTACGCGTTTTTTTAAAAAGCTAGCGCGATCCCTGTGTATGTGTAGCACCATTGCCACGCAATACCATGAAGCAGTTTGCATGTTTAGAGACGACAGACTTATGATACACAGCTGTTTTTCCTTAAGTGGTACTATACCAGTAACTCTCCCCTACTGCCCGCTTATTCAAAACTCTGGAATGACTTCAAAGGAAAAACAGTTGTATTCTGCTGGTCTTTCATTTTAGAAAAAATGTATTTTATTCGGATGTATGTAAAATGTGAATGAAGATGTTGTTGATTATTGCATTATTTTGTTTGCGAAATTGTATGCATGTATTTAAAAATTGATACAATATAAAAGGATGAGGTGATAGGTTATGCATGTGTTGTGTTGTGTGATTTCTACATGCATTTTAAATGTCAATCTTGGTTTAAACAACGCATTATTTTTGTCGACATAAAATTGAAATGTGTAAGCATGTGAATATAAAATATCTATCTTATGTCTACCCTGTAAGGAACTGCATGTCACTTGTTTGCGTGTATTTGTTCAAGTTAATAATTATGAACTCGATAAATGAAAACACACACACACACACACACACACACACACACACACACACACACACACACACACACACAAAAACACAGATTCAGACAAACACCCCCACCCCCTCCCACTCCTGTTCTCCTTTCTTCCTCTCAGTCCATCAATTGTTTTTCTGATTGCTCTGTCTCTCCTTTTTCTCCTCCTGAAGTTGAATGTATAAATTATTACCTTTCAATGGCGAATTCGACTTCACAAGGTTTATTGGCAGGCATATTTTAATAAGAATCAACCTGCAAATTACATTTTGTGAATAATCTTATTCAGTCAATTCAAAGCACTCGAATGAACAAACTTTCAAGACAGTTTATTTATTGAGCCTGCTGATCGAATAGAATGTTTCTTACACATCATAAAACCGACACGGCTTGATCAACGAAAGACAGACAGAAATAACATTGATTAAGTGCTTTTCTTCTATTGGTGTCAACATTTCTCTCGCCACACTGCTGTGTTTAGGTCAGTACTCGCAGCCAATCTAACGGTACGGAATTTCCCGATATAACGCACATTGCCAAGGCTCAGGTCCAGATGCACTCTACACGGTATGGTAAGTGTATTCATCCCACTGAGTTATATATAGACTGGAGGAAGCATAGACTGTTGAGAAACTGAATTAAGAATGTGGGAAAATATGAAGAAAAAAAATATAATGAAACAAACACACGTGCGCACATCACCGACAAAGAAATGGCCTTCATTAAAATATTTGTTCTCATTCCATTTCTGCAAGCAAATCAGTTACCGGCTAATTAGATGCCATAAACATTCCACGTGAGCATGTGTGAGTAACTGAGTGAGTATTCCAGGAAAATATGTGACCCTCCACCACGGAATGAGTTACATGTCACTTTTGCATGATTTTCATATTTTTATATTTTCCTAAAGAGTTTTTTATGCTCTATCCAGTGGTGAAAACCGTTTCAGAAAAGAGCAAAAACTGTTTGAGATATAAGCCCGTGACTAAGGTGACCCTCACACTGTTACCAGACACTCCCCTGACATATTAAAGGCATAGTAAGCCTCCCGTAAACCATCACAGAGCTCCCCGAGCGTCTACATACAGTACAAGCATACTTCCATTTAAATGCTCACCGAACGGGAACATCCTGGCTGCATCAGAGACTATAGAGTATACAGAGACGCTCTATACGGTGCTGAAAAGTGAGACCGGAAGCCCAGTGGCGCCACCACTCGGAAACATGGAACAATCTACTTTCTCTTTCCACAGCAGTAGTGATATCGTGCTGCTCAAGCATGGCCGCACCAACGCGAAAACGCAGTGGGGCATGGTGTTTGGCCATCAATTGCTCAAACGCACATGCCAAAGGCTTCAGGATGTTCAAATTTCCCAAGGAAGAGAGCAGGTGAGGATTGTTTCTTCAATTTTTCTCTCGTTAAATGTTGGAAAATCAGTAAAAGTTGTAGCGTCGAACTGCGTGTAGATCTATTCTACCGGAACAGTGAAAACACACAAACCAGTCCAAGCTGTGCATGTTGGTACTAGTTTCACATGTATAAGATTTATTTCTCCTCTACTTTATCTCATTTCGGCATGCCAAGTCTGGAACTGATAGTGGCAAATACGGTCGGTAATCGATTAGGGTAGACATAACAATCACGTTTGATTGACACGGCCGTCGCGGGGTTATAGAGTAGATCTACAACGGATAACAGCTTGCAGCTTCGAACGTTAGTATTATCATGATTAATATTTTGATTGTAAACTTGATGTAAGATTGATGATGATGATGATGATGATGATGATGATGATGATGATGATGGCTATTGTTGTTGTTCTTCTTGTGCACCATTTTGAATGAGTAAAGGTCAAAGAGGGTATAGAGAGAGAGCGAGAGCGAGAGAGAGAGAGAGAGAGAGAGAGAGAGAGAGAGAGAGAGAGAGAGAGAGAGAGAGAGAGATTGGATTGGATTGGATTGTTTACTCTTTTTAGGCCATAGCCCCTTGACGGGGGTGAACAAATATACAATGACATAATGACATTTGCACACAAATCCAATGAAATAAATCATACACGAACTAAGACATTACATTTCAAATAAAATATACCGCAGGCTTACATGAACTAAGACATAACAACACTACGTAGCCGAAATGCTTTGTACACATAAGCTCACAAGTTTCGAACAATACCTTTATTCACAGATGCCATAAGGATAGAAAACTTATGTAAACTTGGGTTTCTATAAAACTTAGCAGGAATAAACTGGCATCGCAAATCACGAAGTGCGGGGCAACAAAGCACAACATAAAACTCATCTTCCTTACTTTCCCTGCACAATGGGCATAACAACACATCCGCATCGTATCTCTTATATCGATTAACGTGCACAAATAGTTCTGTTATTCCACCTCGGAATCTTGCCATAATAAGAGAGAGAGAGAGAGAGAGAGAGAGAGAGAGAGAGAGAGAGAGAGAGAGAGAGAGAGAGAGAGAGAGAGAGAGAGTGAGAGAGAGCTTTCTGAACAAGAAAGAAGCAACTGAAAAGAAACAAGAAAATCATCGATCGATCAAGTCAGCTTGGTCACAAGAATCTGGTTCAAGTTGCTGTATTTTACAGTTTTCCTTTCATGATAACTTCTTAGCTCCGTGTAATTGACAACCCATTTCAGTTTCGATGTGCTGGGACGACACCAAATTGACTAAATGCCTTAGTTACCGATTTAACCGGGAACTATTTCGTTAACCTTTGCCGGATGCCGCTTTTGACTACACACGCCCGACGATGCGGGTTTGTCTGAACCCATACATTTGAAAGAGGGTTTTTACCGTTTATTTCTCTAACGACGATGCGGGTTTGTCTGAACCCATACATTTGAAAGAGGGTTTTTACCGTTTATTTCTCTAACGACGGGGTGGGTTCATGGAAACCCACAGCGCTACTTCAGTGGGTGCATCGAGTTTCTCCCTTCACCGACTTCTTGCAGGGGAGGGAGAGGGGGAGGGAGAGGGGGGAGGGAGAGACTGAGAGAGACTGAGAGACTAAGAAAGAGAGAGAGATAGAGAGAGAGAGACTAAGAAAGAGAGAGAGAGAGAGACTAAGAAAGAGAGAGAGAGACTAAGAAAGAGAGAGAGAGAGACTAAGAAAGAGAGAGTGAGAGAGAGAGATTAAGAAAGAGAGAGAGACTAAGAAAGAGAGAGAGAGAGGCTAAGAAAGAGAGAGAGAGAGAGACTAACAAAGAGAAAGAGAGAGACTAAGAAAGAGAGAGAGAGACTAAGAAAGAGAGAGAGAGACTAAGAAAGAGAGAGAGAGAGACTAAGAAAGAGAGAGAGAGAGACTAAGAAAGAGAGAGAGAGAGAGAGAGAGACTAAGAAAGAGAGAGACTAAGAGAGAGAGACTAAGAAAGAGAGAGAGAGACTAAGAAAGAGAGAGAGAGAGACTAAGAAAAAGAGAGAGAGACTAAGAAAGAGAGAGAGAGAGACTAAGAAAGAGAGAGAGAGACTAAGAAAGAGAGAGAGTGAGAGACTAAGAAAGAGAGAGAGAGAGACTAAGAAAGAGAGAGAGAGAGAGACTAAGAAAGAGAGAGAGACTAAGAAAGAGAGAGAGAGACTAAGAAAGAGAGAGACTAAGAAAGAGAGAGAGATCGAGAGACTAAGAAAGAGAGAGAGAGAGAGACTAAGAAAGAGAGACTAAGAAAGAGAGAGAGAGAGACTAAGAAAGAGAGAGAGAGAGAGAGACTAAGAAAGAGAGAGAGAGAGAGACTAAGAAAGAGAGACAGAGAGAGACTAAGAGAGAGAGACAGAGAGAGAGAGACAGAGAGAGAGAGAGAGAGAGAGAGACAGAGAGAGAGAGACAGAGACAGACAGTCAGATAGACAGACAGTCAGATAGACGGATAGACGGATAGACAGATAGACAGACAGACAGAGCAACTGACAACAGACATACAGACATAGAGATACGGACAGACGGACAGAGAGACAGACAGTCTCTTGGAGACAAACAGGCAGACAGACACTGTTCCGCCCCTTTGGTAATTATGGGTGTAGCAGAACCCGCGCCGTCGGCAGAGGGATAGTTACAATCACTACTAGTCAGACCTGGGAACCCTTGTTTCGCACTTGGAGTATTCTCAAACAAACTTGGTGTATTTTCAGAAAAATGAGCGTACTCCACACAGCATTATTTTGAACATCTGTGATCCAAACATGTTTCACACGCGTCCGTTGCACCGTCGATTAAGTTTACCGAAACATTTAAAACAATTGCTTCTTTCAATGTTTACTGACAAAAACTGTAATCATGTGTCAAAATACTGGAACGACTTTGGGATGAGCTTATAAGGAAAAGTTGTCCAGGCATTTTTCTCGTCGTATTTGCTTTACACTGACCGTACTGCTCGTATTCTAGACAATTATGCGTACAAAATACGGCGAAATCGTATGGGTTCCCAGGTCTGACTACTCTTTAAAAGTATGGGTTTGTGTGAACCCGCGCCATCGGTAGTGTTTATCTAAATTATCATAATCAATTAATTTTAATGTTTTGTCATGTACACACTAAAAATGTGCAGACAGAGAGCAAATTAGGTGTGTGAGAGATACTTAAAATTTCAAAACGATACCTTTAATGGTTCCAGAGTTACAATGATTTTAGTGTGTCTCTGGGTACAGGTGAACCCAGGAAGCACGGCAAAGGTTAAACGATTTATTCCTGACATATTTTCTCAGGCTTAACTAACCATGTATTCAGTATGTATTTGTATTTGATTAAAACACACAAAAATAACGACGGTTTGTTCATGAAAAGAGACTGACTTGAATCATGTTTGCATAACTACAGCGAATATTGCCCAAGAAAATTTGATTTAATTTTAATCTATACCATTTTCTGCGGTGTTTTTATGGTAATTTAAAAAGGATGTTCACAAACAAACATATTTTTTCGTCCAGTTACTTTTTGCAGCACTGTCAGCCGGACAGAACAGACAGTATGTTAATATAAACGTGATATAAACACAGCCGACAGAAGCCGCCAGCTACCTTGTGCGGCAGGGTGTGGCTCTTTTCCCGCGCTGGGCTGGCCGGTCTCAGTTTCGCACCGCAGCGCAAAGAAGGATGACGGGTCTCTGTATACTCTATAGTCTCTGGCTGCATTCTGTCGAGCGTGAGAAATGTTCAAAGAATTTATTTTTGTGGCCTTGGTCCTTAACAACAATGGCGCCCCGTTTTGGTGCTGGACGGCTGTTGTGAATAGGCCTATCCCGGAAATTACGCCCGGACAGTAAGCCTCCCGTAAACCCCATCACAGATACTGTCAGGCTTTTAGACACAGTACAAACACCCTTCCATTTGAACGCTCACCAAACGGGAACATCCTAGGTGCCCTACGTAAAGAGCGAGCAATTTTTGAAGAATTAATTTTGCAGATTGTCTCTAACACTTTTTGGACCCATCCTGAACTCAGGTCAAAAATGAGTTACTTCCCTTAAACTGGCGATAGCCGTGGATCGATGATTATCAGAATGTTTTTGGACCGTGGTGCGTTTTTGCGCTAGACCTAACTTTTAAAATCTAAATAATAAATTGACAGCTTGTTACACAAACATTCTTTAATCATAAAAGAATTCTTTTTTCATCAAGACAAGATCAGTGCAATTCGAAGTTGTGAAAGTTTGAAAAAAGAAAAGCCCGGAAGCAGGGTCACGCAAGGGTCGTAGCAGACGACGGTTTATCAGTGCATATCGCCGTTCCTCTCAGTGACAGTCAAAAGCCATCGCTAGAGTTCTTGTGAACCACAGCCGTTTGTTTCGTGCATAAAAACGTGCTATTGTAGATAAGCTCACATCGAGTCGCATTCAAATGACTAACTGACGACTACATTGTGAACAAGAAGGGCAAAGCCCATACGACTCACATGCTTGACCTAAACCTAGCAATGACATCATACACTAAGAACTGCTTTACACATTTTTCCTACCAAAATACATGTGACCTTGACCCAAGGTCAAGGTCATCCAAGGTCATGCAACACAAAGCTGTTAATTCAAGACATAGGAAGTACAATGGTGCTTATTGGCTCTTTCTACCATGAGATATGGTCACTTTTAGTGGTTCACTACCTTATTTTGGTCACATTTCATAAGGGTCAAAGTGACCTTGACCTTGATCATATGTGACCAAATGTGTCTCATGATGAAAGCATAACATGTGCCCCACATAATTTTTAAGTTTGAAACAGTTATCTTCCATAGTTCAGGGTCAAGGTCACTTCAAAATATGTATACAATCCAACTTTGAAGAGCTCCTGTGACCTTGACCTTGAAGCAAGGTAAACCAAACTGGTATCAAAAGATGGGGCTTACTTTGCCCTATATATCATATATAGGTGAGGTATTCAATCTCAAAAACTTCAGAGAAAATGGGAAAAATGTGAAAAATAGCTGTTTTTTAGACAACATTTATGGTCCCTGCGACCTTGACCTTGAAGCAAGGTCAAGATGCTATGTATGTTTTTTGGGGCCCTTGATTTGTTATGAGCACATGTTTGTGAGTGACCATGCTTACTTTTGGTGTTACTGTTTTTAATGTTACATGCGTGAATATGTTTGCTTTAGGAGAATGATTTTTACATGTTTTTTAGCGAGAAGACCAATTTTGGACGTAGTGTTGTGAGATCTCGAAGGATTAAAAAAAATTGTTACGACTTACCATTTTGACGCGTGATTGTAACTTAACACGAAAGTACATATCGTTAACGTTACGTACAAGCAAGTGCTGCATTCATTTTAGATCGGGGAAATTTTAAAGGAAAACAAATATGCAATAATCTGAACATTTGCATTCTCGATGAATGTGGATGGCCCTGGTACGATCTTAAACCCAAGTTTGAATGTTCTGTTCGTACGTAACCTAACGCAATCACAGTGACAACATGCCCGTGTAAAGTTACATGCTAACTATCACCTTGTTGATGGAAACTGAATCTGCACGTACCTGTCTGATTTTTCAAGATAATGCGTTTTGAATGGCGATCTTTAACTTCAGTTTGTGTTTTCGCCTGCACAAGGGATGTTTTAGTGATATATGTGTTTGTATGTAACTTTACTCCATAAAGAGTGGTGTTAAGTTACACTCATGTATTTTTCATCACACAAGTTTGGTATAGCAAAATCTATTGAATAGGAGCTTTTTAATACAAATGAATTGTTTGCTTCATGGTAACATTTGAATTATAATTGTGCATTATGTTACATGCAGTAAAAACGTGCATGCAAGTAACTTAACACGATAAATGCATGTTATGTTATGTACCTGCAGGCAGGTTTCACAATCTTCAATCACAGACTTCCTTTTTTTTCAACAAAATCAATCTTGACAGAGATCTTTGAAATAGTGTTTTTATTAAAGCCTTACATCCTCCTGGATGGAATCAAGACAAAAACTTGTATGGAGACGCATTCTTGTCGACATAATGTGATAGCTTGTTACAGTACTCTATCAAACAAAGGGATAGACGTAAACAGAATTGGGTAACGATTTATTCAAAGAATATTGTCCAGAGGCTTTAATAAATTAAGCAATAACAATGCAAGCAAAATATCATTTCCGAGCTCAGTGAAAAAAGCAGAAAATAAGGACTAATTATGGGAATTCCGTTCTTCTGAACTGCTATTTCGCTGTGATGCACGTCATGAGCATACCTTCAAAAGTAACAATGTTAATTGCACTCCATTTCTCACTTTAAAAAAAAAGTAGAATCATTGACCAATAGAAAAAAACGAGTTTGGAATTTTTTTTGCATATTCTTGGGGAATAAATACCTGAAAATGTAACCCTACCCTCTAAATGGTGACATCATGACAGCGAAAACAAATATACAGAACAAGTCATGTGAAGCGATAATAAAACATTAAGTTGGTTTGAAACTAAAAGATCAACATTGGAATCAGGGACGAGTCATTAACAATGCTAGTGAGATTTGGCTAGCCGAAACCAGAAGACCGAGACGGGTTGCCTCCGCGAAGCATATGAACAAAACGGGCGATTTTTCTCATTTGAGCAGATTTTCACACTAAGCATGACATATCTGTTTATACATTGGGATCCAGGAAATCCAAAGGATACAATGCAATAACTTTTGAATCTGTAATCAAAAGTGTTATTGTTATTTGCAATTTTTAGAATGTTATGTAGCAAATTTTATAATACATTTCATAACTTGACGAAATGTAAAACAAGTCGCGTAAAGCGATATAAAAACATGTAGTCAATCTATAGGCATCAAATTGAAGGATAAACTAAAAAAAAAAAAAGTCCGATCGGCGAGACTAAATTCAGATAGTCTCGGCTAACCATACCCGAAAACCGTCACGGATCACACTCATCTCCGCGAAGCATACTCAACCTGTTTTCTTTAATTCTGAACGCGTTTTTAAAGTAAACATAACATATGTATATATATATTTTAAATCAGGAGAAGATAAGAAGTACAATGTAGTAGTGTTTGAATCTGTAATGAAATATTCGTTTTTGATGACAATTTTAATGAGCGAACTAATTCACTTATTTTCAAGCTACCTGGCTCAAATGCAATATCAAAGTCCCGACTTAATCAAAGATTACTTAACAGGTCCGCCTCAACTATCACAAAAACGGAAATGACGTCATCAAAGACTGTGGCAGAGTACCTTAACGCAGTCCTAGTATATCCACTACTGACTGAACTGTGGCATAGTACCTGGACGCAGTCCCAGTATATCCACTACAGACTGAACTGTGGCATAGTACATGGACGCTGTCCCAGTATATCTACTACAGATTGAACCTTAATGTCTTGCATTTTCTACAACTACTCTGCACACATAAGAAAACCCAACCCCTCTCGCACGCACACATGCAAGTACGCACGCATGAACACTCACGCATCAACACACACACACACACACACACACACACACACACACACACACACATAAGCTAACACAAACGAACACGTGCGCACAACGCTCGCGCGCACGCTTACACACACACACACACACACACACACACACACACGCACGCACGCACGCACGCACACACACACACACACACACACAAACGAACACGTGCGCGCAACGCTCGGCCGCACGCACACACACACACACACACACACACACAGTTAGATAATACATCATCTGATATGTTTCCTTGTTCATATGCTTTTTTCAAGTCATAAACGTAAACTATGAATGGTTTTACTGGGATTTTGTGCAGCGTTTTGTATTATCTGCGTTGTTGTCGGATTTAAATACTCTCTCAAAAACTGGGTATCTAATCACGACCGATAAGATTTTCCCCTTTTCGATTAAAAAGTACAATGAGATTTAGTCAGAACCATAACATTATTCTTCCAAAAACACTTATTAACATCCATGTAAAAGAAACACAACTCTGTTCATCAAATTATCTCACCCTTTGCAAGAAACGTATGGCGAAGGCACATTTCGCGCCGCGGTGCAGATGACGCAATTAACTCTCGTGACGAAACGATTGGTTCGTGACGTCGCGTCATCAACCGTTCATGAATGGCCCTTGTATGAATGGCATTCTTTCTGTTGGGATGACGTGTGAACCTCATCATTAGTGACTTGGAAAATCGGTCGGATTTAGGTATCCCCGAAGTCGGTCGGAATTGGATACACTTACCCTACACTCTTCCACACTGACAGGCGCGCGCGCACGTACGCACGCACATATGCAACAATAACAATGACAAAAATCAAACTTTTAAAAGCACTTGAAAGTTAATAAACAAAGCAACTATTGATTCCCTAGCCCTACGATTATATGATCGTGACTGGCTCTCTTTCCAAGTTGGAACGTTTTCAATCTGCTGTCTGACGTCATCAAAGTGTTGAAAAACGTACGGCGATGTCTATAAAACTCTCACTTGACCACAACATTCACAATGCAGTGCATTCAATGATTGGAAAAAAACACTGGCGTTGATCAGACACAGTCACTGAATGTTGTTATTTTACAAATGAATCTGCTTAACATTTGGTAAGAAATGACCGTCAATAGTGCCGGGCGGTCGTGAGAATTCAAGGTTTTCAGAGACAGACAGTAAATAACGTGCTCTGAAATAAACACATGCCGAAAAATTCTTTAGTCAGCCAGTTGATCATCTGCCTGACAACGGATAGGAAGTATAAAATTGGTTGCATCATGACAATTTGCTGTGTATGGCGGTCATAGCAGACGATTTGTCTTCAGGACGGTCGTGAGAAAAAATGAGACAGACACCTTGCCCGAGTGACTAGACAGTAAATAACGTGCTCTGAAATAAACACATGCCGAAAAATTCTTTAGTCAGCCAGTTGATCATCTGCCTGACAACGGATAGGAAGTGTAAAATTGGTTGCATCATGACAATTTGCTGTGTATGGCGGTTATAGCAGACGATTTGTCTGCAGGGCGGTCGTGAGAAAAAATGAGACAGACACCTTGCCCGAGTTACTAGACAGTAAATAACGTGCTCTGAAATAAACACATGCCGAAAAATTCTTTAGTCAGCCAGTTGATTATCTGCCTGACAACGGATAGGAAGTGTAAAATTGGTTGCATCATGACAATTTGCTGTGTATGGCGGTTATAGCAGACGATTTGTCTGCAGGGCGGTCGTGAGAAAAAATGAGACAGACACCTTGCCCGAGTGACAAAATGACCAAGCGCAAGTAGAATAAGCCGTAGTTAGCCTTTCAAAACCCTTTCATGTCGTGATTTGATGGAAATTGCTACTTATTAAAAGCATGTTACGCCCAAACCTTTTAACAGCCATTCCAACTGAACAGATTTGGAATTAACGTTTTTGAGACAGACACATTTGGAAAAAAGACCGTTTACTTCACATGCGATTGTATCGACTAAACATAAACACATTCATTGTTTTTTTTAACTAAGTGTGTTCATCTATCTCTGTTCTTTGGTTTCTAATGTACTTTTCACTGGATTTCTTTGTGTGTTTTTGTACTGGTGCCTTTGTCTATTGCAATGTGGCTAAAAAGGGAAATCGTGTCTGTCTCATTTCTCACGACCGACCTACCTTTTTCGCTGGTGGGGAATACAAACTTGACTTAAATTCGATCAACGTTTATTTTTCATATGTAAATTCCGAAGACATTCGACACAGACCAGTGAAAATTCACGACTAAACAAAACGAAACATTTTATTTAATATCAAAGTCAGGGACATACCCGACTCTGAAGACTGTGAAACCTGTCTGCAGTCATACTGACATTTTCAAATGGCATTGCTAAGATGAACTCAGGATTTCATTGACTGGTTCCATCCCACTTTGAAAGGTGACTGGATGGAAACAGTCAACAATTTTGCTTTTCAAACTGTTTAATGCTTCAAAATAGATTAAAGGTGTTTGCATGTAACATGACACCATAGGTTTTGTGTAAAGTTACTTTCAAACGTATCTTGAAGAATTTCACATTTTTGTGCACACTAATTGCACACTATAATGTTCAAAGAGTGGATCACTTAGTACAAGCATTTTTTTTAAACATGTGTTTGAATGTCACATAACACAAACATAATCATAGACTAAGGGATTATTCGGTGTTAAGTTACATGTATGAGTAAAAATTGCCGTCAACATAGTTTATTATCTTTTCTTTCTTTTCTGTGGATGCTTTTTTTTAAGGCTGCTTAACAACCAAGATATGGTTTAATGCAGGTCAACAAACAAACAAAAACCCACTTAATCTATTGCTTGAATGTAACTTTACTCGGTAAAAACAAAAATTCACAAAGAAGGTGAGTGTTTTCAGACTAAGAGTGAATAATTATGTATTAGGATGAGTTTTAACAGTATGTGTTTGAATCACAATGTAACATAACACACACATGATCAACAGCATTAGGAATGCTATTTCAGGACACAAAAAAGTTTGTTTCATCGGTCCAGCATTTAATTTTTTTTAAATTTTCTTCCTTCCCTGGACACTATCAACTGAGACAACATCCAGTGAAGTTTGCAGAACAGAGTGGTGTGGACTCAGCTGACAATACTGTGACCTGCATTTCCAGGGGTAAGAGTACAAGGACTTCAATACATTCAGGAAGAAATTGTGAGAATTGAGGCACTGGGGATTTTTTGTTTTTGTTTGTTTCAGTACCAATGATACTAGTTTTTGTTTAAATGTACACGAATATATTAACATGCATGGTAATTTATGTTTAATTCAATCAAATTGATGATTTTCATGAGATTAGTTATGTGGAACTGGTACGCTTTGAATATCACCTCGAAATTTCTTGTTATTTTGTGTTGCAGATTCAAGCCCTCATTGGTGATGGTGCAGAAGTACATTTCCTGAAGAAACAGCGTGAAAGCAAACAGACTTCTATGTGTGGCCCTTTGTTCCCATGCACTAAGATTTCTGAAGCTGTACTGTTGTCATGTATTTGTTTAGCATGAGGTCAACCAGCCTAGATGCATTCCCTCCATAATAAAAAAAAAAACAATAAAAAATAATACGAGTGGGTGGAACGCTGTTTTGTTAATATTTCAAAACTGTCATTGATTTTCATGTATGCAGAGGCTCTTCTATTCCATCTGTCAGTGCCACATCTGTGGTTAGCAGCTTCATGTTTGTTTTTGAGTTCATGTTGTGCTGTTGTCTAGTTACAATCTGAAAGATAGGAAAGGCTGGTTGGTAGCAAAGTTTGGTTGGTAGGACATTTTTGGTTGTTGCCCAATGTTTTGTCTAACATTTGCTGTTTTGTTTGAGTATTTCTCTTTTGATTACTAAGGTGTAGCTGAAGTAATAACAAAAGTTGAATGGATATGTTTGCCTTTCCCTTATTCGGGATATTTTGTTTGTTGCCTAAAACTGGCTCTGAATCCACTTAAATTCAATTATTTCACTGTCTTAAGCACTCAATAGGTCATTCAATATTAAGAGAATGTTTTCTTCAATTACTAGTACGATTTAAGTGATTAAGAGGCTGTATAACAATTATTTCACCTTCAAATAGCACTAGTTGGTGTAAAGTTACTTGCATACGTCTTTTCTTGTTATTTATTCTTTCCCTTTATCACTTGGACTCACATTTTTGGATGTGAAATATGTTTATATCTATGTATTTACTTGTAGAACATTTAATTCTGGATGGATTTCTTTTTCTGGTGAAAAATGGGTAAGAAAAAGGATAGGTCACAGTGTTATGTTACATGCATGTATTGCTAGGTTTTCTATTTTATACATTAAAACAAGAAGAGCAAACGCTCGATCGAGTCACTTTCGCAGTTCTGAATATTATACGAGGCATCAGATGGACAGGAAGAAATTGCTATTCACAACACAATGAGTCACGTTCACATAAAATTTGAGCCCGGTCACTTTTATAGTTTCCGAGAAAAGCCCAACGTTAAGTTGTGTGTTGCCGAACAGAAAAGGCTAGTTATCTCCCTTGTTTTTCTGATAACGTTCGTAAAAGGCTACAGATGTAAATACTTTGATGTAAAGAATAATCCTACAAAGTTTCAATCACATCCGATGAACTTTGTCAAAGATATAAAATGTCTAATTTTTCCTTTGACGCTGACCTGTGACCTTGAAAAAGGTCAAAGGTCAACGAAACCATCGTTAAAGTGTAGAGGTCATTGGAGGTCACGACTAAACAAAATATGAGCCCGATCGCTTTGATAGTTTCCGAGAAAAGTCCAACGTTAAGGTGGTGTCTACGGCCGGCCGGCCGGACGGCCGGCCGGCCGGACAGACTAACACTGACCGATTACAGTCACTTTTTCTCAAGTGACTCAACGAGTAAAACAATTGTTGGGATACTTTAACCTTAATCAATACTTTAACTGAAGTATTTCATACCTTGACAATGTAGGAGCCTTTTTAATACAGTACATTTACTTAGTCATTTTATCTTGAAATTAGGAACGCCTGATGTTGTAAATGCATGGTGCATTACAACATAATTCAGACATTGGAAAAATGAACTTCTCTTCTTACAATTAAATATAAAGATAAGGCTTAACATATTTGAAGACTTTTTATTTGTTTATTTTACTTAAATATGTTACTTTTTTAACATTGTGAGTCAAATGTTCTGCTTTGTGTAAAGTTACGTACATGCAACAGTTACATGCAGTTTTCAATACTGTATCAGACTAGAACACTGTTGTAATGATTTAATCATTGAAAGTACACTTGTAGCAGGCTGTTAAAGTTAAATAAAGACCTGGAATTAAACTGGATTTGTTTTAAGTTGATGTTGATTGAAAGGGTCACGGTGTTACCGTTACATGCAAACCAAATACATTTTCTTCAAATACTACTCAGTAAATAGCCCATTTGAAATTTCTTTCGGTAGGAAGTATCAAGATAACTATATGCTCCAATTTAAGTAAAAAAGATTGTTTTATGACAAAATTATATTTGTCATGCTCATGTCACAGAGACTGGACACTATTCTGTACTCTTGACCATATATATCTCTGTGGTTCTTCCACAGTTACCGAATCAAGTTGATGTACTTACAGCCTCCAGGAAATATTCCGTGAAAATTGAGCTCAGGATAAGCAGCAAAAAAACATGTACGACAGTGTTTTACATCAAACAATGCCTACATTTCAGCCCAGCAACGTGGCACGCCCGCGTCGCTCGTTCTCTCACACACACTATTTGTATCGCTCCAATCATTGATCAAGTTGGAAATGACAAGCTACTTGAAAAAAATCATCGCACACATCTGCCGCACGTGAAGTACGCAACACTGGCACAGCAAACAATCTCTATACTTTTTCACCGTCACAATAACACATGGCAGGAAGGGTATATATTTTGGAATGTATGTTCCATGTACTTACGTATCAGTATTTGTGAAAGGGAAGCACGTCCACTCACCCCGGTGGCGACATTTTTTTTTTCACACGTCAGTCTTACGGGGCTTTCAATCCCGAAGGCTATTTCCGAGTAGCTACGAACGTAAACGGAAGTTCCGATGTGTCGATTTGAGTTGTCGTTCGTGTCTCGCTGACCCAGTACACGGTCTAGAAATGATCGTCACTGCTGCAGGGTCAATGTGTGAATTAATAGGATAGAGCGAAAAGAATTGCACTCAGCACTCGCTCAATCCATGCTGAGGCTCATAAACTCTCAGCCTGCAGAACATCATACAGAGAGCAGTCTTTCTTTTCTCGCACCATTGGCGAATGGAACGCCCTCCCACCACAGGCAGTATCATCAGCAGTGGCGGATCAGTTCATTTTATGGGGGGGGGGGGGGGGGGGGGGTCCAAAAGCATATTGTGAAGATATGGGTGTGAAGGCGCTTCGAGCCGACGGCGCAAAGCGCCTAGCTTGCTAGGTGGGTCCGGGGGCATGCCCCCCCGGAAAATGTTGAAAAAAAGGATGCAAAATGGTGCAATCTGGTGCATTCTGAGGATGATCATTACGTTTCAGGCAGCAGTTTTGTCACTGATTAATACCCTAAAAAAACACAAAATTATTTTTTTTTTTTTTGGCTGGGGGGGGGGGGGGGGGGTCCGGAAACCCCAGAACCCCCCCCCCCCCCCCCTCGTCCGCCCCTGATCAGCCTCGGTGGAAGCCTTCAAAACCCAGATCTAGACACCATGCACTGCAGCAGAAGACCTCTTGTACACCAAAGTTCCCATTTAACTGCCAGAAACACATTCACAGATACTTCAATATGTTGTTACTGGACTCCGAGTGCCTTTTTAGTTTCTACAAAATAATAAAGAGACCAAAAAGCAATGTACTCACGTTAAAATGACGAACACCCCAGGCGAAAAAGTACCACAGTTTACTATAGTAAAAGTACTATAGTATACCACGGGGTCGGCCCGCTATTGCGCGGGGCCGCTATTGCGCGAATCTTTAGGGTTAGGGTTAGGGTTAGGGGGTTAGATTCGCGCAATAGCGGCTGTGCATGCCCCTGATCAAGGCATGCTACTTCATGTCATGCGCCTATGGTTGGGCTATTATTGCCAATTTTTGTGTGTTGACGAAACAAGACAGAATTGTGCGTTCTTAAATTATGACGATATTAATTGGTATTGGTCTTTTGTACCTGTGTAAGGGTGTTTTGTTCACTGGGTTGTCATGCGTGTGAGAAAGATGTTATTTTCCTTTGTTTGAGACTCTTACTGGACCGACTATCATTCATTGACTCTGACTCACTTTTTCTGCTATGTATTGTGATTGACGCTTTAGTTCCACGTACTCGTTGGATGAATGTGTGAATGTTTTTGTAATGCGGATAGCAGTTGATTTTTGTTGGAAAACTGCCCCTCAGCTCCGTTTGAACGGGACGCACGCAGTGAGTTGAATTTATGTCACGATTGTTGATCGGGCGTGAAACACGCACGAGAACGAATTTGCACAGTCAGTTTTTTGGTACAGTCTCAAAAAGGGTTCACGCGGGCTATCCTTCCCGCAAATACCATCAGTTGCTTCCTGTCTGTGAAACCGAGCACATCTCTACAGATTGTGTCAGAAAATAGAAACGTAGATTAATAGTAAACCGACCATGGTTTTGTGTTCAAAATAGTTTAGGAGAGAAGTACACCAGATGTGAAGTTTTGTGCATTCATGACTTGCGTGCCTTTATGAGAAGTGTCGTGAAGAAATGAGCCCAAATGGTTAGTATTTTACATGGTTTTTGTGTGATTGTAAAGGGGAAGGACTGTTGACGATTACTTGCTAGCTGCCCCCCCCCCTTTCCCCCCCCCCCCCCCAATTATCATTGTCCTTGATTTCGTTTTCATCTAAAAGGCGGAAACTTTGCTTTTTGATAATTACTGAGTCAAAATCGTTGCACTTGGATACTAATTCGTTTGGCTTCGTGATTTCCCTTTTCTTGGTGATCGTGTTTGAATTGTAATGTTTGATTGGTAAGGCCATTAGATTATGGCTGCGAAATCTGTGTCAAACGCGATTAAATAGTTGTTGTTGTGATTTTTGTAGGCAATCGATTTTTGTAATGTTAACGTGACTGCGTGTTTAAGTTTGCTTTGATTGGGTCGATTATCCCCCCCCCCCCACCTGTTAATGGTTACTCCCTTTCAAGTTGTTCTCACGCCAGTCGGTGGTGTAAATCGTATATATTGTGAGTGTGAGGTATTCACCTGTCAGTCTTCCTTCCCCGCCTTGTGTGCAAATGTTATTTTGTTATGTAACGTTAATTAAAACGAAATTAACGCGATGTTAGGGATTAAATGACTTACACGCAAGTTTTTGTGGCGTGGATATAACTTTGCCACAAATGGCTCTGTTATTAAATTTAAACGGATGTGTAAAGGACTAAAAGGCAAACGACTAAGTGAGTTTTTTCTTTATGCAGTCGGCTTGATCTGCAAACGAACGGTATTGTCACTAGACAGTTTTGCAACGTAATAACGTGAAGCACGGGACTCTATTTACAGAGTGGTGTTTTGAAACGCTGGCCTCGGCCACCTGTGAAAATTATGTCATGGGAACGGAACGGAATTGATTTGAACGCATGTATATCTTGACCTTTTAAAGGCACACTTTAGCACGGTCTCTCCCATCCCCAAACGGTCCCCATATGCATACAATTATGCTTTTTCTTTAAATGTGCACATTAGTGCAGATTGTCTCCCTTTCCTCAACGATAATGTTTATTACTATTTTTACTGAAAGTTCATGTTCGTTCTCACCCGTCCCCTTCCCCCTTTGTTGTGTTTACTTGTTCGTTCTCACCCGTCTCCTCCCCCCTTTGTTGTGTTTACTTGTTCGTTCTCACTCGTCTTCCCCCCCTTTTTTCTCGTCCATTTATTTCTTCTTTATCTTTATTGAATGACTTGGTATAGTATTTGATGTTTACAATGCATGTATTATAAGGTATTGTTTGTTTATTGCAGTTATCACCGATGAACACCCACAACCCCAAACTGCCTTGCCATGTACCCACCCCATGTCCCTTCCTATCTGTCCCCGTTCTCTCCTTATTTGTATTTGGAACTGACTAAATAATAATATTCCACTAAGAAACTGTTGTGGGACTTCGAGTATGGATGACGTCTCATGTTGCTTCACTCATCACACACTTCCAATCCTGAGGGCATGCACAGTGATAACATCAGACTCGTGTGGAGTAACATCATACTCTACACTGAATGAATCAACAGCCATCGACGTCTATTCTAGTAAGCCAAATTATCTCCTCCTTCAACCAGAAATCCAGACAGGAAGCGACTCATCTCAACGCCCTTCACCGTTAGTTAACAGTTTTAGGCTGACCGTCATCTTAAAGACTTTATGATAGCATAGCCTAGTTATTCGCTGTGCTCTGCAGATTCTACTGTGAAGATCCCCCCAAGGTCGTACTAAAGATGAGCGATCCAGTTCAAGAAGAAGCTACTGGCACGGCAGTTAGCGACCCAGAGGTCATCGATGCCTTAGCGCCAACTCCTTCACCAGAAGAGCGCCTGGGAGTTACAACCAGGGCCATGGCGAAATCTGACCAGGACGTTAAGGCACAGAAGCTGAGGGACGAGTACTGGAAGGAGAGTCAGATGTTTCAGTTAGCTATCAGTCAAGCAGACGACTACCTCCAAGAACAATACCCTGACAAGAACAAATTGAGACAAAAGAAGAAGGTACTACAGACAACGTACAGGGAGCTCCACGCCCTGAATGATAAACTACAGGCAGTGGAACCAAGTCCGAAGGAAAATGAAGATGAAAAGAGCAGACAAGCGCAGTTGCAGACAATCGTTGCGCAAGTTGACCTCATCTTTCCAAGGGGACCCTATTCCATTGCCAGCTCGGCGTCTAGTGTTAGTACCAGTGCTAGTAAAGGCTCAATGCGTAGTTCACAGGCATCTTCCGCTGCAGCTAAGTTAGCCAGAAAAATAGAGAGAATGCAGCTGCATGTCCAACTGCAAAGTACGGTAGCCCTCGAAGAAGAGGAAAGAGTAGTAAAGGATATAGAACTGAAGAAATCCATCATCAAGAAAGAAGCAGAGGAAAGAAGACTGGAGGAGGAACGTGAACAAGACGAAAGAAAATATAGAGAAGAAGAAAGAAGACTGAAGGAGGAACGTGAACAAGACGAAAGAAAATATAGAGAAGAAGAAAGAAGACTGAAGGAGGAACGTGAACAAGACGAAAGAAAATGTAGAGAAGAAGAAAGAAGACTGAAGGAGAAACGTGAACAAGACGAAAGAAGATTGAGAGAAGAAGAAAGAAGACTCAAGGAAGAAGCCGCTATTGAAAGGGAGGAATCGGAACAGCGAGCAAAGATGGAAAGGATGAGACTTCAGTTCAAGATCAGAGAAAATGATGCCGTTATCAGCACAATTGATGAATTTGAACAGGAAAGTCGAGATAGCCAAACGAACACTCTTTACCCCTCCCTGACCGAGCGTTTTATTTCCAACGCTCCCCCAAACTTCCCCTCCCTGATAGGTAGTGGTCCCATCCCTCTCATGGCAATGGCAGGTCCGGGAGCGACGGCGGACGCAGCACCGGTGGACCTTTCCCAGGGGCAATTCCAGGCTGATATGGCGGGCGACCTCTCTGCCATCACCGTGGACCAGACGGCACTCCTCCTGGGTCATCGCCCACGTTCAGGAGCACCACAGCTACAACAAGCGGGGATGATTACTACCACCGATGCACTGCCTACGACCGTGGCCTTCAGCCATACTGAGACAGGGGTCCCTTTGGCGACCACCGCTACGTCACTCGCGACAGGCGGAGGCGGTCAGACGGATGTCACTGGTTTTGGGGGCCCCCTCTCATCAGCCTCCACTCCCTCAAGACCGTCTCACCTTTTTCAACCTTCAAACTCAGAAGCCTGCGGTGGTAACGAGGCCGCAGCTGCTGCCGCCACCACGTCACAGGCGGTCGCTTCCGCGCAACCCATGAACAGTGAGACACAGTGTGATCATCACCAAGATGCGGCCCTTCCTCAGTCACCTTCCTATCCCAAAAGGACTCTACCCCCTCCTCCAGGCCTTTTGAGACCCGAGGCATACCCTTTCGTCCCCCATGTGACCCATCTCAATCAGCTGCCCACGACGGTCACATCGCTAGAGCACCCTAGTCAACGGGAGAACGATTCTGCTACCCACTCAGCATCAGAACAGCTCCAACGTTCGCTGACCCAAACCATGGCCGAAGCCATCTCACTCAATAGGCTGCCGGTTCAAGAACCAGCGGTATTTTCGGGTGACTCACTGGCCTACCCGATATGGAAGTCAGCCTTCTCTCTGTTGATTGGTAGACAACCTATCCCAGCAACGGAGAAACTGCTTTACCTTCAAAAGTACGTCGGAGGGTTGGCCAGGGAATCCGTCAAGGGTTTCTTTTTGCTGAGAAACGAGGCTGCCTACCACGGAGCCCTAGAAGTGTTGGAGCAGCGGTTTGGCAATCCATTTATAGTGGCGCAAGCATTCCGAGACAAATTGGACTCATGGGGAGTTGTTAAAAATAAAGACTGTACCGCACTTCGATCTTTGGCAGATTTCCTGAGGCAATGCGTCATCGCGGCTCAAGTCGTTGGAGGGATGGGGATCTTGGATGACTCCCAGTATCAGAAGCGTCTGATAGAAAAGCTGCCAGATTGGATGGCAAATAGGTGGTTAAGAAAGGTTAACGAAGTGAAAGACACCAAGGGACGATATCCTACCTTCGCTGAGTTAGCGGACTTCATCGCCAAGGAAGCCGACGTGGCGAGCGACCCAGTCTTCGGCAACCTTGCCAAGCCAGCTTCTTCCGCTCACTCATCAGGCACTAGCTCCTCTACCGGCATGCAGAGAAACGCGATGAGGACGGAAACTACTCCCTGTCAATCATGTCTGTACTGCGAAGCTCAAGGGCACCAACTCCCAGAATGTAGGAAGCTAGCAGCAAAACCACTTCAAGAAAGAAGGGAGTTCGTTATGAAGAATAAACTCTGTTTTGCATGTGCCATCTCTACCGACCACCGGTCAAGGGAGTGCAAAGACAGAGGTACGTGTGCCACCTGCAAGAAACGTCACCCCACCTTCTTACATGATGATAACTTCAGCTGGCAGCCACCGCAAGCAGTTATGTCCTGAACCCAATGTTACGTCTGTGTTCCTTATTATATCAGGGTCTGCTATATGGATTTTATTTTGTGTGGACAATAAGCAGATGATTTGAGGAAATGGACAGACAGCTCTTACCGAACGAACAATTTGAAAGAAACCGAACGGCACCAACAGAAACAAACAGCTCCAACGGGAAAGTATGTATGCAAGTGAGAATGAGGCTATCTGGCAATATGTGTGTGAGAGCAAGGACGGTATTGATGGGAAATTTTGCTGTAATTTACTGTGGATTTTTTGTCTTTGATTTTTGAAATCACAGTCGTGATTTGATGTGGGAGTGTGCATGCCCCTGATCAAGGCATGCTACTTCATGTCATGCGCCTATGGTTGGGCTATTATTGCCAATTTTTGTGTGTTGACGAAACAAGACAGAATTGTTGTTGCCGTGTGTGCGTTCTTAAATTATGACGATATTAATTGGTATTGGTTTTTTGTACCTGTGTAAGGGTGTTTTGTTCATTGGGTTGTCATGCGTGTGAGAAAGATGTTATTTTCCTTGGTTTGAGACTCTTACTGGACCGACTATCATTCATTGACTCTTGACTCACTTTTTCTACTATGTATTGTGATTGACGCTTTAGTTCCACGTACTCGTTGGATGAATGTGTGAATGTTTTTGTAAAGCGGATAGCAGTTGATTTTTGTTGGAAAACTGCCCCTCAGCTCCGTTTGAACGGGACGCACGCAGTGAGTTGAATTTATGTCACGATTGTTGATCGGGCGTGAAACACGCACGAGAACGAATTTGCACAGTCAGTTTTTTGGTACAGTCTCAAAAAGGGTTCACGCGGGCTATCCTTCCCGCAAATACCATCAGTTGCTTCCTGTCTGTGAAACCGAGCACATCTCTACAGATTGTGTCAGAAAATAGAAACGTAGATTAATAGTAAACCGACCATGGTTTTGTGTTCAAAATAGTTTAGGAGAGAAGTACACCAGATGTGAAGTTTTGTGCATTCATGACTTGCGTGCCTTTATGAGAAGTGTCGTGAAGAAATGAGCCCAAATGGTTAGTATTTTACATGGTTTTTGTGTGATTGTAAAGGGGAAGGACTGTTGACGATTACTTGCTAGCTGCCCCCCCCCCCCTTTCCCCCCCCCCCCCCAATTATCATTTTCCTTGATTTCGTTTTCATCTAAAAGGCGGAAACTTTGCTTTTTGATAATTATTGAGTCAAAATCGTTGCACTTGGATACTAATTCGTTTGGCTTCGTGATTTCCCTTTTCTTAGTGATCGTGTTTGAATTGTAATGTTTGATTGGTAAGGCCATTAGATTATGGCTGCGAAATCTGTGTCAAACGCGATTAAATAGTTGTTGTTGTGATTTTTGTAGGCAATCGTTTTTTGTAATGTTAACGTGACTGCGTGTTTAAGTTTGCTTTGATTGGGTCGATTATTCCCCCCCCCCCCCCCCACCTGTTAATGGTTACTTCCTTTCAAGTTGTTCTCACGCCAGTCGGTGGTGTAAATCGTATATATTGTGAGTGTGAGGTATTCACTTGTCAGTCTTCCTTCCCCGCCTTGTGTGCAAATGTTATTTTGTTATGTAATGTTAATTAAAACGAAATTAACGCGATGTTAGGGATTAAATGACTTACACGCAAGTTTTTGTGGCGTGGATATAACTTTGCCACAAATGGCTCTGTTATTAAATTTAAACGGATGTGTAAAGGACTAAAAGGCAAACGACTAAGTGAGTTTTTTCTTTATGCAGTCGGCTTGATCTGCAAACGAACGGTATTGTCACTAGACAGTTTTGCAACGTAATAACGTGAAGCACGGGACTCTATTTACAGAGTGGTGTTTTGAAACGCTGGCCTCGGCCACCTGTGAAAATTATGTCATGGGAACGGAACGGAATTGATTTGAACGCATGTATATCTTGACCTTTTAAAGGCACACTTTAGCACGGTCTCTCCCATCCCCAAACGGTCCCCATATGCATACAATTATGCTTTTTCTTTAAATGTGTACATTAGTGCAGATTGTCTCCCTTTCCTCAACGATAATGTTTATTACTATTTTTACTGAAAGTTCATGTTCGTTCTCACCCGTCCCCTCCCCCTTGTTTCGTGTTTACTTGTAAGTTCTCACCCGTCCCCTCCCCCTTGTTTCGTGTTTACTTGTTCGTTCTCACCCGTCCCCTCCCCCCTTTGTTGTGTTTACTTGTTCGTTCTCACTCGTCTTCCCCCCCCCCCCCCCCCCCCCACCTTTTTCTCGTCCATTTATTTCTTCTTTATCCGCCTAGTTTCCCCTGGCCCTTCTGTCCGCAACTTGAATGACTTGGTATAGTATTTGATGTTTACAATGCATGTATTATAAGGTATTATTTGTTTATTGCAGTTATCACCGATGAACACCCACAACCCCAAACTGTCTTGCCATGTACCCACCCCATGTCCCTTCCTATCTGTCCCCGTTCTCTCCTTATTTGTATTTGGAACTGACTAAATAATAATATTCCACTAAGAAACTGTTGTGGGACTTCGAGTATGGATGACGTCTCATGTTGCTTCACTCATCACACACTTCCAATCCTGAGGGCATGCACAGCGGCCCTGCGCAATAGCGGCCCCGCGCAATAGCGGCTCAGCCCCGTATACCACAGTATACTATAGTAAATGTACTATAGTATACTATAGTACTTTGGTAAATGTACCATAGTATACTATATTACATTGTGTTAAATGTACTATAGTATACTATAGTATTTGTAAATGTACTACAGCAGTCCCTGCAATGTACGGCCCCCGGCTTGAGCGGACACCTGACATGTACGGACACATTTGCTCGGCACGGAGTGTTTTCCTTCTATATCTGCCCCCCCCTTAAACGGACACCTGCAAAACGTGGACACGGACACTCATTTTCGGTCCCAACAGCAGGTCATACCTCCAATGTACGGACAGACCATCGTCAAATTTTCACCACAACAAAATCGATAACAGAGCAGTCCGGCTCTTGGTGCAAAGATCACAGCCGCAATGGCGTGACGACAGTCACTGGTAACTTGAGTGCACCTGTACCCATCAGGAGGGGGGGGGGGGGGTAGTTTTGGTCAGGAGTGGAGTCCATGCGAAGATGCCACCATGAAACTGCACTGTGCTCTTTATTCTTGTCTGTTGGACGTAAACAACAGAAACCACAGTCGATGAAGGTCCTGAGCGAAAGAGAGTGAAAAACCGGCCACAGTTCTCAGCATCGTGTGTCTGTGTGTAACCTCTTTCATTGACAAGATACTCTTGTTTCCCCTCAGCCTTGACAGTGAGTCGGTTGCCTAATCTGTGAACCCTTCAGTTGTCTTGCTGTGTCAAAAGTTACGACACAGTCAACTGGTTTTGCTCTGAGTGAACAGTTGGAGCTGACCTCTCTGGCCACAGCCCAACAGTACATGGCTGGAGGGAGTGAGAGAGAGAGGGAGGCGGGGGGGGGGGGGGGGTGGAGGGGTAGCTGGCTAAACTCTGTGGGGTGTCCGGTGTCACTGCATGTCAGCAGGAAGAGCATTGGAGAGAAATAGAGAGGTGTACTCTTCCACACAATTTCCAAGCATCAGTTGTCACGGCTTGGGGTAGGCATTAGTGAGGGAGAGTGGGAGCTGTGTTATGTACAGTGTATTTCCGACTGAAGAGTGAAAAGTCACTGCCATGCCACATGATCGGCATGCAGTCAATAAAGCCAGACAAGATGAAAATAAATTACATGATTATGACATGCAGCTCTATCTCCTGCTATTTATTCAAACTGGGTTTCAAGCTTATTCTTGCAAAGCATCTGCACACGCTCCTCTGTGCTGTGTTTGTGTGGCTGCTTTCGTATGTCAGTGCATGGTGAGTGTGTTCACTGCCTTGAGGATTTATTGTATCTCTTCTTTTCAACACTTTTCATTTTTACAGAACGTTTAAAGAAGTATTAGGAGTTTATTGTTTAGTAGCCACAAGAAGTGATTAGCATATAGACTCAATCCTGTTGTTTGTGTGTCTCTGTGTGAGTGTATGGGGGAGGGGGTGGTGTGGTCACCCCTCCCGTGACCGGACACCTGCAATGTACGGACAGTTTTGCTATGGCCCAAGGGTGTCCGTTCATTGCCCTAATTCATGCTTAATATTTGTTTTTATGAATCGATTGTGTGCATGAATGTTCAAATGGCATCTGGCCAATGACTGCAGGCACTGTCTTTCACATTTAACAAAACAGACAAGAATACCTTTTTTTTTCTTTATTCTTTGGCAGGGCATAAATAATCAACAGCATGTACATTATGTAGTCCATTATGTAGGAAAGATGACGCATAGGCTAAATCCCACTCCAACAATGTTACGTTGAATTTAAAGGAGCAGCAAGTTACATCAGTTACAAAGTGGTGGTATGGTTGAGTGCATCCAAATAAAACCAGATAGGCTTGCAAAATCAATACTGACAGCGGTTACTGTCTATAACAAAATCAGAGATAGAGAAAAAATATATAAATATCGCCACCAAGACATCAGGGTACATAGAAGAATGTAAATTAATGCATGTGTTCTGCGCGAACTTAGAATCCGGTTTCATTCTAGAATGGACCGGGTCCAGGTTGGAATTCTAACCCTGCGCAAGTACAGGGGTGCCATTCTAGAATGAAACCCTTGAATAAAGGGGGCCGTAATGTTTGTAGGTAAGACAGAGTTGTCTTCCCTTGAATTATCTCCACCTGCACCTTCCCTTTGATAAAATGGGGCTGATTTGTCTACCCCTGAAAAAAATCCTTTGGCGATCTTGCGAATGTCATGTCATGTCAAGAAAGTTGACACTCCTGAGTACGCAATAAACAAAGGCAGACCATAGCAAGGGGGACTACCAGGGCAGTATTGTTTGCAGGGCAGTTGTTTTTGTGATGAGAGCCGGTTGCGGCCGCTTGCAATGTCAGCGCTGTCTCCCTCTCGGAAATGTCCGGTTTTTTGACAATTTTTTTCACAGACAGACAGACAGACGGTCAGACCGACTAACCGACAGACAGACCAACAGAAGGACAGAGTGAGTTATAGAGCTGTTGTCACAGGTTTAAAAAAAAGTTGACATTATATCTTCACAATTCAGAAGACCAACTTCATGTATATGAATAAGATTAAAAGTTACAAGCGAGATCGGCAAAACACTGTCAGTCCGGAAATTTCCGTTCGTAGCGATCAGTGCTGAGTGTCTCTCAAAATCTTAATCACTTTCAGAACATCACAATCCCAATTCACGATGTCTTTGAGTAAAGTGTAAAAAACCCGAAAAAAAACCCCAACCAAACACACAAAAAACAAAAACAAACAGAAAATCCACATTTGTGGCTTTGGTTGTGTGATAGTCTAACTGAAATGACTATTCCAACTTGGACCCAAATTCCAACCTTGCGCACGGCCGATTCTAGAATGGACCAGCAACAAGGGTTTCATTCTAGAATGGCACCCCTGTACTTGCGCAGGGTTAGAATTCCAACCTGGACCCGGTCCATTCTAGAATGAAACCGGATTCTAAGTTCGCGCAGAACATCTATATCATATCATTTACAATAAAAACAAAATCTTCCTCAGGCAACAGTCACTTCCAACAAGTCAGTAGCATATTTTACTATTTAAGAAACAAAGCAATTTAAGCGCTCTAAATGCATACAACATGTCCAACAAGCATGAATAGACTCTAAATGCATACAACATGTCCAACAAGCATGAATAGACATTTCAATCGTTGTTATTCTCTCAAGTGCCAGGAGATTGGTTCCCTATAATTCTCACTTACTCTTGAAGATTAGCTTACTTTTATGTCCCTTTGTTTCTCAGACCTTAAAACAGCGCTCTGCCTCATTTCATTTAAAATTCTCATTAGCACAAAAGATAACAATATATATGAATAACAGCCCTATTTCATTATTTTTAAATGCCCTCAAGGACCATTTAAGGGCTAGATGAAAAATAATTACTCGTGATTAAAAAGTCACAAGCAGCAAGACTGCAAGCTATTGCCAACCATTAGATTGAAAACATAAACATTTCCCAGAAAATCCTTTTTTTTCACATCAAATGTCTTTGTGACGAATTAAAAATATATCAATCAAGAATGTAATAGTTAAATGTATCATCGACAGGCATTATTTGCCAAAGTGTTACACGACACTTGAGATTGCCACAAGTTCTCAAATGTCGTATAGTTGTGTTCTTTTATTCTACGTCGCCCGTCTTCGCAGCAGCAGAAAACAACTCGTCAAATTGAGTTCGAGGATTTATTCAGCATTCAATACATACAACTGCACAACGTAGCAGAACTCAAATAGAAGCTTTTTTACATACAAATCGCGCTGGCATATATAGTAAATACTCAATCTCGAGAATATTCCAGACCGAACATGATACAACTACATTATACGAGCCGTGCATGGACTAAACTAGCGACATTCTCTATGACGTACATCAAAAGCGCCGACGCACTTAATCCGAACGAACGCCACGAACTCACGACTAAAACAGCGTGGTAAACGACTTGTTTTGACAGGACTAGAAAGTTCACCTGCATTCTCGTCCAAGCATAAATATTGTGTTTACAAAATATAATATCGGTACTTTCCCACAAAGTACAAATAAGTCAACTACATGCAACACACAAAACTGAACCAAAGCTCAGCAACGGTAGCGTTTCCTAACATTACCCCCAACACCAGAAGAAATTTACATAATTTCTTTCAATCATTGAAACGCTACCTGTACACATATCTATATATATATACGACTAGTGTCTGTGTGTCTGTCTGTGTGTCTGTGCGCGATGCACGGCCAAAGTTCTCGATGGATCTGCTTCAAATTTGGTGGGCATATTCAAGTAGACCCGGGACACTACACAACCTGGTCGATATTTCAACACGTGCTCTCAGCGCGCAGCGCGGAACCGATTTTGGTTCCACCTCAGCTATTTTGGTTCCACCTCAGCTTACCCGGGCCCCCATACCGACACACCATAGCCGCTACACCACATCACAACGCCAAAGTTCTCGGTGGATCTTTTTCAAATTTGGACACCGTATTCAGCTACACCCCGGACACAATATCATCGATGAGATATTTCAACACGTGCTCTCAGCGCGCAGCGCTGAACTCATTTTCGTTTTTGTGTTCATTTCACCATTATAAGTAACTCTTCCTTATCTTCTCCAGTGTTTGGCGTTTATCTCCCTTCCTTCGTGTGGCTTTCCCGTTCAGTTGTAAGTTACTACACTGCGCTGTCCACTGCGCTGAGCGTCTTCGGATATTCCCGGCGTTCTGTTACTGTTACCTATTTTTAGAAGGTCAACGCAGTGTACAGAACGTAAATTGGACCCGTAAATTATCCTCACTGTAAAAGTGCAAAGGTCGAATCAATTTATAGCCACGCGAAAAATACACTGTCATCTATCTCTCTATAGATACGGCTTCTCTGTGTTTGTGTGTGTGTGTGTGTGAGTGTGTGTGTCTCTATGTAAGCAACACCTGTGCATTCTTCAGTTCTGTTTGTGATGTGGTCTGGCGGCTTTTGTGTAATTTTATGTACTGGCCTTCCTTTGAGAAGCCATAACTTGCTCAGTCCTGTTTGAGTGGAGTTCGCCTCCAAAGGTGATTAACACGGTTACATTCGTCGACAAGGATGGGACTCGATATGGTCAGGAATGGCATTATGGCCACTGAATCATTTTCGTGCTGTTCCCATTCCACGAATCTGGGAGGGACCTAAGCTTGGCGGGTCCATAGTTCGGCGTACGGCTCTAAGTACTTCTTCCCGGCGAAGCCGGCTACCCGGCGAAGCGGGTATTCATTCTAGTTATGTATACATAACAGATTGAAATCCAGGTATGTACATTAGTCTGTTGGAGAATGAACACAGTTTTACTCACATACTCGGCTGAGAAAATCTGCTCCAACATTGTCTGAACCTTTGATCGATTCCACTCGCATATCAAAGTTCTGCAAGTACATCACCCACCTCATGATACGATTATTCACAAACTTCGCAGAGTTCAGGTAGGTGAGGGGTTTGTGATCAGTCTGAAGCACGAATTTCACCCCTTGGAGGTAGAGTTCAAATTTCTTGATTCCCCACACGATGGCTAAACACTCTTTCTCCATGGTCGAGTAGTTCTTCTCGGCTCCTGACAGCTTCTTGCTGGCATAGCTGACCGGAAACGGTTTACCTCCATGTTCTTGCATCAGCATGGCGCCGATCCCTTCGTCCGATGCGTCTGTACGCAAGATGAACTCTTTGGCAGTATCAGGAAGGCGTAGCACCGGGTCTCGTGACATCAGGTCGCGCACAGTCTGATATGCCTTCTCCTGAGCTGGTCCCCAGAGTATTCGGTTGGGGCATCCTTTTCGGGTCATGTCCGACAAAGGCGCCGTTATGGCGGCGAAGTTTGGAATGAACTCTCTGTAGTACCCAGCCAATCCAAGGAAGGATCGCACCTGCTTCTTGGTTTCAGGACGTGGCGCATTGAGGATCTTGGTGACGTTTTCCAACAAAAGCCCCTTTTGACCTTCCTTCAGTGAATGACCTATGAAGTCAGCGTTGTCGGTCCCCAAAATGCACTTGCTGGGTCTCACGGTCAGATTAACTTTTGTCAGGCGGGAAAACAGTTCCCTCAAAGTCTCCAAATGCTCCGCAAAGGTCTCCGTGTGGACTAGCAGATCATCCCAGTAGTACACAACATTCTTCATTCCTTTGAGCATTTTTCGCATTCCCCTCTTAAGGGTAGCACCACTGTTCACCATGCCAAAAGGCATCCGCAGGCACTCATACGTTCCGTCTGGAGTTGCAAAGGCGGTCTTTGGTATGTCCTCTTCGCGCACAGGAATCTGCCAATATCCCTTGCTGAGATCGATCTTTGAGAAGATCTTACTGCCAGTCAACCGTCGGAACAGATCAGCCGCCGTCGGCATTGGTTCAGGGTCAAACACGGTGATCTTATTCACTTTCCTGAAGTCAATGCATACCCTGTTTGTACCGTCTTTCTTCTTGACAACAACAACGGGAGATGAGTAAGGGGATGATGACTCACGGATGACCCCCATCTTCAACATGTTGTCGATGTCCTTCTTCAAGGATTCCCGAGCCTGAAACGGGATAGGGTATGGTTTTGACCGAACAGGAACGTCAGATGTGAGGTGGACTTCATGTTCGACCAAGGACGTAGAGCCTGGAACATCAGAGAACCTATGGGTGAAGTCGCCCATAAAATCATGCAGCTCCTTCTGCTGATCTTCTGTCAGGTCAGGTCCTAGCTTGACGTCATCCACTCCCTCTTTCTTGTGGAGGTCTCCCAACTCCAGTAGTTCCTCGCCGTCGAACTCGTCTAGTTCGGCTGGTTCTTCCACACTTGCTGCGACCTGTACTGCTTCCGTAGGTCTCTCCACATACAGTTTCAGGAGGTTAGCGTGGTAGATCTTGGACTTCTTGCCGACATTCACCTTGTAGTCGTTGATCCCTACCACGGCCTCAACCTCGTATGGGCCTTTCCACTGCATCAGTAGTTTGTTGTGATCAGTGGGAAGCAGGATCAGCACTTTGTTACCTGGTGTAAACTTCCTGTTTACGGCTTTGCGGTCGTAGTAGTGCTTTCCGCTATCCTGAGACTTTCTCAAGTTTTCTCTCGCAATCTCGAGAGTCTCCTCCAGTTTCTCTCGCAACTCGAACACGTACTGGTAACTGTTCTTCACTTCAGGTGTGTCCACATCTTTTGTCCACAATTCCTTTAGTATCTGCATCGGGCCTCTCACGGTCCGCCCGTACATCAGCTCGAACGGGGAGAATCCAGTGGACTCTTGTGGCACCTCCCTGTATGCAAACAGCAAGGCATTGATGTAGCGATGCCACTGCCTTGGCTGCTCACTGCATAGTTTCTTCAGCGTGGACTTCAGCGTCGCATTGAATTTTTCTACCAGCCCATTGCACATCGGGTGATAGGGTGTCGTAGTCAAGTGACGAATGCTCAGCAGCCTGTTGACCTCTTCCATGCATTCAGAGACAAACTGTGTCCCCAGGTCTGTGAGGATCTCTTCAGGAACCCAAATTCTGCTGAAAATGTCCACAAGTGCCTCGGCAACAGTCTCGGTGTCAATTTTCTTCAGAGGCACGGCTTCTGGGTACCTGGTTGCATAGTCTACCAGGGTCAGTACCCAACGATGACCCTCTTCACTTGGCGGTTTTATCTCGCCGATGAGGTCAATGGCCACCCTCTTGAAAGGTCGGTCGATCAAAGGCATCTTCTGCAACGGCACTTTCGGGACCCTTCCTCGAGGTATGGTTTTCTGGCAAATATCGCACGATCGGCAGAATCGAGTCACATCTGCATGCAGTCCTGGCCAGTAAAACGCAGCCTGGATTCTGTCCGATGTCTTCTTGACACCCAGGTGACCTCCCATAATAGAGTCGTGGGCCACCTCCATCACCTGGCGCCTAAGTGGTTGAGGCACCAGAACTTGACGTAATGGCTTCCCACCGTTGACTCTCGGGTGCTGGAACACTCTGTACAGGATCTTGGCCTTTACTTCAAAGTGCACAGTGCCTTCGCCCTTAGTCATCTCCTTGACAGGACGACTCCTGTACTTTGTCAAGGTCAAATCAGCTTCCTGTAGCTGAATCAGCCGATCCCTGTCCACGACAGCAGTTGCAGAACTGTTGGTGACCCTGAGTGGCGTAGTTGTTTTGTCCTTCTTCGCCTGGGCTCTGGTCGTCACAGCGCTTACAACCTGCGGCTGGTCGCGGCGATGCACAGTTGCTCTGTCATCTCGTAACAGTTCGCTGATATCTTCATTCGCGAATGGCAGTGGGTCTTCCTCCTCAGCAGCAGGCTGAGCTGAGCCCATTCTCCATTCGAAATCAGGGTCATCAGGACGTCTCGCACCCCCAATGTTACCAATTAGTAGATCGTACACGGGCTTCTTCAGGCAGACGGCCTCAACTTCTCCGGTGAAGTATGGAGTATCGATCTGGATTTTTACCACTGGTGCCTTCACGCATTTGCTGTCAGCCATGAGCGTCCACTTGAAGTCACCAGTGAACTTCTCTGTTGGCACCAGATCCTCTTTGACAATGACTCCATTGCAGCCCGAATCTCTGAGAACAGTCACTTCCTGCTTCTCAACAAATCCCTTCGACACGGGCATGTTCGACACTGACACAGCTGCGCTGGCGACGACAGAGATTGACCTGCCATTGGCGAGTAGAAGCTGGCCATCAGATATACATTCTTCCACGTCCGATGGTGTATCCACTTGCTCGGCAGCCCTTGGGAGTATGACGCTGCTCGCACATACTTGTTGGTTCGAGCCACTCGTTTGCCTCTTGTTGTCGTAATATCTCCGTCGATGTTCTTGCGTTTTGTCATTGACATGTCCGTTATTTTTCTTTTGGGGACAGTTGGCGACTCGGTGACCCTTGGCATTGCAATGGAAACACGTTATGTTCTGCCCTTCATTGGATGATGGTGCGGACTCAGTTTGTCCCTTGGCAGGTTGGTTTCCCTGGTTCCCGCTCTTCTGGAAAGGTTTCGATGACTTTGACGTCCCCAGGGTCCTTCCATGAGCAATGAGATAACGCTCAGCAGCATCAGTAATGTCCTTCAAACCCCGCAGTTTTTGCTCTTCCAAGCGGGTCGCCAGGTCCTTCGGGCAGGCATTAAGGAACTGCTCCTTCACGATCAAGTCCCGCAGACTCTCGTATGACTGCTCTTCACCTGATAACTCCACCCACTTCTGCAGGTATGACGACAGGCGCTCCACAAACTGGCTCGGTGTCTCTCTAGACAATGGCTGGCATTCGCGGAAGCGTTGACGGTAGCCCCGTTCAGTGAAGTTGTAGCAACGCAACAGAGCTTCCTTCAGTACATCATAGTCTCTGGCGTCATCGTTTGAGAGTCTAGTGTAGACCTCAAGTGCTGCCCCAGTCAAATGTGCGCTGAGTTGAATCGCCCAGTCGTCGCGCTGCCATCTAGCACTCTCAGCGAACCTCTCGAATCTTGCAAGGTAGCAGTCGATCTGGTCCTTCCCGTCAGCGAATGCTGAAGTTTCGGTGCCCTGTGTAGCATTTGCTGCTGGTTATCTCTTTGGCGTGGTGCCTCGTGCTCATTTTGAACACGCACCATTTCTGTCTGAAGCTCTAAACGCTTCGTCTCCATTTCTATTTGGAGCTCTACGCGTTTCAGCTCCATTTTCCTTTCTTCACGCTGTGCTTCTCTTTCTCTTTCTTCACGCTGCGCTCGTCTTTCTTCACGCTCACGCTGCGCTTGTCTTTCTTCCCGCTCACGCTGCGCTTGTCTTTCTTTTTCTTCTCGCTGCGCTTGTCTTTCTTCACGCTCACGCTGCGCTTGTCTTTCTTCACGCTGCGCTAGCAGTTGTGTCTGGGACTCGACGAACTCCGTCAGCTGCTTGCCTTTCAGTCCCAGTTCAACTCCTTTTGCCCAGAACTCAGCCATTCTGGTCTTTTCCGGTGCGTTCGTCTGTATTCTTTCACAGCCACGAACGTAGACGAATGTAGTCTTCTAAAAGAACACAGTCTCTACTGCACCTCCGATGCTTCTCTCGTCGCTGTTCACCTTCGTAGACGCAGGCTGCCACCCTCCTCGTCTAACGTAACGGCGCACTCTGCTCACGAAACGTACACGACGTACCTCAGTCGTATTTTGTAGTATTAATGCACTAGCTCCGCGACGAAGTCCGTCTCGTGCAAACGGCAGCTAACCTCTGTAATCCCGATACACTCCGGCGTCCCTCACCGTACCGAGCTGCGGCGATTACCAAACTCTTCACCAGTCACACCGAATCCACGGTTCCGTAGTCTCAAAACTGATCCCTCAGGATACACCCGATTGATGGCTACCTCCTGTGACTGTCTTGACGCTGGTCCTTGTTGCTGGAAAACCCTTGGCGTTAAACGTAGATCCTTGGCTTGGCCCCCAATTGTTACACGACACTTGAGATTGCCACAAGTTCTCAAATGTCGTATAGTTGTGTTCTTTTATTCTACGTCGCCCGTCTTCGCAGCAGCAGAAAACAACTCGTCAAATTGAGTTCGAGGATTTATTCAGCATTCAATACATACAACTGCACAACGTAGCAGAACTCAAATAGAAGCTTTTTTACATACAAATCGCGCTGGCATATATAGTAAATACTCAATCTCGAGAATATTCCAGACCGAACATGATACAACTACATTATACGAGCCGTGCATGGACTAAACTAGCGACATTCTCTATGACGTACATCAAAAGCGCCGACGCACTTAATCCGAAAGAACGCCACGAACTCACGACTAAAACAGCGTGGTAAACGACTTGTTTTGACAGGACTAGAAAGTTCACCTGCATTCTCGTCCAAGCATAAATATTGTGTTTACAAAATATAATATCGGTACTTTCCCACAAAGTACAAATAAGTCAACTACATGCAACACACAAAACTGAACCAAAGCTCAGCAACGGTAGCGTTTCCTAACACACAGACAATACCTGGCAAACAAGGGCAGGCATTATATGAACCATCTCTCTACAAAGTCATTCAGTATAACCACAAACTTCACTATTTATACATGCATGCATCATGAAAGTAAGATTAAATAGTTCACTGTCAGGTGGAAGGGTGTGGACAGGCAAACAGCTGGACAAAAGTATGAACAAATAAAAAAGCTAAATTTATGAAATTGAAAAGAACATATGGATGTCACATTACATGTCTTCACAAGGCAACTGCTCGCAAACAAAAGTATCCAAAGCTCACACTCTTCATAAATTATCTACAAATGAATGGTCAATGTTTAGGGTTCACTTTACTAACGCACCATGTGCCGTTGGCGCATCAATCTCAAAATGACCCATAAGAATTGCATTCCACAAGTTAAAAGGTGCACCACCCTCTGCACAGTTAAAAGTATTTAGAATTGGACTGAGAAAAGCAAAAGTTCCCACCCTGGCACACAAACAGGTAACATGATAATTATAGTGGCAAACACCTTAGCTCAAGTAGTACCAGATCGCACTGTTTAGCTTTATTTGGACAAAATAATTTCAAGCCGCAGAAGGTGGGGTTTAGTGGGGGAGGGGGTGTGAATAGGATCAGAGAGGGTGTGTGGAGAGGGGGCATGCTTTTGGAAGAATTAGCAAAATTACCCCCAACGCACCTATGACTATGTCTCATCAGCATTTAGTCAAGGGGGTCAACTATGGTCTTTATGATTTATCTCCCAAGTTCAGGCTGAGGATCTACTGTCTCGAAAACAACCTTTGGAATAGACTGGGGTCCAGGGCCAGAATGAATGTGTCGAGGTCTATCTTAACCCGGGATAAAAGCTTAGCTCAGACTATCTATCCCTAAGATATCATTGATACTTTAGAGCAATGCATGTGTCGAGACTACAGAAAAGATAACTAACCCGAGCTTTCCCCTCGATCTATTTTTGGCATAGGGATTTCCGCATCTCTGCGCATGATAGAATGTCAAGGCCATTCTAAATTCACGAATCCGCGTTTGAAAGGTGACGTCACTCTTTTCTAAATGACCCATGACGTCATGAAAAGCATGACGAAATGTTTCTTCAAACTTGGTTCCGGTCTTGTTCTCGTGCCATTGTTGGCTCACGAAGTGTAGCCTATGCGATCGTAACTTTGTCTGTCTGTGCGTTTGTGCGTTTGTGCGTGTGTGTGTGCGTGTGTGTGTGTGTTTGTGCGTGTGTATGTCTGTGGTAGAAACTTTAACATTTCCGAGTCTATGTGTGAGTGGTTATCCAAGACTATGGATAAAGCTCGCATAAGATTACGTCACGGTCAAAAGTGTTTGACGTCAATTAATGCATCATGACGGCATGCCTCCCTGTAGTCTTTCTCTCTCGCGTGGTGTGTGTGGTCTCGGTGATTGTTATTTTGAGCGGGCCGAGACTAGTTGGCAGTCGTGTCCCTGTAAGTAGGCAACATGCAGACAGACAGATCTAGATCTAGTGTCTCTCTTTCTTGCACAGTGTCACCTAAGCTTACTGTGTGTGTGGGTGTGTATGTGTGACGGAGTGATTGAGTTTGTGTTACTGTTTGTCTATTTCTTACGTGAGCCTTGAAGGCTTCGCCTCTTGTTTTCTTCGCTTTGTTGTTTTCTTGCGCAAATTCACATTAGGTAAGGCGAAATGCGGCGCAACAAGGACATTTGTTCTAGGATTCAAGTGAAGTAAGTTGGAGGGAAAGGGTAGGGGTTGGTGGATCGCAATTTCGACTTGAAGTTCAAATTCGTTTTAAACACCGTTAGTGATCACAAAAATTTTCGCTGCAAATTAATCCGACAATTTTTTTAACACATGTGAAAACATGGTTTCTTCGCACTTGAAGTGCGACTGCCGCCATGTTGTTTTTCAACTAACCCTGGGATAAGAAACTTATCAGCTCCAAAACGAGGGGATAGTTTGACCCGGCTTTTAGCGCGAGGATAGAGCTAACTTCAAACAAGAAGGGCAAAGCCCACACGACTCACATGCTGAACAGACCTTGATCTTTCTTTCAGAATAATTTTACAATAAAACTGAGAAAAACAATATTTATTCAGTAAAGAAAATAATTACAGAAAACTAATGCCATTGTGAGTTGCACATTCAGTAATTGCATCCAAGTTATGGTGCATACTGTGTCAAAAGGTTCTCCATCCTAAAATGCTAATCGCTGGTCATTAGGGGATCGAGTCGAACAAGGAACGTCAGTTCTCCGACTTCTCTCTAGTCTGGCGCCTGTTTTCTCTTTTTTGACAAATTATATCAATTTAACTCAAACTGACCTGGAACTTGAAGATATGTAACCTAATGGAGTTATTATGAAAAAATATATAATGTATTTCCCTCACACATATGTAGTTTTGGAAGAGTTATTTTCAATAGTTCAAGGTCAAGGTCACTTCAAAATATATACATTTCAACTTTGAAGGACCCTGTGACCTTGACCTTGAAGTGAGGTCAAGTTGCCAAACATGTTTCTGAAGATCTAATGTATTTCCCTCACACATAGTTTTGGAAGAGTTATTTTCAATAGTTCAAGGTCAAGGTCACTTCAAAATATATACATTTCGATCCATGAAGACGACACCATCACGTTGATTCGTTGATGACACAACCATTTGTCGAGGATAGCGTAGGCACCCGGTCTGCTCCCCGCCTAAAAAAGGCCAGTGCCGTTCCGTCTTCGAGGGACTGCGTGGGTTTCATTTCGGAGTTTTCCTTCTCCTAGACGAGTTTCCTTCCATGGATGATGAGCCTCCTCTACCCTCGTTTTGAATTCAGAGTGGTCTTCTCTTAGGATAGCTGCCTGCCAGGGTTGACGAGCCTATCCTGCCCGGCTATTTGACCCATAGCTGGAGGTTGGTTCGTGGGCACCTGGGCGTTTCCACACACCGGTGGGCCCGCATGCCGCACGTCTAGGGGCCAACCTCCTCCGAGTCCTTGTAGTCTAGCCTGGGGCCTTGCGGTACCCAGTTTACGCCTGTCGCCGCGATGGAGGCACTACATAGGGCTTGTTGTGGAGAGGTTATTGTACTGGCAGGAGAGACTGACGCATTCTGCTCTCTTTTCGCATTGTCCTAAAAAGGACAGACGGTGCTAGCCAGCGGTGAGGGCTGAAAGCGAGAAGTGACAAGCACAAGACACTTCGCCAACACACTAGACACGTCACACAACCGTTTGGCAGGCATATACATTTCAACTTTGAAGGACCCTGTGACCTTGACCTTGAAGTGAGGTCAAGTTGCCAAACATGTTTCTGAAGATCTTGTAACCATACACCATCAGGCCACAATTGGTGTTGATAGACTTAATAGTGTCCAAGAAATATACAATGTTAAAGGTTTCACAGACGGACGGGGGGGGACGGACGCCCGGACGCCCGGAAGGACAGGCGGACGATGTCGGTGAGTATATAGACTCACTTTTGTAAGTATAATGTATTTCCCTCACACATATGTAGATTTGGAAGAGTTACCTTCCATAGTTCAAGGTCAAGGTCACTTCAAACTATGTATACAATCCAACTTTAAAGGACCCTTGCGACCTTGACCTTGAAGCAAGGTCAACCAAACTGGTGTCCAAAGATAGGGCTTACATTGCCCTGTATAGCATACATAGCTAAGGTTGCCATTCTCGATAACTTCAGAAAAAAATGCGAAAATGTGAAAAATGGTCGTTTTTAAGACAACAATTACGGCCCCTGTGACCTTGAACTTGAAGTGAGGTCAAGTTGCCGCACATGTTTTTTGAGATCTTGTAACCATACACCATCAGGCCACATCAGGTGTTGATAGACTTAATAGTGTCCAAGAAATATCCAACGTTAAAGTTTTCCGGACGGACGGACGGACGGACGGACGGACGGACGGACGGACGGACGGACGGAAGGACGGACGGACGGACGGACGGACGGCGGGACGGACGGACGGACGACTCACTTTTGCTTCGCATGTGAGTCAAAAATGATCGGGGGAATTGTTTTCGTTTATGACTGGTCCAACCGGAATAACACTGCTCATTATTAAGACTTACCTGATAACTCAGTTGAGTAAAACTGTTTTAATAAAGTAATAAAGTTTGTGAATGTTCACTTGCAGACAGTTTTTCAGTTTAACATTTTTAAGTGTGGCTCATGTTTCCTTTTTCAAACACTGTCACGGATATGATAATGTCATAAAATGGCCTATGGCATCTGCATGACCGTTCCGTAGCTGCTGTCTAGGTTCTTTGCAAGTAGACATATATGTGTGATTGCTCTGTAACTTGTACAGTGGTACTCCCCATGTAAGACCTCCAAAAATCTGACACATTTAGGTCTTAAAAGGGGGGGGGGGTCTTACATGGGGGGTGAGGTCAGGTCAGAAAAAGACAGTGAGAGAGAAAAAGTCAGTGACAGAGAGAAGCGGTAAAATCGTCATGTCCAAGAATCACTGACTCCATCACGGCTTTTTCTTGGATGAGTCTTCCTGTGATGGGTATGTTGCGTCGACGTGCATCACAAAACCAACTCCAAACGCGTTCGTTGAGGTCACCATAAATACATTTTCTTGCCTTGGAGTAGACCTATTTGCGGTCACAATTTTCGCCGGTCTCCCATCGATTGACCACGTTTTCTTGGTCGCTGACGATCGATTGAATCTGAGTTTTTCCTACCTCAAACGACCGCGCGATCGAAATTGCCGTTTCGCCCTTACGGCTCCGTTTCACCACTTCCATCCTCTGTTCCAGAGTCAAAATTTTCCTCTTCTTTCCGCGCGATTGAGCGTTTGAAGTTGAAGGAGAGTTCGAAGCCATGGTCGAAGAAGAAGATTGTTGATGCTCACGCGTGTGTTTGTTGATTTTTCGAAAGGAAGTGGACAAAGAAAAGGGCATGTTGGGATCGTAAAATTGTGAACGCCGGACATGCGCAATCGAGACCTAAACGCGTCGTCTGTTATATTTCCGGCCGAGTGATTTTTGCGATCTTTTTTCAGAGATTCAAGCAAAACGTTACGATTTTTTGTTAGGTTTTGATTTGAAAATGTCGCTACAAGGTCGCAAATTGTAACAACTAGTCGGTCGCAAATCGGGTTCTGGGGGGAGTCGGCCATGGGGGGTGATTTATATAGCAAACCTAATCCGTCAGCAAGAATGAGGTCTGAGAAGGGAGAGGGTCTCTGATGGGGGGGTCGTTCGTCGGGAGTACCACTGTATACAAGTCCTTCACCACTTGCATCTGCTTGATGGTTTCGTAACTGGTGTCCATGCAGGTTTTTCTCGTGTGGCATCTTCTTTGACTATTCTGTAAGTGGTATTAAGGTTCTTCATCAGTCATTTGCCTGAAGTAAACAGGAGGCTGCTTTGCGTATGACATCCCCTCCAGAGCATGGAATGAAACCTGCAATGACAAAGATGTAATGAAAAACTATGCAAACAGTAGCGAAACCACAACACATGTTATAGGAACCTATATTGTTAAAATGCCTGTGTGTGTGTGTTGGGAATAACAAAATAATCTTTATATGGTTACACATATTTTAAAACAGCAATTCATAAACGTGAAAATAGTCATATAAGTGTAATATTAATCAAGTATAATTGCAATGCCTCTTGCACAGTCGTCAACTAGGAAAGGGACAGCATACCCCCAGCCAGGAACAAATTATTGTCCATCTCTCTTTCCGTCGCACACACACACACTGTATTCTCTCCGTCACATACACAAGAACAAACACAAACTCACACATACAAACACTCACACAATTACACTGACACTTACACAACACAACCATACACACACAACCACACGCACACACCCACACACTGTTCTCTTTCTCTCACATGCACAAGTGCACACAACAAATCCCACATACAAACAAACATGCACAAAAACACACACTTTACCTTTCACAAAGAAAACATTACCATTTGGATGGCATGACATTAATTTCTAGGCAATCAAAAGTGTGATTCAAAGACAGATGCCTTTTAAGTATATGAATGCATTTTTACACACCAAGCAAGCACAGGCACTCAGCGGGTCTGCACACATGTTGATCTATTCAATCAGAAGACAGACTGAAGTGGATCCTTCACCCTTCACTGCTGCTGTGATATTCGACATCTGCGACCTTGATAAATATAAAAATAAGTTCTAATAAGAAAGAGAACAAACTTGTACAAATATTCTGCTGCTGTTGGTATACATGCATGTACAGAAATACACAAACCCTTATGTCACAAAGATGTGAGTAGCATATTTGTGAGGTGAAACCACGTCGTGTTTTTAACCTCCCTAAATGTTGTACAGGCGAGGGTAGCTGACCGGACTGGCGTTATTCACGTGTTTCGGGTGTTGCACGTAAAACTGGCTTAGCTTGATGTGAGTTGTGTTTGAGACATGTAGCTGGTCTGAGGTAAATAACGTCACAGCGTGTGAGATTTCCAACCGGGAAGGTTGTTCAGCGTGTGTCAGACTTGTTCTGGGAACAAGTACTCTTTCAAGAGACGGGTCTCTTAAGGTAAATGATTTACTATGTTGTATATTAGTGACGTTGGAATACATAGCTGGAGCGTAAAGGTTAGTGTGTATAAAGTGCACCCAATCTTAGTGTGAAGCGTTGAGAGAATTCTTGATGTAATTGTTTCACGGTTTTTCATGGGGAATTTCTTGAACATAATTGCTAGGCATTTATGTTATGTTTAAGACGGTCATGCTTTGTATGGGGAGTGTTATTCATTGATTAAGTGTTAGTTTGGATATTGAATCTGTACGGAATGTGAACGTGGAATGAACGAGAATGTATGAGTGGTACATGAACGTTTGGAAGAAGAGATGGTTTTAGAGAATGTTGTATTAAGACTTGGTTAAATTCTTTAGGAGTTTCCATGAGGGTTTTCCATGGCGTATAAGGGAGGGACCTTACACGAGAGAAGCGCTAGACGACGGTGGAAGCAAGGGACCACCTCTGCGCAGATGACTAGACGAGTGGAGTCTTCATCGAGACCGGTCGTAGCTGACGACGGTTGTTTCCGCTACGGGCGGAAGGGTTTCTCGGGGAGAAACCTGGAAGGTGTGTGTGGGCATCTTCCATGAGATGTGTGTTGGCATCTTCAGTGAAAGGTGCGGGTTGGCATCTTCAGTGGAAGGTGTGTGTTGGCATCTTCAGCGAAAGGTGTGTGTTAGCATCTCTGTGTGTTGGCATCTGAATTCATTATTCTACGACGATTCAGCGGGACAAGTAAGTGAACTGGCGACATGCAGTGAGCCGTGATACGAACTCGTGAGTGTCTGTTGGTACCTTCTTGTGTGCGTTAATCTATATTTGAGAGAGTATTGTTATAATATGTATTTACATGCCTTGAGTGAAAGCTGGAAGATTGTGCGAACTGTGTGTTGAAAAGTTGTTCGTATTGATGTATTTAAAGTGAAGAAGTTTGTTGTTTTTGGTTGAGGAATTAATGAGCCTGCACCCTCCCAAGTTCTGTTTTTGAAGTGTTTGGTGTGAAAGGGTAGAGACAGTGCAAAAGGGCAGAACACGCATAATAAATTCACATGCAAACCACTTCGTGACAGTGGTGACCCCGATTTAGCCCTAAATAGGTTTTTGTTTCTAAGGATAGATTTTTGTGCTAGTTAAAAAGCAGTTGTTTCCCTTTCATTGGAGAAAATTGAGAAATTGAGAAAGAAGTGCCTTAGTGTAGCTAATTATACATACTTTGATACTTTGCGTGTTGTAGTGTTTGTTTATGTGTATGTTATTGGACACCCCCTCTCCAGCTCTAGGGGTCTACGTAATTGTATAGTTTCTTACGTAGAGAGGGCCTTAGTTTCTGTTTGCTTCCTTTTCTGTGTATTTATTATCTATCTTTCTATCTAAATTCTAGCTCCCTTTACTATAAGTTTTTTGGAAAACTATTTTTCTTAGATTCTATCTTGGATTGATTGTGTGTGTGATTGTTGTCGTTGAGGTGCAGGCTTATTTTAAATAAAATAGTATAGGGTGTGCCATTTTTTTTGTGTATAAATTCTGAAATTTTGTATTTTTTTGTTTGGACTCTGATATTTTTTTTTTCAGTTGTGTACTCTGGTTTGAAAAGTGTTTTTGTTTATTATTGTTGTTGTTGTTCCTATTTGTAGTTGGATTAGTAATAGGGTGATTATCTCCCCTATACTACTGTTTGATATTTAGTTGTTGGTTTGGGGAAAGTTTTGTGGGTTTTTTTTTTAATTTTTTTGTGGTTAGTAATAATTTGCAAACATTTGTACTTAGATAAATTTTTGGGTAAATTTTTTTGTTGTTGTTGTTGTGAACATTTAAATTTTGTTCTGGTTTTGCTCGGGCGATTGATTTTCCTTAAAGGATCTGACGCTGGTTAGTGGTGTGTGGAATTGAATTTTTCATTTAAAGTGTGTTATTTGGGTTTGAGAAACTTTAATTTTTGTTGTTGTTGTTGTTGATGTTCTAAAGTTGTTAGTTTAAGTTTGACATTGATTGACAAGTGTTTGAAGCTGCTATTGATTGTTTAATTTGATATTTTTTTTAAATTAAATTTTTTTTGGGGACTCTATTAAGTTTATTGTTTATTTTTGAGACTGGTTGTGTAAATAGTTAAGTAGTAAGCAATTTTAGGATTGTTTTTAAAAAGGCACAAGATTTCTTGTAGTTTAGTATTTTTATGATACTCTTTTGTGTGTGTTTAGTATTGCGAGAAACTGGTGTATGATACAACTTTTTGATACTTAAAACAATTTTGTGAACTTGTGTTACTTGATCCATTGTATTACTTTGAGATTACTTTGATATTGTGACATTGTAAAGATGGCTGAGCATAGTGATACTGGTGGTAGCACATATGATCATTATTTGGCATTGGGAGAGAAGCATGGCTTAAAGGCAGAAGCTTTGTTTAAGTTTGCTCAGGATCATATGGATAGAGAAGAGAGAATTCAGGAAAGGGAAGCAAAGAAAGTAGCAGCTGAGGTTGAAGCAAAGAAAGTAGCAGCTGAGGTTGAAGCAAAGAAAGTTGAGGCTGAGACAAAAAGATTAGAAACTGAGGCTGAGACAAAAAGATTAGAAACAGAGGCTGAGACAAAGAGACAAGAAATTGAGGCAAACAGGGATGCAAAGAGGCTAGAAGCAGATACTGAAGCGAGGAAAATGGATTTGGAGTTTAAGAAAGCAGAAGCGCAGCAAAGTACAGGTGGAAATGCAGGTGGAAGATCAGGTCCCAGCATTAGGCCCCAGTACCCAAAACTCCCCATGTTCAAGGAAGATAAAGATGACATTGACAGTTTCTTGTTCAGATTTGAAACGCATGCAAAGGCGAACAAATGGAATGATTCAGAGTGGGCTACATACTTATCAGCTTATCTGGAGGGTGGAGCGTTGTCTTTGTTTCATTCATTGTTTTCAACGGGTACTTTGTCGTATGAAGACTTGAAGAAAGAGTTGTTGAAGAAGTTTCAGTGCACTCGAGAGGGATTTCGTGAGAAATTTCGCAGTACGAAGCCAGAGGCTGATGAAAGTTTTGGCACGTACGTAACAAGGATGACGCATTTGTTCAACCGTTGGTTGAGGTTGTCGGATATAGAAACCTCATATGAAGCGTTGTTTGATTTTGTTTTGTGTGAACAGATTCTTACCAGTGTATGCACTGATTTGGCAGTCTTTTTGAAAGAACGTGATTGTAAAAATTCAAAAGACATGATTGCTAGCGCAGAAATGTACAAATCAGCCCATCCAAATAAATGTTTGGCCAGAAAGAGTCTAGTAAATCCTTTGGGGACTGGAAACGTAGCGTTCAATCAGAATCGTGGAACAGGACAGTCTTACAATCGTGGTCAAGGTGATAGTGGCAGAAGACAAGAGGGTATTAGCAGAAATACCAGGTTTCAAGGCAGAGGAGATGATCGTAGGCCGGGTAGAAGAGGATGGCAGCAAGGAAGTACTAGAGGTACAGGTACTGAACAGCAGAATCAGGACACATGTTACAGATGTGGGCAGTTTGGCCATTACGCTAGAGAATGTATTCAGGTAGCATATTCAGCGAAGTCGGTAGCGGATTGTCAGGACGCTGGAGTGTTGGTTAGCTCGGCGGCATTCGGGTCGTTGCCATTAGCGGAAGGTCTCGTTAATGGGAAGCAAGTTTCAGTACTGAGAGACACAGGAGCTAATGTAGCTGGGGTAAGGAAGTCGTTGGTCTTACCAAGCCAGTACATAAAGGGAGAGGTTCAAAAAGTGAAGGGTTTTAGTGGACGGATTGATTTGTATCCATTGGCGGAAGTGGTTGTCGATACCCCATATTTTCAGGGAAGGTTGAAATGTTGTGTGCTCACAGACCCAGTCGCTGACCTAGTGATAGGTAATCTTCAGGGTGTGGTACCCAGAGTAGATTTATTCCTTGGGAATACGCAGGGTGTTGGATTGTGTGCTGATGTAAGTCACAAGAAAATCACTGAAGAGGGGGTACTTGAGAAGGTCGTGTGTGGTACGAGTAGGGCAAAAGCCAAAAAGAAACGGGAGGATTCCCCGGTGCCATTGAAAAATGTGGTTACTCCTGATTTGTCGGTTAACGAGGAGGATCTGAAAAGTTTGCTGAGAGAGGATGAGACATTGGAAGAGGTGTTGAGTGTGTCACGAGAGGATGAGAAGTATGCAGTTTGTGCAGAGAAAGTTGTTGATGTTGAGGAAGTAAGTAGTGGATATCGCGAAAGCATTTCACTGAGGTCTGACTGGGGCAGTCATGATGTTTTCCCAAGTAAATGTGAAGAGGCAAAGGTTGCAGTGTTACCTGTGACTGAGGAGAGGAAAACGTTGCCGTTACCTATGTTGCCTAAGGGAAAGGAAGAGACAATCGGAGACATTGTTTTTGATCCTGGTTTGACAGATGGTCAAAAGGATGAAATGAAGCAGGTGTTTGGAAAGTTGGATGAAATTTTCAAAACATGTGATGCGGTGGTGTCTTTAACGGCAAGAATTAGCATTCGAGGTTCATCCAATAGCATGAGACAGGAATACGTTGACAGACATGTTGTCCAGGTCATTCGTAGATCAGAGCATACCACAGGTTTATGGGATGTGTGGAAAAAGAAGGTTGTTTTGATCAAAAGAAAACTCAAGAATTTTCTTTTTTCCCCGGGAAGGGGGATGTCACAAAGATGTGAGTAGCATATTTGTGAGGTGAAACCACGTCGTGTTTTTAACCTCCCTAAATGTTGTACAGGCGAGGGTAGCTGACCGGACTGGCGTTATTCACGTGTTTCGGGTGTTGCACGTAAAACTGGCTTAGCTTGATGTGAGTTGTGTTTGAGACATGTAGCTGGTCTGAGGTAAATAACGTCACAGCGTGTGAGATTTCCAACCGGGAAGGTTGTTCAGCGTGTGTCAGACTTGTTCTGGGAACAAGTACTCTTTCAAGAGACGGGTCTCTTAAGGTAAATGATTTACTATGTTGTATATTAGTGACGTTGGAATACATAGCTGGAGCGTAAAGGTTAGTGTGTATAAAGTGCACCCAATCTTAGTGTGAAGCGTTGAGAGAATTCTTGATGTAATTGTTTCACGGTTTTTCATGGGGAATTTCTTGAACATAATTGCTAGGCATTTATGTTATGTTTAAGACGGTCATGCTTTGTACGTGGAGTGTTATTCATTGATTAAGTGTTAGTTTGGATATTGAATCTGTACGGAATGTGAACGTGGAATGAACGAGAATGTATGAGTGGTACATGAACGTTTGGAAGAAGAAATGGTTTTAGAGAATGTTGTATTAAGACTTGGTTAAATTCTTTAGGAGTTTCCATGAGGGTTTTCCATGGCGTATAAGGGAGGGACCTTACACGAGAGAAGCGCTAGACGACGGTGGAAGCAAGGGACCACCTCTGCGCAGATGACTAGACGAGTGGAGTCTTCATCGAGACCGGTCGTAGCTGACGACGGTTGTTTCCGCTACGGGCGGAAGGGTTTCTCGGGGAGAAACCTGGAAGGTGTGTGTGGGCATCTTCCATGAGATGTGTGTTGGCATCTTCAGTGAAAGGTGCGGGTTGGCATCTTCAGTGGAAGGTGTGTGTTGGCATCTTCAGCGAAAGGTGTGTGTTAGCATCTCTGTGTGTTGGCATCTGAATTCATTATTCTACGACGATTCAGCGGGACAAGTAAGTGAACTGGCGACATGCAGTGAGCCGTGATACGAACTCGTGAGTGTCTGTTGGTACCTTCTTGTGTGCGTTAATCTATATTTGAGAGAGTATTGTTATAATATGTATTTACATGCCTTGAGTGAAAGCTGGAAGATTGTGCGAACTGTGTGTTGAAAAGTTGTTCGTATTGATGTATTTAAAGTGAAGAAGTTTGTTGTTTTTGGTTGAGGAATTAATGAGCCTGCACCCTCCCAAGTTCTGTTTTTGAAGTGTTTGGTGTGAAAGGGTAGAGACAGTGCAAAAGGGCAGAACACGCATAATAAATTCACATGCAAACCACTTCGTGACACCTTACAGTTACAGATAACAAAAGTCGCTGCGACATCACTGCGATTTTGCGATCTTAACACATCATGACAACTACGTTAATCGCAGCTGGTCACGACAACATCGCAAGTAGCTACAACCATGACACGCGCCTCGCGACTACATCAAAGTTAGTTGCGACCTTGGTGTGAGCCTCGCAACAACACTAGTAGCTGCAACCTTGACACCCACCTCGCGACTACATCAAAGTTAGTTGTGACCTTGCCGCGAGCCTCGCAACATCACGGGTAGATGCTGGCGGGGATGTAGCTCAGTTGGTAGCGCGCTGGATTTGTATCCAGTTGGCCGCTGTCAGCGTGAGTTCGTCCCCACGTTTGGCGAGAGATTTATTTATCAGAGTCAACTTTGTGTGCAGACTCTCGTTGGTGCCCGAACACCCCCGTGTGTACACGCAAGCACAAGACCAAGTGCGCAAGAAAAAGATCCTGTAATCCATGTCAGAGTTCGGTGGGTTATAGAAACACGAAAATACCCAGCATGCTTCCTCCGAAAGCGGCGTATGGCTGCCTAAATGGCGGGGTAAAAACGGTCATACACGTAAAAGCCGTGGGAGTTTCAGCCCATGAACGAACAAACAAACAAACGGGTAGATGCAACCTTGACACGCGCCTCAGGACTACATCAAAGTTAGTTGCGACCTTGCCACGAGCCTCGCAACATCACGGGTAGCTGCAACCTTGACACCCACCTCGCGACTACATCAAAGTTAGTTGCGACCTTGCCGCGAGCCTCGCAACATCACGGGTAGCTGCAACCTTGACACCCACCTCGCGACTACATCAAAGTTAGTTGTGACCTTGCCACGAGCCTCGCAACATCACGGGTAGCTGCAACCTTGACACGCGCCTCGCGACTACATCAAAGTTAGTTGCGACCTTGCCGCGAGCCTCGCAACATCACGGGTAGCTGCAACCTTGACACCCACCTCGCGACTACATCAAAGTTAGTTGCGACCTTGCCGCGAGCCTCGCAACATAACGGGTAGATGCAACTTTGACACGCGCCTCGCGACTACATCAAAGTTAGTTGCGACCTTGCCACAGGCCTTGCAACAACACAAGTAGCTGCAACCATAACACCCCCTTGCGACTACATCAAAGTTAGTTGCGACCTTGCCGCGAGCCTCACAACATCACGGGTAACTGCAACCTTGACACGCGCCTCGCGACTACATCAAAGTTAGTTGCAACCTTGTCGCAGGCCTTGCAACAACACTAGTAGCTGCAACCTTGACACTCGCTTTTCTTCCTGGAAAACAAATTTCCACTGTAATTTGCGGATCCGAGGAGTATTCCCCAGGCGGTGTTTGTGTAGAGATTGGCTAGAAACTATCAGAGGTATGCCATTGGGATGGGATATGTCATACAATATTTCAACCCAGTGTGGCATTCTAATAAATAAATAAACTAGGGGGTGCTTAACGTCCTCAAAGGGAAAATCCTTTGACATGAGTTGGTGATACGCTAAGACGCTGGTAAAAATAAGGACGCAGGGAGGATGACGGTGTCACGAAATAAAAACTCTGCCTGAACAATCCCTCTCAATGCGGTCAACGTGCATGCGCTACATGGGGAGATTAATCAGATCATGAACAGTCGAGCGGATTGCTAACCCTAACGTTCAAGATTGGCCCATGCGCTTTGAGAGGGATTGTTCAGCAGATTTTTTTTTTCGTAACAACGAGGTATGTGAGAGTGATGATGATAAAAGTTTATTAAAAATGTCAGATCTGCTACATGCATTATAGTTTTTCGTTGGGTTATGTTAGAACCCGGTGTCTCCAGTAAGCGTTGGGGCAGGGAAAATTAAAAATATTAGTTTATTTCAAAGTGTAAGTCTTTAAAAAAAAGGGGTTAAAATTTCAGAGCCACTTTTTAAAACCAAAGAATAAAAGAGTTTATTCAGATTTGTACAGGGAGAGCATAAAAGCATATATTTACAGCATGTATGTCTTGTTATTGCTATATGTCTATATATATCTATGCCACATCAAATACGTACATTCATTCAGACATATTCATTTACTCATATAATTTAAATGATATAGTCCCACAGGAATATGTTAATATCAAAATCTAATATAAAATTTCCTACACACACCCATGAAGTTCAAGCCCTCAGCAGTTCTGCACACATGTTGATCCAGGAGGTCCAAAAACACCCTGCACTTGTTGTCCAACAGTCACTGCTCCGGTGAAACCCTCCATTTAGGACCCTGAAATATATTACAAGTTCCATAAAGTGATACAAAACTTTGTTGTTGTCCTTATCTGCTGAAGGAGCACCTCCTGTCGCTTCACAGCATCTGTAACACAAGAGAGGACTGAGTATCCAGCCAGAAATTTCATGACTGTATTTTTATAATGATGATCAACAAAACTTTTTAGAACATAAACTGAAGTTGCAAGATCATGTTATGTTGATCAATTATGTCATACATGTAAATAATATAAAGGAAAAATAATTTTAGTCTTTTTAGGGGCTTTTAAAATGATATGACAAATATAAAGTCAGATGCACTTTCCCCATTGTTATACTTAAACATAGAACTAAGGCTTGCTCATACAGTGGAACTACCCTTCAAAATATCTGAAAAAATAGGCCTTAAAAAGGACCCCTGGGTGTCTTAAAAAGGCTGTTGATGATTCACTGATGTTAATTATTCACAGAAAATATGAAAAAAGCAAGGTCCTAAAAGGGAGTGTGTCTTTAAGTGTGTGTGTGTCTGTGCATCACAATTAAGGGCTAAACAAAAACAAACACACACCTAATGTAACGTTTCAATATATCACTTAAGGTGATTATGAAACGGTTAGTTACTACTAACTAACTAACCACACCACGATCCACTCTCGCAGTCATACAATTTAATAGAGACAACAAAAGTATAAGTTTCAGACGCCTGTTTATGTAGAAACTCGCCACCTCCCTCGAGACTTCACTCAAAATATGTTCTTTTACGTTCACAAAACGTAAAAGACCCGTGGTCACTGACAAAATGCCAGTTAGAATAGAAAATTATAGTAACACGCTGATCCCGTGTAAAGATAAGAAAATACGACTGTTCTGCTCCAAAAGTGCTAGTTAATGCAGGTGTCTCACACCCCACGTCGTCACTACTCGAGTATAATCACAGATAGCAAAAATAACAACGGTGGTCAACGGGGTGCAAAGACATGGTGCACTTAGCTTTCTTTGGCCACTGGGTGGACGGCCTGTAATTAGTCTTTTTAGCCTCCACAACTGCTCCCTCGAATTGAAGTGCTGGTTAGCGTGGTGACGAAGCAGGGAACTGTGGAGGCATCAGGCGCCGCACCCAGTCGCTGGTTAGCTGGTTAGCCGGTTCGCTGGTTAGCCGGTTCGCTGGTTAGCCGGTGTGCTGGTTAGCGTGGTCCCCCAGAAGGCAGCCGAACAGAAGTTAGGAAAAACGAAGGCTGCAAACAGAAAGCATCGGTGCACTAAACATGTCAGCTACCCCTCACCCTCCACCTTTAAACATGTCATCTTTACATCTCATCGAGCACGTGGGCCTGCACAAAATTAATGGACTTTTCACAACAACAAAACAGCCGTCTTTTCGTCTTTCTCTCCCTATCTGCAAAACCCATATACAGATTAGCATTTTAGCGTCACAGAGAGCAAATTATGCGCTAACCTGGAAAGAACAACAGAGAGTATTTCATTCCACAAACACAGACTCGTCAACAGCGTTAAATAATGATTTATTACCTCAAACAGCCTATGAATGTAGCACTCTCATGGAAGCAAAACCCGCTTCCTCCCTGGAATGGCCTCTGTTCGTCAACAGTGACAACAACATCCAGAAACCCCTTGTCGAATACTTATGCGAAGACCATCGCACGACGAAGAAAAGATTTGACGACTCGTCCTCAGCAAAACATGTGGCAGTGAGAAGGTGATAACTCGCTGAAGTTCCCCTAGAGTGCCGAATATTCTATTCGGTGAAATCCATCATACTCTAGAAACTGTGTATTCGATCCTTCTTCTTCTGCCGCTGAGTGTCAAGTGCGCCGTCCTTGTGTCTCTCACAGACCACCTAGCCAATAACACGTGACTGACCTTGTCACATATCAAGTTCAGCTATCGACAATTCTGCCTCGCCAAGCAAAATTATCCCAGAAAAAACCGTGCGCCACAAACCATCCGTGGTCGCGCTGTCAGCAAAACTCTGCTGTATAGCCCCGACTCACGCACAGGCGCTTTCAGTCGCAATTGACCAAGAGAAGGCACCCCACTGAGTGACACTTTCTTGGTCTATGTCACCAGATCGTGACACACCTCCCCTCTTCAAGACGAAACCTCGGTTTCGCTCCCAGTCATGTTCTCCTCTACAGCCCGAGAGAGAAAATCGGCTCCAACATTGTTGGCGCCTGGAATGACGCGTACCGTGAATTGGTACGGTTTGAGGATCAACGCCCAGCGCATAAGTCTGGCGTTTGCCAACCTTGCAACCTGAAGATATTGCAGAGGTTGATGGTCTGTTTCCAGACAGAAAGGTCGTCCTCAAGAACGAGCAACCCCTCGTTTCACCCCTGATGACTGCAACCTTCTCTGTCTTCTTGTCTTTGTTCTTCTGGTCTTTGTTCTTCTCCCCGTAGGCAGTCCTCTCTATGTAGGCGCGCAGCAGGTTGGCGTGGTACAGGCGTGCTTTCCCGTGCATCATGATCCTGTAGTCGTTCTGGCCCACCCTCGCTGTCACCTCAAAAGGTCCTTGCCACTGAAGTTGTAGCTTGTTGTGTTTGACAGGTAGAAGTAGCAACACCCGTTCTCCGATCTTGAAGCTGCGCGGCCGTGCCTTGCGGTCGAATCCTCGCGCGTAACGCTGTGCTGCTCTTCCCAGGTTCTCTTGAGCCAGTTTGCAGGTCTCTTCAATCCTGTTCCTGAGTTCTACGATGTAGGTCGCTGTCGTCTGCACCTCCTCGTCAGCTTCTTCGTCCGTCCAAGCCTGACGCAGGATAGCCATGGGACCGCGTACCTGTCTGCCGTACAACAGCTCGAATGGGGAAAAAACCAAGCTCTCCTGAGGAACCTCGCGATATGCGAAAAGCAGTGCTGGGATGTACCTGTCCCACGTGCGTGGTTTCTCCTGAGCCAGTTTCCTCAGCATGGTTTTCAGGGTACCATTGAACCTTTCCACCAGTCCGTTGCACTGGGCATGGTAAGGAGTGGTGAAGTGCTGCTCCAGTGATAGCAGTCGTGCTGCCTCCGCCATCACTCCTCCCGTGAACTGCGTGCCTCTGTCGGTGAGTACTTCTGATGGAATTCCCAGCCGGGACCACATGGTAACCAGTGCCTCAGCTACTCGCGTAGCTTCGATCGATTTCAGAGGGATCGCCTCTGGGTATCGAGTGGCGTAGTCCACCATGGTCAAAATGTATCTGTTTCCGTCCTCAGACGCAGGCAAGATGGGCCCGATGATGTCAACTGCCACCCGACGAAAGGGTTCGTCGATGAGCGGCATCTTCTCTAAGGGGACCTTCCTCACCCTTCCTTTGGCAACCACCTTCTGGCACTTATCGCAGGACGCACAGAAACGTCGGACATCCGTGCAGATGCCAGGCCAATAGAAGTGGCGCCACACACGGTCCGTGGTCTTCTTGGTGCCAAGATGACCTCCAAGGATTGAGTCGTGTGCCGTTGCCATGACCCCCTCGCGAAACTCGCGAGGCACGACAACCTGTTTGAAAGCACCTTCTTTGTTGCTAAACTCACGGTAGAGCAACTTCTTCTCCCTGAGGAACTTTGACTTCCCATGCTTCCCGCTCAGCTTCACCTTCCCCGACTTCACGTGTTCACGAGGAGTCGCTAATGTCGGATCAGATGCCTGAGCCTTCGCGAGAAGCGCGGGGGTCACGTTCCCCAGGGCAGCTCGTGCAGCAGGTAGGGGTTTGAGAGGTTTGCCCTCTCGCTCCGCCTGTGCCCGCGTGAGCACTGAAATGACGTCGGGAGACCTATAAACGGGAACCTCCCTGGTGACGCCGTCCACAAACTGGACACGGTTCCCAATGAGCAGGTCGCATGGAGGATCGTCCATGACGACGGCCACAATGGTCCCCGTGAACAACGGTGTTACGACCTTGATCACCGCCGTGTTCAGGTCGTAAGCGTGAGATGCCTCGGCCATTCTCACCCTGATGCTGTCTCCTGTGTAGGCCATAGCTGGAACTAGACTCGCCCGAACCACTATCATGTCTGCCCCGGTGTCCCGCAGACCTTCGCCCTTCACTCCGTTGACGTAGACGTTGCAGTGGGGCTGGAAATGTTTCCTGGAGCACGGAACGCAGAGTTGTGGAATTGTGCATGAGCTCGTGACGTCCCTGAACTCCTCACTGCCAACAAAATGTACGCCCTTCTGGTCAGCCTGTCGCTTATGGCAGTCTTTCTTTACGTGGCCCCGCTTGTTACAGTAGAAACACTGGATGTCAGTTCTGGAACTTGATCCCTTGTGTCCCTGATCGTCCTTCCCGTCCTTGGGTCCTGAAGAACCTGAATTTCCTGATTTTCCCGGCCGTGAGCCTGAAGATTTGCCGGAGATCGCCTGGGCGTCCTCGTGTACTCTGATCCAGTCGGCTGCCTCCTGAGTAGTCTTTGGCTGGTGCTCCTGCACGAAGGTCACCACCTCAGGTCGCAGGCTGGACATCAGTTGTTCCATGACAATGAGGTCGGCAAGGTCGTCGACGGTCCAGTTCTTCTCGGCCATCTCCACCCAGCGCCGCAGGTAAAGATTTAGACGTGCCACAAACTGATGACTCAGCTCGCCGCTCAGTCTCTTGCTGTTCCGCAGACGTCGTCGGTAGGCTTCAGCAGTCAGGTTGAAGCGCTGGAGTAACGCCTTCTTTAGTGCCTGATAGTTCCTCGCCTCCTCGTCATCCAAAGCGTTGTAGAGCTGCAATGCGCGTCCTTTTAAGCAAGTGCTAAGACGGCTAGCCCACGTGGCCTCTTCCCACTTCTGGTCAGATGCAATACGCTCAAACCGGCGTAGAAAGTCGTCGAGCTCGTCTTTGTCATCGTCGAACGTCGGCAGTCTCGTACGGTCAGCAACAAACGTCGGCGCGCTAGCCTGAGTAAGCGTACCCTTCTCGGCCTGTAGCCTAGCTAGTTCTAGCTGGTGATCGCGTTCGGCCTGTTTGTCCTGTCTGTCACGTTCGGCCTGTCGTTCTCTTTCTTGTCTGTCAAGTTCGTCTTTCTTATCCTGTCGGTCACGTTCTCTTTCTTGTCTGTCAAGTTCGTCCTTCTTTTCCTGTCTGTCACGTTCTCTTTCTTGTCTGTCAAGTTCGTCCTTCTTGTCCTGTCTGTCACGTTCGGCCTGTCGTTCTTGTCTGTCAAGCTCTTCTTTTCTCGTCTGTCGCTCTATGTCTTCCCTACGTTCCAACTCCTTGCGTTTAACTAAACTACGCGCTCTAACGCGTGCGTCTCGCTCTGTCTGTTCCTCACTACCAGGAGTCTCAAAAGTTATTCTCCTCGTAGGAGATCCCCCTGTAGCCATGGTTAGTTTAGCAAAGCTTTATCACAAAAGTAAGTCTAACGCAGCTATAGCTAGAACACGCGGTGATGAAATGGATACAAAAATCCAGCAACCAGAAAATGCAGAAGAAAAATCCAAACGGTGTAGAACAAAACGCGTAGCCTACTTTATGGCTGCTTTTTGCGGTAAAACAAAGTGTTTCCCACAGCCGTGGCCTACTTTATCGGCTGCTTTTTGCGGTGAAACAGAGTGTTTCCCACAGCCTTGATTAGGACAGAAGTCCTCGGACCCTTCCCCCCCAAATTCCAACAAAGTCAAAATATGGAGAAAAATCCAAGTAAAACAAGACGGTAGAAATGTAACCTGTTACAGAATGCGAAACAACAATGTAGAGAACACTGAGTAAAACGAATAACAAATCCGCTAACCCCGCTCAGCTCTCTGCAACGGAAAACTCTGAACGTACAACAACAAAGATTCACAAACAAAGGAAAGGGAAGTAATCACAGTTAGCGCATACAATAGCTCACAAATTACAATTTACATTTCCTGCAAGATGTGAATCGCTTAAGGTGTGGTATATGATCAAAACTATACAAAAAAGGGTAGCACCAAGCAGAAAATAAGTCGAGCACTGACGAGATTATTTGCTCTTAGTTATCCTTAATTGGTGGGTCTTTATTAGTTGGAAATTAACTGAGTAAATCCCGGCTTGGCCCCCATGTGTCACGTTTCAATATATCACTTAAGGTGATTATGAAACGGTTAGTTACTACTAACTAACTAACCACACCACGATCCACTCTCGCAGTCATACAATTTAATAGAGACAACAAAAGTATAAGTTTCAGACGCCTGTTTATGTAAAAACTCGCCACCTCCCTCGAGACTTCACTCAAAATATGTTCTTTTACGTTCACAAAAAACGTAAAAAACCCGTGGTCACTGACAAAATGCCAGTTAGAATAGAAAATTATAGTAACACGCTGATCCCGTGTAAAGATAAGAAAATACGACTGTTCTGCTCCAAAAGTGCTAATTAATGCAGGCGTCTCACACCCCACGTCGTCACTACTCGAGTATAATCACAGATAGCAAAAATAACAACGGTGGTCAACGGGGTGCATAAGACATGGTGCACTTAGCTTTCTTTCGCCACTGGGTGGACGTCCTGTAATTAGTCTTTTAGCCTCCACAACTGCTCCGTCGAATTGAAGTGCTGGTTAGCGTGGTGACGAAGCAGGGAACTGTGGAGGCATCAGGCGCCGCACCCAGTCGCTGGTTAGCTGGTTAGCCGGTTCGCTGGTTAGCCGGTTCGCTGGTTAGCCGGTGTGCTGGTTAGCGTGGTCCCGCAGAAGGCAGCCGAACAGAAGTTAGGAAAAACGACGGCTGCAAACAGAAAGCATCGGTGTACTAAACATGTCAGGTACCCCTCACCCTCCACCTTTAAACATGTCATCTTTACATCTCATCGAGCACGTGGGCCTGCACAAAATTAATGGACTTTTCACAACAACAAAACAGCCGTCTTTTCGTCTTTCTCTCCCTATCTGCAAAACCCATATACAGATTAGCATTTTAGCGTCACAGAGAGCAAATTATGCGCTAACCTGGAAAGAACAACAGAGAGTATTTCATTCCACAAACACAGACTCGTCAACAGCGTTAAATAATGATTTATTACCTCAAACAGCCTATGAATGTAGCACTCTCATGGAAGCAAAACCCGCTTCCTCCCTGGAATGGCCTCTGTTCGTCAACAGTGACAACAACATCCAGAAACCCCTTGTCGAATACTTATGCGAAGACCATCGCACGACGAAGGAAAGATTTGACGACTCGTCCTCAGCAAAACATGTGGCAGTGAGAAGGTGATAACTCGCTGAAGTTCCCCTAGAGTGCCGAATATTCTATTCGGTGAAATCCATCATACTCTAGAAACCGTCGTATTCGATCCTTCTTCTTCTGCCGCTGAGTGTCAAGTGCGCCGTCCTTGTGTCTCTCACAGACCACCTAGCCAATAACACGTGACTGACCTTGTCACATATCAAGTTCAGCTATCCACAATTCTGCCTCGCCAAGCAAAATTATGCCCGAAAAATCCGTGCGCCACAAACCATCCGTGGTCGCGCTGTCAGCAAAACTCTGCTGTATAGCCCCGACTCACGCACAGGCGCTTTCAGTCGCAATTGACCAAGAGAAGGCACCCCACTGAGTGACACTTTCTTGGTCTATGTCACCAGATCGTGACACACCTCCCCTCTTCAAGACGAAACCTCGGTTTCGCTCCCAGTCATGTTCTCCTCTACAGCCCGAGAGAAAAAATCGGCTCCAACATTGTTGGCGCCCGGAATGACGCGTACCGTGAATTGGTACGGTTGGAGGATCAACGCCCAGCGCATAAGTCTGGCGTTTGCCAACCTTGCAACCTGAAGATATTGCAGAGGTTGATGGTCTGTTTCCAGACAGAAAGGTCGTCCTCAAGAACGAGCAACCCCTCGTTTCACCCCTGATGACTGCAACCTTCTCTGTCTTCTTGTCTTTGTTCTTCTGGTCTTTGTTCTTCTCCCCGTAGGCAGTCCTCTCTATGTAGGCGCGCAGCAGGTTGGCGTGGTACAGGCGTGCTTTCCCGTGCATCATGATCCTGTAGTCGTTCTGGCCCACCCTCGCTGTCACCTCAAAAGGTCCTTGCCACTGAAGTTGTAGCTTGTTGTGTTTGACAGGTAGAAGTAGCAACACCCGTTCTCCAATCTTGAAGCTGCGCGGCCGTGCCTTGCGGTCGAATCCTCGCGCGTAACGCTGTGCTGCTCTTCCCAGGTTCTCTTGAGCCAGTTTGCAGGTCTCTTCAATCCTGTTCCTGAGTTCTACGATGTAGGTCGCTGTCGTCTGCACCTCCTCGTCAGCTTCTTCGTCCGTCCAAGCCTGATGTAGGACCACGTACCTGTCTGCCGTACAACAGCTCGAATGGGGAAAAACCCAAGCTCTCCTGAGGAACCTCGCGGTATGCAAAAAGCAGTGCTGGGATGTACCTGTCCCTCGTGCGTGGTTTCTCCTGAGCCAGTTTCCTCAGCATGGTTTTCAGGGTACCATTGAACCTTTCCACCAGTCCGTTGCACTGGGCATGGTAAGGAGTGGTGAAGTGCTGCTCCAGTGATAGCAGTCGTGCTGCCTCCGCCATCACTCCTCCCGTGAACTGCGTGCCTCTGTCGGTGAGTACTTCTGATGGAATTCCCAGCCGGGACCACATGGTAACCAGTGCCTCAGCTACTCGCGTAGCTTCGATCGATTTCAGAGGGATCGCCTCTGGGTATCGAGTGGCGTAGTCCACCATGGTCAAAATGTATCTGTTTCCGTCCTCAGACGCAGGCAAGATGGGCCCGATGATGTCAACTGCCACCCGACGAAAGGGTTCGTCGATGAGCGGCATCTTCTCTAAGGGGACCTTCCTCACCCTTCCTTTGGCAACCACCTTCTGGCACTTATCGCAGGACGCACAGAAACGTCGGACATCCGTGCAGATGCCAGGCCAATAGAAGTGGCGCCACACACGGTCCGTGGTCTTCTTGGTGCCAAGATGACCTCCAAGGATTGAGTCGTGTGCCGTTGCCATGACCCCCTCGCGAAACTCGCGAGGCACGACAACCTGTTTGAAAGCACCTTCTTTGTTGCTAAACTCACGGTAGAGCAACTTCTTCTCCCTGAGGAACTTTGACTTCCCATGCTTCCCGCTCAGCTTCACCTTCCCCGACTTCACGTGTTCACGAGGAGTCGCTAATGTCGGATCAGATGCCTGAGCCTTCGCGAGAAGCGCGGGGGTCACGTTCCCCAGGGCAGCTCGTGCAGCGGGTAGGGGTTTGAGAGGTTTGCCCTCTCGCTCCGCCTGTGCCCGCGTGAGCACTGAAATGACGTCGGGAGACCTATAAACGGGAACCTCCCTGGTGACGCCGTCCACAAACTGGACACGGTTCCCAATGAGCAGGTCGCATGGAGGATCGTCCATGACGACGGCCACAATGGTCCCCGTGAACAACGGTGTTACGACCTTGATCACCGCCGTGTTCAGGTCGTAAGCGTGAGATGCCTCGGCCATTCTCACCCTGATGCTGTCTCCTGTGTAGGCCATAGCTGGAACTAGACTCGCCCGAACCACTATCATGTCTGCCCCGGTATCCCTCAGACCTTCGCCCTTCACTCCGTTGACGTAGACGTTGCAGTGGGGCTGGAAATGTTTCCTGGAGCACGGAACGCAGAGTTGTGGAATTGTGCATGAGCTCGTGACGTCCCTGAACTCCTCACTGCCAACAAAATGTACGCCCTTCTGGTCAGCCTGTCGCTTATGGCAGTCTTTCTTCACGTGGCCCCGCTTGTTACAGTAGAAACACTGGATGTCAGTTCTGGAACTTGATCCCTTGTGTCCCTGATCGTCCTTCCCGTCCTTGGGTCCTGAAGAACCTGAATTTCCTGATTTTCCCGGCCGTGAGCCTGAAGATTTGCCGGAGATCGCCTGGGCGTCCTCGTGTACTCTGATCCAGTCGGCTGCCTCCTGAGTAGTCTTTGGCTGGTGCTCCTGCACGAAGGTCACCACCTCAGGTCGCAGGCTGGACATCAGTTGTTCCATGACAATGAGGTCGGCAAGGTCGTCGACGGTCCAGTTCTTCTCGGCCATCTCCACCCAGCGCCGCAGGTAAAGATTTAGACGTGCCACAAACTGATGACTCAGCTCGCCGCTCAGTCTCTTGCTGTTCCGCAGCCGTCGTTGGTAGGCTTCAGCAGTCAGGTTGAAGCGCTGGAGTAACGCCTTCTTTAGTGCCTGATAGTTCCTCGCCTCCTCGTCCTCCAAAGCGTTGTACAGTTGCAAAGCGCGTCCTTTTAAACAGGTGCTGAGACGACTGGCCCACGTATCCTCTTCCCATCGCTGGTCAGAGGCAATACGCTCAAACCGGCGTAGAAAGTCGTCGAGCTCGTCTTTGTCATCGTCGAACGTCGGCAGTCTCGTACGGTCAGCAACAAACGTCGGCGCGCTAGCCTGAGTAGGTGTACCCTTCTCGGCCTGTAGCCTAGCTAGTTCTAGCTGGTGATCGCGTTCGGCCTGTTTGTCCTGTCTGTCACGTTCTCTTTCTTGTCTGTCAAGTTCGTCTTTCTTTTCCTGTCTGTCACGTTCTCTTTCTTGTCTGTCAAGTTCGTCTTTCTTTTCCTGTCTGTCTCGTTCTGCCTGTCGTTCTCTTTCTTGTCTGTCAAGTTCGTCCTTCTTGTCCTGTCTGTCACGTTCGGCCTGTCGTTCTTGTCTGTCAAGCTCTTCTTTTCTCGTCTGTCGCTCTATGTCTTCCCTACGTTCCAACTCCTTGCGCTTAACTAAACTACGCGCTCTAACGCGTGCGTCACGCTCTGTCTGTTCCTCGCTACCAGGAGTCTCAAAAGTTATTCTCCTCGTAGGAGATCCCCCTGTAGCCATGGTTAGTTTAGCAAAGCTTTATCACAAAAGTAAGTCTAACGCAGCTATAGCTAGAACACGCGGTGATGAAATGGATACAAAAATCCAGCAACCAGAAAATGCAGAAGAAAAATCCAAACGGTGTAGAACAAAACGCGTAGCCTACTTTATGGCTGCTTTTTGCGGTAAAACAAAGTGTTTCCCACAGCCGTGGCCTACTTTATCGGCTGCTTTTTGCGGTGAAACAGAGTGTTTCCCACAGCCTTGGTTAGGACAGAAGTCCTCGGACCCTTCCCCCCCAAAATCCAACAAAGTCAAAATATAGAGAAAAATCCAAGTAAAACAAGACGGTAGAAATGTAATCTGTTACAGAATGCGAAACAACAATGTAGAGAACACTGAGTAAAACGAATAACAAATCCGCTAACCCCGCTCAGCTCTCTGCAACGGAAAACTCTGAACGTACAACAACAAAGATTCACAAACAAAGGAAAGGGAAGTAATCACAGTTAGCGCATACAATAGCTCACAAATTACAATTTACATTTCCTGCAAGATGTGAATCGCTTAAGGTGTGGTATATGATCAAAACTATACAAAAAAGGGTAGCACCAAGCAGAAAATAAGTCGAGCACTGACGAGATTATCTGCTCTTAGTTATCCTTAATTGGTGGGTCTTTATCAGTTGGAAATTAACTGAGTAAATCCCGGCTTGGCCCCCATGTGTCACGTTTCAATATATCACTTAAGGTGATTATGAAACGGTTAGTTACTACTAACTAACTAACCACACCACGATCCACTCTCGCAGTCATACAATTTAATAGAGACAACAAAAGTATAAGTTTCAGACGCCTGTTTATGTAAATACTCGCCACCTCCCTCGAGACTTCACTCAAAATATGTTCTTTTACGTTCGCAAAACGTAAAAAACCCGTGGTCACTGACAAAATGCCAGTTAGAATAGAAAATTATAGTAACACGCTGATCCCGTGTAAAGATAAGAAAATACGACTGTTCTGCTCCAAAAGTGCTAGTTCATGCAGGTGTCACACACCCCACGTCGTCACTACTCGAGTATAATCACAGATAGCAAAAATAACAACGGTGGTCAACGGGGTGCATAAGACATGGTGCACTTAGCTTTCTTTGGCCACTGGATGGACGGCCTGTAATTAGTCTTTTTAGCCTCCACAACTGCTCCGTCGAATTGAAGTGCTGGTTAGCGTGGTGACGAAGCAGGGAACTGTGGAGGCATCAGGTGCCGCACCCAGTCGCTGGTTAGCTGGTTAGCCGGTTTGCTGGTTAGCTGGTTAGCCGGTTCGCTGGTTAGCCGGTGTGCTGGTTAGCGTGGTCCCGCAGAAGGCAGCCGAACAGAAGTTAGGAAAAACGACGGCTGCAAACAGAAAGCATCGGTGCACTAAACATGTCAGGTACCCCTCACCCTCCACCTTTAAACATGTCATCTTTACATCTCATCGAGCACGTGGGCCTGCACAAAATTAATGGACTTTTCACAACAACAAAACAGCCGTCTTTTCGTCTTTCTCTTCCTATCTGCAAAAACCATATACAGATTAGCATTTTAGCGTCACAGAGAGCAAATTATGCGCTAACCTGGAAAGAACAACAGAGAGTATTTCATTCCACAAACACAGACTCGTCAACAGCGTTAAATAATGATTTATTACCTCAAACAGCCTATGAATGTAGCACTCTCATGGAAGCAAAACCCGCTTCCTCCCTGGAATGGCCTCTGTTCGTCAACAGTGACAACAACATCCAGAAACCCCTTGTCGAATACTTATGCGAAGACCATCGCACGACGAAGGAAAGATTTGACGACTCGTCCTCAGCAAAACATGTGGCAGTGAGAAGGTGATAACTCGCTGAAGTTCCCCTAGAGTGCCGAATATTCTATTCGGTGAAATCCATCATACTCTAGAAACCGTCGTATTCGATCCTTCTTCTTCTGCCGCTGAGTGTCAAGTGCGCCGTCCTTGTGTCTCTCACAGACCACCTAGCCAATAACACGTGACTGACCTTGTCACATAACAAGTTCAGCTATCGACAATTCTGCCTCGCCAAGCAAAATTATGCCCGAAAAATCCGTGCGCCACAAACCATCCGTGGTCGCGCTGTCAGCAAAACTCTGCTGTATAGCCCCGACTCACGCACAGGCGCTTTCAGTCGCAATTGACCAAGAGAAGGCACCCCACTGAGTGACACTTTCTTGGTCTATGTCACCAGATCGTGACACCCAAGAAAAGCAAATTTTTTTTTTTAATTTGATCCAAGACAGTGAATTAAACAAGAAATTTCCATCACTGATTCAGACGCAGTTTATATTTGAATGTATACTTGTGTCTTGCAAACATTACACAACAGTGGATCTTCTTCTTCTTCTTCTTCTTCTTCTTCTTCTTCTTCTTCTTCTTCTTCTTCTTCTTCTTCTTCTTCTTCTTCTTCTTCTTCTTCTTCTTCTTCTTCTTCAGCGTTCCAGATGTTTCTGGTTACGTGAGAGCATAGTCAGCTTCACTCCGCTTTCGTTGAGTAGGCATGCTGGGTATTTTCGTGTTTCCATAACCCACCGAACTCTGACATGGATTACAGGATATTTTCCGTGCGCACTTGGTCTTGTGCTTGCGTGTCACTAGCATGTCTGCACATAAGATGACATGGGAGATCGGAAAAATCTCCACTCTTAACCCACCAGGCGGCAGTGACCGGGATTCGAACTCACGACCTCCCGATTAGGAGGCCGACGTCTTACCACCACGCCACTGCGCCCGTCAGTGGATCATAAATACCAAATTCAGCTATGCTAGTACCGTATTGCAAATTACATTAAATTTGAAAAGTCAGAAAAAAACAGGGTTTTTAAATTTAATAATTTGTCCTTAATAATTTACTTACTGGTTAAGAGTACAACTTTTCACAATGTCAGCACAGAGAATGGAATCCTTGGTGTCTGCTTCCCTTTCTATCTGAATTGGTACAGCCATCTGTCATCACCCTGCCGACTGTTTTTTTGACCTGGAGTCCAGAAGCTCCCCCACCAACCCAGGCAGTTTTGTTTTTCACTAAAAGTAAAAGAATAAATGTCAAATAGATTTGCACAAAGGAATAACAAGTCGCGTAAGGCGAAAATACAACATTTAGTCAAGTAGCTGTAGAACTCACAGAATGAAACGGAACGCAATGCAATTTTTCAGCAAGACCGTATACTCGTAGCATCGTCAGTCCACCGCTCATGGCAAAGGCAGTGAAATTGACAAGAAGAGCGGGGTGGTAGTTGCGCTGAGAAGGATAGCACGCTTTTCTGTACCTCTCTTCGTTTTAACTTTCTGAGCGTGTTTTTAATCCAAACATATCATATCTATATGTTTTTGGAATCAGGAACCCACAAATAAGAATAAGATGAAAGTGTTTTTAAATTGATTTCGACAATTTAATTTTGATAATAATGTTTATATTTGTAATTTTCAGAGCTTGATTTTAATCCAAATATAACATATTTATATGTTTTTTAGATCAGAAAATGATGGAGAATAAGATGAACGTAAATTTGAATCGTTTTATAAAACAAATATTTTTTTTACAATTTTCAGATTTTTAATGACCAAAGTCATTAATTAATTTTTAAGCCACCAAGCTGAAATGCAATACCGAAGTCCGGGCTTCGTCGAAGATTACTTGACCAAAATTTCAACCAATTTGGTTGAAAAATGAGAGCGTGACAGTGCCGCCTCAACTTTCACGAAAAGCCGGATATGACATCATCAAAGACATTTATCAAAAAAATGAAAAAAACGTTCGGGGATATCAATCCCAGGAACTCTCATGTCAAATTTCATAAAGATCGGTCCAGTAGTTTGGTCTGAATCGCTCTACACACACGCACGCACACACACACACACACACACACACACACACACACACACACACACACACACACACACACACATACACCACGACCCTCGTTTCGATTCCCCCTCTATGTTAAAACATTTAGTCAAAACTTGACTAAATGTAAAAAGAGGTTTCCTAGTAATCCAAATAAAGCATGCAGAAATAAAAACACAAAAAGTAACATCAAGCAGTTTTGCCTCTTGTGCCCACAAGACACTGGAATAATGACAGGCCACCAGATAGGTCCATCACTGAAAGTGAACAGAAAAACTTGATGTTTAAATATGCGTGTGTGTGTGTGTGTGTGTGTGTGTGTGTGTGTGTGTGTGTGTGTGTGTGTGTGTGTGTGTGATACAAGTGGTACAGGTAATTTAAGACAAGAGTTTAAAATGTCACTTACTTGTTGTCCCTGTCAGTGTAAACTTTCAGCACAAAGAATGGAAACATTGGTGTTTTTGTCCTTTCCGTTCCAATTGAATGACTTGGTACAGCCATGTCATCAAGTTGATCAACCAGCTCACTGTTCCTGTTACTAGTTCAACCTCTTTTCCACATTGCAGACAGATTTTTAATCTGAAATATAGTGGAAAAAGTCATGTATATATATGTTTTCAAAATGGGAATTTATGAGTAAACAGTTAACGAAATAGCCCGCTTCTGTGACGTACTCCCCACGAACATCACCACGTGCGGCAGCCAGATCCAGATAGAATCAACAAACAAGTAAAACTCAAAATAAAAACATCAAACTCAAACTCAAAGAAAAAAAATACAAATGACCCAATGGTAGCATGAACCAAGAATATTTTATCTTAATATTAAAAAATAAAAAGATTATTTAATAATAATAATATTCAATGCTTTAGAATATCATTTCCAAAAGCAGAATCAAAAAATATGGAACGGTGAATTCACTATGAATTTTTAAGGTGACGGACTATCAGTACCACATTTTGACGTTTATGTAAAAACGCGTCCCCATCCCAATACAGACAAGATTTGATCACAATGCAGCTGAAAATTACACAACAATATTGGGTTACATATACTTCTTAAAAAAAAAACCACCCTGAACAAAGATTGTTGTGAGGAGTAAAAAAAAAAAAGATGTTTCTTTGTTTGTGTTTTACAATTTTGCTGCGTTTTTCCCTTTAAATAATGACAGAGTCCTTTTACAACACAAATTTTTTGTTTGAAAAGCTAGATTATGATAATGAATGATTACATTCAGCATAATCAGCTTTACTGAAGCATTAAAAATATATTAGTTAGTTAGTTCATTGGTGTTTAACGTCGTTTTTAACCGCGAAGGCTACGTTGCAAGCCCCTGGAGCAAATTTTTGATTAGTGCTTTTGTGAACAATAAACAATTGACAAGTGGCTCTATCCCATCTCCCCCCTTCCCCCGTCGCGATATAACCTTCGTGGTTGAAAACGACGTTAAACACCAAATAAAGAAAGAAAGAACCACGAAGGTGACACATCGCGACGGATGGTAACGTGTCCCAAACATTATTTTTTGGTTCTATTTATTTTTGTGCGTTTAAAGTAGAAAAAACCCAACTCTTTAGGGTAGACAGGAATAAAATACACTATGGGGTAGACTTATTCACTCTTAAAATCATACTCAGATACCGCAACTGAAATTTTGATTTTAAATCAAGCTTCTCATGTCCCTAAATCTCACAACCATATAATAAAATTGGACATACACTTTTCAAATAACTCTAACTGCATATACAGTGGTAAATTCAACTTCAGCACTTTCTCAATAGTGCAAACATTGCCCTATTTGCCCAAATACATTGTCTTTGTTGTGCTTTCTAAAATTTATTATTATAATTAAACAATATACCAAGGTAAACATAATCCCATACGACACACAGTTCATTTCCACATAACACAAAACGTGGTACATTTCTTGCCTTACCTTGAGAAAAAATCACAACTTTTGTTTTATCAACATTTATGTTAAGGCCCTAAACATCACAATATACACTCAAAAAACCAAGAGCTTCTTGCATCGGATGTGGAGTTTCTGCAAGAATTACGGTATCATCAGCATATAACAACAAAAATAAATACATATATATTCAATTACATTTTCCATATCCACTTCCTGGGCTATTTTAAAAGGCAACCGTAAACTAATCTGGTTGATGCTCAATTTTTAAAAAAATCATTTAGTAACAGAGAAAAACGAATCGGAGATACGTTTTTGCCTTGACAAAGACCAACATTTGACAAGAAAAACCGTGAAAATTCACCAGCACATTTTACGCATACATGTCACGTATCACGTCCAATACTTTTCCATTCACATTCATTTTCAATAATTTGTCCCATAAAAACCCATATTGAATGCTATCGAAAGCTTTCTTTGTTTGTTTGCTTAACGCCCAGCCGACCACGAAGGGCCATATCAGGGCGGTCTATCGAAAGCCTTACGGTAGTCTACAAATGCACAATACATGTATAACTTTTTCCTATGTTGCAAAAAAATATCAATAAGACAGTGCAAAGCGAACATGTGATCAAGCGTGGAGTGACCTTTTCTAAAACCGGCCTGCTCATTCCCTAACAGGTCATTTTCCTCCATAAACAAATTTATTCTTCTATTTATCACGCTTGTAAACAATTTGCCAAAACAACTAAGCACAGTGTACCTCGATAGTTATCAATCAGGGTCATCAACAGCACCCTTTCCCTTATAAATAGGGCTGATATAACCTACTGCCCATGATGTTGGTATCTTTCCTGACTGCAACACAATGTTAAACAAGCGGGTTATAACTTGGGTGAGGCAAATTTCAAAAATTCATTTTTTATACTATCATAACCACTTGCTTTATTATTCTTTAATTTACCCATACAACTCAACACCTCTTCTTGGGATATATATATCAGCATTCAAAAACTTGTTTACTGGTGAAGCAACATCATACTCAGGTATACTTAGCAAGTTTTCCTCTGGTAAATTACTCAACTTCTCAAAATGCTTAACAAATACCTCATGGATAACAGCATTTACAGTTTCCCTTTTCTGTTCGTCCCTCCCATTTATCAATTTCCAATAACTATGGGGATCTGTAGACTGCATACCTTTTATCATTCTATGCAACTTTTTTATACATACCATAACTTCTATTTAAAACTATTTTATATGACTTATGTGCTCCTTTTCTTTTTTCTTTACAATTACCACCATTAAAATATCTCACATTTCTTGTTACATACCTATACTTAGCTTGTTTACATTCGCCATTAAACCATGGCATGGATATTTTTTGCTTACAAGTTGTACCAGACACTTTCTGCTTCCATTTCTTTTTTCCAGGTTTTTTCAACATATCTAATCTACACGCAGCATCCAACATCAGATTACATACATTTTTTTGTCAAGTCATCAACATCAGTTTGCAAAACACAATTCATATTTGTTGCCAATTCATTCAAGCGCCTATCAACTGCCATAATTTGTTCATCATCAATACATTGCACAAAATTCTGTTCTTCACCAACTTTCCATCTTGATTTTACAACATCAGCCGAAAAACAATCATCCATAACTTTACTTTTTTTTATCTTCAGCATTTATACCGTCAACAAGGCCTACAGAAAGACTAAAGTGCACAGGGCAATGTACATCAGACATACATTCCAGGGGTGTCGTTTGGGTCGGCCCTTCGGCCAATCGCCGATTTGTTTTTACTTTGGCCGAAACTTTCATGTCCCTATCGGCCAAATGTCCGAAGAGTATTCGCCTAAATCGGCCACAGTTTGTCAAGTTTTTTGTATTGGTCAGGCTTTGATTGCTAAAACTGCTGCCGATGTACTTATAGTCAACTGACTGACGTTTATTTCCTTCGCGAATACCAAAAACGAAACATCAATGTTTTGAACGGAAGTCATTGCCAAAAAATACAGTCGACTCCGGATATTACGTCACCCCTCGGGGGATGTTTTTGAGCGACGTTATACGCGGTGACGCTGTATCCGGTTCATCGGTTATAACGTCACTTTTACGCGCGGGTGATGTTATATCCGGAGTCCAAGAGTTATGTCCCTTTTTAAAGTACTGACTGTTTTTAATAAAACTGTGCAGAAATGGAACGTGCAACATTTGTGTTGTTTAAAAATCACAACAACATATTGTTGTAAGTTTTAAACTAACTTATTACAATAATCTTTAATTCACTTCCTCATATATAGAATTGTGGACTATTCTCTTCTTTGAGTATTTCCAAAACCTGGCTAGATCATGAATACAAAATTGTATACACAAAATTTTCCCCGAATTTCGGCCATCGTATCAACGTACAGTATAATGAGTACTGTAGGCTACATGCTGATTCTGAGACAGGTTGCTAGTGTTGGAGTGTCAAGCTCCGTCTGGTTCCATCGACAATCTCAGTCTTTAATTATAGTGTCCGACGTTATTAGCTTTAAGGACACACACACACACACACACACACACACACACACACACACACACACACACACACACACACATGGCTGTCGTTCATTCATATTCTGCTAGATCTGAACCTATCCTTGATGTCCGAAGAAATAACAAGTCGCGTAAGGCGAAAATACAATATTTAGTCAAGTAGCTGTCGAACTCACAGAATGAAACTGAACGCAATGCCATTTTTCAGCAAGACCGTATACTCGTAGCATCGTCAGTCCACCGCTCATGGCAAAGGCAGTGAAATTGACAAGAAGAGCGGGGTAGTAGTTGCGCTAAGAAGGATAGCACGCTTTTCTGTACCTCTCTTTGTTTTAACTTTCTGAGCGTGTTTTTAATCCAAACATATCATATCTATATGTTTTTGGAATCAGGAACCGACAAGGAATAAGATGAAAGTGTTTTTAAATTGATTTCGACAATTTAATTTTGATAATAATTTTTATATATTTAATTTTCAGAGCTTGTTTTTAATCCAAATATAACATATTTATATGTTTTTGGAATCAGAAAATGATGGAAAATAAGATGAACGTAAATTTGGATCGTTTTATAAATTTTTATTTTTTTTTACAATTTTTAGATTTTTAATGACCAAAGTCATTAATTAATTTTTAAGCCACCAAGCTGAAATGCAATACCGAAGTCCGGGCTTCGTCGGAGATTACTTGACCAAAATTTCAACCAATTTGGTTGAAAAATGAGGGCGTGACAGTGCCGCCTCAACTTTCACGAAAAGCCGGATATGACGTCATCAAAGACATTTATCAAAAAAATGAAAAAAACGTTCGGGGATTTCATACCCAGGAACTCTCATGTCAAATTTCATAAAGATCGGTCCAGTAGTTTAGTCTGAATCGCTCTACACACACACACACAGACAGACACACACACGCACAATGAGAATGTTGTTCATAGCTCTGGTGAGGCCTCATTTGGAATTCGCAAACTGTGCCTGGAGTCCACGCTTGGAAAAGGACAAAAGGCTTATTGAGGGTGTGCTACGTAGAGCAACAAAGTGTGTACCGGGTTTGAAGGACCTAGAGTATGAGGAGCGTCTCAAAATCATGAAGATACCTAGTATGTGTTACAGAAGAGTGAGAGGTGATATGATAGAAGTGTATAAGTTCATGCACGGTGTGTATAACTGCAAGAATCCTCTTGAACTTAATCAGCAATCTGGTACTAGAGGACACTGTTACAAATTAAAGAAAAACGCATGTAAAACCAACTTGAGACAGCACTTCTTCACAAACAGAGTTGTAGACAGTTGGAATGCCTAGGACAAGTCAACAGTGGAGGCGCCGTCATTAAACAGTTTCAAGAACAGAATTGACAATGTGTTCAAGGACTACATGTATTGTGCTAAAGTTAGCCACCCAGTGTTTGCCACGAAAGCCACGCAAGCCACTCTCAGCCAAATATATACGACACCGGAAGAAAGTTTAGACAATAAGGCACGATCAAAAGATCGTTACACTAGGCCATCTCAAAGTTAGGAAAATTAATAGTACTGATCAAAAGATCAGATATAGGCCTCGCGGCCTTAGACATCTGCAATTTATCTTATCTTATCTTATCTATACACCACGACCCTCGTTTCGATTCCCCCTCGATGTTAAAATATTTAGTCAAAACTTGACTAAATATAAAAATGACGAGAACTTCATGGGTCCTTATACGTAATTACTGTCTATTTGACTTATATTATTATTATTAACGAAGAAGTTTCTCGTCAACAGCAAAGTGGCTGCCCACCTTTACGCACAATCGTTCTGGTAGTAACAACTTTGGGTTCATAGTTACTCCCCCATCCACCGTCTCCACCACATCTAGTGAGCGGGACGTTATGCTCGTTAGACTACTACTGTACTAATTATTATCATTATAACGTCACTTGCTATAACGTCCAAGGCTTTCCAAGTAGAGTCATATAATAGTGCTTTAAGAGTGCAGTATCACTTTTCTCAATTTGTCGGTTCATTGCACTTAGTGTTTACCTTTACAATTTAGCCTGAGCGACCTACTCAGCCTGTCGACAACGACCAGTTGAAAGTGAAGCTCAGCCTCCTCGTCGTGGGCAGTTGTAGTCAGTATTCTACGGACCAAAAAACAAACAAACGTCGTAGTCTGTTCTCATCCTCTCGACCTTCTCATACCGTCATTTCAATAATCGAGTTTTTTTTTATATGCGTGATTGAAGGACAGAAGTAGACAGATCCATTCGCACGCGCTCGCGCAGGAGTAACCATGTATGTTCGATATGAAACTTAAAAAAAAATTCAATTAAAAACCAAGACAGGAACTCACAAAACGAATGATATGCAACATTTTTCTTTTAATTAAAAACCTAGAACACTGAGGAACCTAAGTAAGGAACTCACAAAGCGAAATGAAATGAAACATTTTTCATTACTGACTAAAAACATAGAACAGGAACTCACAAAACGAAATGAAATTAAATAAAACATTTTTCTTTTGATTAAAAACCTTGAACAGGAACTCACAAAACGCATGCAGCAAAAATAATTATGCCTTGAACCTAGTTTCTTGGAAAACGGAACAACTTGAATACCGTTAATACACAAAACTTGTGACACGTGTAGGGGAAATGAACATGCCTTGACAGTCGTTCACTATGCAAACTGCTGCATATGGGGATTGATATGACGTTATAACCGACATGGATGAGTGACGTTATAACTGGGTGACGTTATATCCGGTGACGTTATATCCGAGGTTAAAATAGTCTTGGAAAGAAGGAATTGAGCCGGGACCGGTGTTTGGGTGACGATATAACGGGGTGACGTTATATCCGGCGACGTTATAAACGAAGTAGACTGTATAGATGCCAGAGTCGGTCCGACTAAACTACGCGCCAGCACGCGCTAGCACGCGCCAGCACGCGCTACCTTGAACCATAGCACTTATATACTTTATTTTTATATTTCTAGTTAGTTCATCGTCCATTCTCACATAATACAAAATTTCAAACTTCAATGAGGAAAAATACGGAAGTTATGACGAATGCACTACTCTCAAATCCGACGATTTCCTCAATTGACTAACTGAACGTGACCCGCAGCGTGCTACCACTTTGAAGTAGACGCTACCCAATGGTCCATAACACTTACATAATTTATTTTTATAGTCTATATAGTTCATTGTCCATTCTTACATAATACAAAATTTCAAGCTTGAGTGTTGAACATTTCAGTAGTTATGACGGGTTTTAGGCGAGCTAATGCGCTACTCTCAAATCCGACAAAATCCGGCAGTGACTAAAACTGCGCGCTACCAATTTTAAGTGGACGCTACTGAGATTCATAGCTGTTATATAATTTATCTGTATATGTTTCTAGTCATTCAATCGTCAGTTCTTACATTATACAAATTTTCAAACTTCAGTGATAAAATTTACGATAGCTAAGACGCGTTATAGGAGAGCTATCCTAAGGCCGTGGCTCCATGTCCGACAATGTCGGATACGGAGTCATTCGTTCAATTCATTCGTCGGATTTGAGAGTAGTGCATTAGCTCTCCTTAAACTCGTCATAACTTCCGTATTTTTCATCATTGAAGTTTGAAATTTTGTATTATGTGAGAATGGACGATGAACTAACTAGAATGAAATATAAAAATAAAGTATAAGGGCTATGGTTCAAGGTAGCGCGTGCTGGCGCGTGCTGGCGCGTAGTTTAGTCGGACCCGCCGGGTTCGCGATAGTTTATCAGTCAGTCACTGAGTCAGTGCTTTCGATTTGGATTTAAACATCATGTCGCAACCAAACAATAAAAAAAAAAAATTGGCCAAGGTTTGCTACCCGTCGTCAAGGTAAGTGATTCCGGACAAAATGATAGGAACACCGCGAATGTGGACAGTGTCAGTGTGAGTGGTAGTAGTGTTGTCGAGTCGATCGAAGCAGACGACAGAGCAGACGATAGTCACCGCGAATCGAAATCTGCTGAACCAGAGAATGAAAAGCGTCCTCCAAATCGTGGTTTCCAAGCAAAATGGCTCACTCTAGACGGTCTTTTATTGGTGTTTTACCAGTCATGTTTCCCAAGGCTTGTCAAGAATAATTTTGCACAAGATTGGACTTTCAAGAAATTAAAGTTAAAGGTTTGAAAAAGTTTCAGAGAACTGGTGTCTGATGTGTTTCAGTTGCAGTATGCAACATATTATCCAGGGGCGGATTAGGGAGGGTGTCACAGGGGTTCCGGACCCCCCCCCTCCCGGCTGCCCCCCCCCCCCCCCCAAAAAAAAAAAAAAATCTGTCTGTGATTTTTTCTTTTTTTTTCTGTCTGTAAAGCCGGGGGAAGAGTTAATTGTTTAGTTGTCACAGTATGGCTAGCATTCTTACATGTTAACTTGCCTACTCCTTCATCAGCCCCCATCCTACCATTCACAATCAACAGACCTTGGCTTTTACAAAAATCAATCAGGGAATGACCAAGGTTATTTATTACTTTATCCATTGAACTTCTAGTTTGTCTTATTCCATACATTCTAATGATATCCATAGACCAAACATTATAAATCATATCGTCCATCTCCTGGCAATCTTCCACAAAATCTTTTACTTCCCCGGTCCTGGCATTCAAATCCCCAACAATTAATATGTTATATTAATATATGCCCAAAAACAAAATAGTTTCCTCTATTTCCTGAAAGGCGTTTAGTCTAGCATATATGGCGAGCCTTCCGGGGGGAGATAGAGTACACAAAACAATAGCTTATTATGCATATCATAAGTAGGCAGTTTTAGCATTTCCATAAACAAGCCGTCTTGGAAAATTTGATAGTTTACAAAGCGATAACATCTGTGCTGTCCCTTGCTTTACTTCGGAGTGATCTCCTCTTCGATTTTTAAGGGACATTACTCTCGCATACGAACCCTTTATTCGTATCGAAAGTAGCCGGCTCAGTTTGTTTTTATATTTAGTCAAGTTTTGACTAAATATTTTAACATCGAGGGGGAATCGAAACGAGGGTCGTGGTGTATGTGTGTGTGTGTGTGTGTATGTGTGTGTGTATGTGTGTGTGCGTGCGTGTAGAGCGATTCAGACCAAACTACTGGACCGATCTTTATGAAATTTGACATGAGAGTTCCTGGGATTGATATCCCCATACGTTTTTTTCATTTTTTTGATAAATGTCTTTGATGACGTCATATCCGGCTTTTCGTGAAAGTTGAGGCGGCACTGTCACGCCCTCATTTTTCAACCAAATTGGTTGAAATTTTAGTCAAGTAATCTTCGACAAAGCCCGGGGTTCGGTATTGCATTTCAGCTTGGTGGCTTAAAAATTAATTAATGACTTTGGTCATTAAAAATCTGAAAATTGTAAAAAAAAAATAAAAATTTATAACACGATCCAAATTTACGTTTATCTTATTCTCCATCATTTGCTGATTCCAAAAACATATAAATATGTTATATTCGGATTAAAAACAAGCTCTGAAAATTAAATATATAAAAATTATTATCAAATTTTTTTTTTCGAAATCAATTTAAAAACACTTTCATCTTATTCCTTGTCGGTTCCTGATTCCAAAAATATATAGATATGATATGTTTGGATTAAAAACACGCTCAGAAAGTTAAAACGAAGAGAGGTACAGAAAAGCGTGCTATGCAGCATAGCGTAACCACTACCCCGCTCGCGCGCTCTTCTTGTCAATTTCACTGCCTATGCCGTGAGCGGTGGACCACGAGTATACGGTCTTGCTGCGTTGCATTGCGTTCAGTTTCATTCTGTGAGTTCGACAGCTACTTGACTAAATATTGTATTTTCGCCTTACGCGACTTGTTGTTTTTGTTTGGTCTTGTGTTTGATGACTTTTCTAGTCCAATATTTTATGTATATAAACCAATACTTAAATGTTTTTAATAGTATTTACTTTCATGAGTTACTGTTCATTTTAGGTACTGTTCATTTTAGTATGTGCATGTGTGTAGATATGCAAACGGTGTGTGTGTGTGTGTGTGTGTGTGTGTGTGTGTGTGTGTGTGTGTGTGTGTGTGAGTTTACGCAGTATGTGTGTGTTTGTGTGTGTTTGGGGGATGTGTGGGGGGATGTGGGGGTATATATATATGGGTGTGTTTGTAAGCGAATGTCAGTTTGTGTACGTGTGTGCGTGCGGGTGGGCGTGAGTGCATGTGTGTGTGTGTGGCGTAATAAAGTTAATTCTGAGTTCTCTCTCTCTCTCTCTCTCTCTCTCTCTCTCTCTCTCTCTCTCTCTCTCTCTCTCTCTCTCTCTCTCTCTCTCTCTCTGTAAAGCATTCGATGTGTACAGATTCCATTACATTTTTTTAAATCTCATATTTGTGTGTGTGTGAATGTCCGTGTATAGTTATGTGATTAGAATAGGGGTGCCTCTCTGGGTGAAGACTAGTTGAAAAAAAACTTGTTTGTCATGCTTGTATGCCACAACCCTCTGTCTCTCTCTGTCTCTCTGTCTCTCTGTCTCTGTTTCTGTCTCTCTCTCTCTCTCTCTCTCTCTCTCTCTCTCTCTCTCTCTCAAATTATTTAAATGAAACAATATTTTACACACAGCAATATTCAGTCAACTTCAGGTCAAACCAAGAACTTTGCACTTGATCCTACATGAAGGATTTTTTTGGCAAACGTTAAATTTAACATAAAAAAGGTATTGTTTCAACATTTCACTGCAGACCATTTTATAAGCGTTTCGGGCGGGCGGGGAAATAGCTCAGTCGGTAGCGGCGATGGCTTCAAAACCAGTTGTCGCTAACGGCGAGGGTTCGATACCCACATTCGGCGAGGGATTTATGTCCCAGAGTCAACTTTGTGCAGACTCTCCTCGGTGTCCGAACACCCCCGTGTGCACGCATGCGCACGATAAAGAACCCAAGTTCCCAGCGAAAGTCTCAGGGCTTGAAAACATGAATACACGCATGCAGAACAACATGGGTAGCGCCGTATACTGTATGGCAGCTTACTTTCCCCAGTGAGAAAGCAGCCCGAATTTCCATGAGGGCAACCTCACAGGACTATATACAATCTTATCCTTATCCTCTACCTTTTAAGGCAATTGTTAAATTCTCTTTTGAAAACTTTTTGTGAGAAGCGTTCCCAGCTAACGTTAATGAAATATTAATTTTACATTTGATGCTAACTTTTTACAAAAAAACTAACTATACTTATGTAAATCTGACGTTACAAAAGTCTTCTCCCTTTCTCCTGTGTGAATATGTGCGTACCCACGTGTTTGTGTGTGTGCACGTGCGAGCGTTTGTGTGTGTGTGTGTGTGTGAGCACAAAGTATTGCAAATGCACAGTTAACAAGTTTGAAAATATCTAATGTCATCTCCAACAAACGACTTAATTCACACACACGCACGCACAAAACATAATAAATCTTATATGTACGACTACCTTGTTAAAACACACGCAACACGCTTATATGCACAACTGGTCATATAAAACAAAATTTAAGAAACAATGTTATTTTTTTAATTACATTTCAAAGAAAAAAAAATTGTGATACTTAGCTGATAAGTTATATATTTTATTTTAATGCAATTCTAATTCTAAGTTTACAGCAAATATGAAGCGGGCTAGAGTTATTAGTTTTAAGTGCAATCGTTTAATTCTTAATACATGTGATGTTTTTATGTCTGTGATCGCCTGACACTGTAAGGCAATTTTCCTTGTTTTTATGAGGACAGTAAACATTTTGAGTCTTTGAGTCTTTGAAATAAAAATAAAAAACACAAAATGCATGTATACTATACTGTACCGCAGTACTATGTACTGTAGTACCAGTGTACCACAATGTACCATAGTACAAAGTACTTCGTACTATAGTACTAAAGTTTGTACTATAGTACATGGTACATTTACTTCACAGTACCATAGTACTCAGAACCATGTACTATAGTACATACTATAGTACATGATACATTTACTATAGTATACTATAGTACTAAAGTTTGTACTATAGTACATGGTACATTTACTTCACAGTACCATAGTACTCAGAACCATATACTATAGTACATACTATAGTACATGGTACATTTACTATAGTATACTATAGTACTTTGAAATTGGTACTAAAGTACATGGTACATTTACTATAGTATACTATAGTATACTGTAGTATAATATAGTATACTATAGTATACTATAGTATACTATGTGGTACTTTTTCACTTGGGGTACCTCCGTTGTTCCTTAAAATGGAATGTGAATAGTGTGTTGGTTGTGTTGACCGTCAGAATTATTTTAAGAATCAGGCTGCTGCAGTCAGTTGACATGTTTCGCATATTGTAGGGTTACCATGCTGCATCTAGGTAAAGTGGCTTGTATAACCTGACTATTCTGTTTCAAAACACTGTTTATATTTGTGTAGGTTGTAGTTGTTTTGCCATTTGTTTCAGAAAGGAGGTTAACCTACAAGATCGACGCTATGTCAGATATGCCTCAGCCACATGAAGACTTCCGAATTTAGATCCACTCGGCATGGTGACAAGTCTTGATGAAAAGTATGGGACTGAGGACAGCAGTGGAAAAAGTGGCCACATGGCAGGTACCTATTGCTTAGTGTCTGCAGTGCAAAAGACAGATAAGCTGATGGTAGATTTGCAAATGAACACAGTGCCTGTGTGTGTGTGTGTGTGTGTGGGGGTGTGTGTGTGTGTGTGTGTGTGTGTGTGTGTGTGTGAGGATTGCACAAGATCTCATTGAAGGACAACTGCACCAACAACAAATACATACACAGTCATTTTATCTGTTTGCCTTCTTTTGAAAATTATACATGGAGTTGATATGATGCGTTAGTTTTAACTGTGTGTGTGTGTGTGTGTGAGTGTGTGTGCGTGTGTGTGTGTGAGTGTGTGTGTGTGTGTGTGTGTGTGTGTGTGTGTGTGTGTGTGTGTGTGTGTGTGTGTGTGTGACGGATGAGTTTGTGTTACTGTTTGTTGATTTCTTACGGGAGCCTTGAAGGCTTCGCCTCTTGTTATGTGATCGTCTTTCTGTTTTTTTGTGCGTCGTGTGATTGTAATGTCGTTAATAGAAAGGTTCGGATTCGTGAAAACGAAAAGAGGGAGTAGTGACTGTAGTGCAAAAGAAGAACCCTGCACAAAACTGAAAAAAGATGAAGTGTACGACCGAGAGAAGCGATCGAGGCAGTTTCTCCCTTCATGGAAGGATGAGTTCACGTGGTTGGAATTCAAAAGATTAGTTTTCAAGGTGATTTTTTTCGAAATGTACGGGAAACCTAAATAGTTGGGGGGAAATGTAGAAATTGGATTTACATTTCCCTGGGAAATACAGAAATTTTAAAATTTGGCAAGCCCTGTAAGGGCTGTACTTTTGTGTGTGTGTGTGTGTGTGTGTGTGTGTGTGTGTGTGTGTGTATGTGTGTGTATGTGTGTGTGTGTGTATGTGTGTGTGTGTGTGTGTGTGTGTCAAAATGCTTGCTAATATTCTGTTCATTTTGTTAAATTATCAGCCACAATGTATATCATAGGTTGAGATGATAAGGTATTATTGTATAATATTGTATTGTAAGTCGAAACATATCAGTATACAAATTAATAAAACATTACAACACAAAGCTTATCAGTCATTCATCCTGTGAACGTTGTGTGTGTTTCCGAAATAAATAGTCTAAAACAGTTCATTTATTATACATGTATCTAAAGCACACATACACCGAATCTCTCTCCTAAAAATACTGTCTCTGTCTCGCTCTCTTTTTCTTTTCTTTGTATGTACTGCTCCTATCAGCATTTTGTAGGTTTTTGCTTGTTTGCATGCTAACTTTTCAGTTTTTTGGTTGTTCTTTTCTTTATTTCTTTGCTCATTGGTTTGCTTGTTTATATGTTCGTTCTTTCGTTTATCATTTATCAGATTTTAAATGTAAGGACAAGTTGTTAGAAAAGTTGTTTTCTTGGACACTTTTGTTCTCTATCTCTCGATAACACATGGACATACACATAATAATTTGCACGCACATACTTATCCAAACGGCATGAAATTATAAACACAAACATTCATAAGTATATGCACATTCGCGCGCCTCCTTGCGAACATAATTATAATGCAATGCTTTTCCAAAAACGTGATGATTTTTTTCCTCGGATATGAGAAAGAAATTACCTAATATTTCTTACATCCAGATAAGAAATCAAATCGGATACAAGAAAGCACAACAATTTTCCCTTCGATTTTCTTATAAGTGGGTTCCACCGTATGTAACACCTCCGATGTATCCATGGAATCGCGTGGTATCTCGACTGGACAGGGTCAATGGATATGACGTCACTTGAGGCTCTACTCTGTTTCGACGAGGTACCACGCGATACGATGGATAAACCGGAGGTGTAATCAATGTATACATATTTACATAAATGCATGCACAACAACAACAAGGCAACAGCCACATGGCCACAACAAAACTAAAACAAAAAACCCACACGTGCACGCTATTTTTTTTTTTTTTTAAGTTATCCCCGTCAAAAGTTCTATCTGCTTATAAAATGGCAATTCAAAGAAGTCAAAAATGGCCCGTACCTCTCGTGTAAACGATTATAAACACCACCATGCACACTCATGCCCTGGCTTCCACAAGAGGTGCCAGCATTCATCCACGTGGACACAACAGACTAACACAGGTGGCATGGCAGTGCTTAATCTGTACAAAAACCAGCCAGACTGTTGATTTGTCACTCGTGTTTTAAACTCAATTCAATTCAAAGAACTCAATGAAGCTTTATTATCAAAATGGGGAAACATGCAGAAAAGTACTTAAAGATTAAATCATAATAATGATAATAATATGAATATAGCGCGAACCTCAGTAATCTATGCTCTCCGCACTTTCCATATTAACTATGAAAAAACATACTATTTGACATGACATCAATATTACCAGCTATTGTGTTTTCAGCGTAGCAATAGGACCCGATATTTAGACGAGACAAGTATAATGCCGACGAGTCGAAGACGAGTCGCATTATACTTGTTCGAGTCTAAATATCGGACCCTATTGCTGAATCATAAATTGCCTATACAAAAAGGTAGGACTCTTGGTATTCCCAGACAAGACAGAATATGTCACAAATGTTCATCAGGTGACCTTGGGGACGAGTTCCATTATATTTTTGTATGTCCTTTCTTTACCAATTATAGAAAACAGTTGTTACGGTGCTATTATTATGCCCGCCCCAATTCAGTTAAATTCAAAGAGCTTTTTTCCACTACAAAAAAGAGTTTATTGCTAAAACTCGCAAAGTTCATGACACTTGTCATGGACTGTTTGAGAAGCGAGTAAAATTTAATTCTCTTTTAGCTTTATATTCCGTTATCTGTTTTGTGTTGTTTGTAATAGTATTTTTGTCCTTATGTTAACCCACCCATCACCCCCATAGTAAAGAAATGTATGTAATCACTTTGCACTTGTAATGTTTTATTAGTATTATCCAAGCGGAGCGCGGGCGAAGCCCGCGCGTAGCGAGGTAGTTTTTTTTTTCATCTCCCAGCACTGAAAATTTTTTTGCCAAGTGGTGTCTGTCTGTGAACATTGTTCTAGAATTCATCTTTTAGCACAATATTAGCGACACTGTTTGGACAATTCTATTAAAATTAGGCGTACAAACTGATTTTGTTTCGGGGAATCCTCTCAGAGGATCAGAATTTTCATATAATATCATCGGAAGCTGTTACAACGGGAAAATGTGAAACTTTTGTCACTTTTTAACATGGAATTTCATCTTTGAGCGTTTCAAGCGGACTTTAATAAAATAGTTATTTGCGAATTAAGCAGCGGAAGACACTCACCGGTTCAACATGTGTATGGTCATTAAACCTCAAAACATTTCAGTAAGTGGTTTAGACAAACACCTCCGACATGTGAGGGTGACTGGTTTGTAGCTGAAGAGTTTTTTTCTAAAGTGTGTTCTAAATACAAATGACGTACTGGTAATGATGTAATGAGTTGTTCTAATCTTGTTCTTGGAACTCTTGCTGTTCCAAGCTTGTTCTTAGCAAGTCTTGGTGACGAGAACAAAGACTATCAATGAAATCTTTAGAAATAACCTCTGACAACGACGACGATGACGACGACGACGACGATAACAACAACAACAACAAATGACATCGACGACGACGACAACAACAACAACAACAACAACAACAACAACAACAACAACAACAACAACAACACGAGAACAACAACAATCACGACAACGAACATGACAACAACAACACCAACAACTACGACGACAACTACAACGACTGGGTTATGATGACATCACCAATGATTTAAAGGCCGTTAAAAAATCGTTAAATCCTATTTCTTCACTGACTCTTATGAAATTTTAAAGGTAGGTTTGTTGTCCCCAACTTATTTTCACTCCATACTTTTCCAGAAGAAAAACATAATTTTGGCAGTTAAAAACCGTTAAATTTCAATTCTTCACCGATATTTATGAAATTTTGTGGGTAGGTTCGTTGTCCCCAACTGATTTTCACTCTATACTTTTCCAGAAGAAAGACATAATTTTGGCAGTTAAAAAACGTTAAATTTCAATTCTTCACCTATCTTTATGAAATTTAGTGGGTGGGTCCGTTGTCCCAAACTGAATTTTAAGACATACTTTTCCAGACAAAAAACCTTATTTTTGGCAGTTAAAAACCGTTAAATCTCAATTCTTCATCGATATTTATGAAATTTTGTGGGTAGGTTCGTTGTCCCCAACTGATTTTCACTCCATACTTTTCCAGAAGAAAAACATAATTTTGGCAGTTAAAAACCGTTACATTTAAATTTTCACCTATCTTTATGAAATTTAGTGGGTGGGTCCGTTGTCCCAAACTGAATTTCAAGACAAACTATTCCAGTCAAAAAAACTTATTTTTGGCAGTTAAAAACCGTTAAGTCTCAATTCTACACCGATATTTATGACATTTTGTGGGTAGGTTTGTTGTCAGATTTGACATGATGGCAGAATTGAAAGTGTGAGATATCCTGATGTTTCACAATTTATGCTGCATAATTCAGCCCCATAGGCGCTTGAATTTTAGGTGGAGTTGGGTTTTTTTTCAGCCCAAACCAGTAACCCCCACATGGTTTTCATGTCCCTTTCTGAGAGACTTCAAGAAGTTTCAATTTGACGTCATGATTAGCCTGCCGCATTAGCAAGTATGAAAACACGTCATCGATGACACATTTTAAGAGAGAGAGAGAGAGAGAGAGAGAGAGAGAGAGAGAGAGAGAGAGAGAGAGAGAGAGAGAGAGAGAGAGAGAGAGAGAGAATCATGTACACACAGATGGACGACTTCGCTTGGGGTATGTACTGCCCGGCAGTACACATCTACTTTATCCAAGCGGAGCGCGGGCGAAGCCCGCGCGTAGCGAGGTAGTTTTTTTTTTCATCTCCCAGCACTGACAATTTTTTTGCCAAGTGGTGTCTGTCTGTGAACATTGTTCTAGAATTCATCTTTTAGCACAATATTAGCGACACTGTTTGGACAATTCTATTAAAATTAGGCGTACAAACTGATTTTGTTTCGGGGAATCCTCTCAGAGGATCAGAATGTTCATATAATATCATCGGAAGCTGTTACAACGGGAAAATGTGAAACTTTTGTCACTTTTTAACATGGAATTTCATCTTTGAGCGTTTCAAGCGGACTTTAATAAAATAGTTATTTGCGAATTAAGCAGCGGAAGACACTCACCGGTTCAACATGTGTATGGTCATTAAACCTCAAAACATTTCAGTAAGTGGTTTAGACAAACACCTCCGACATGTGAGGGTGACTGGTTTGTAGCTGAAGAGTTTTTTTCTAAAGTGTGTTCTAAATACAAATGACGTACTGGTAATGATGTAATGAGTTGTTCTAATCTTGTTCTTGGAACTCTTGCTGTTCCAAGCTTGTTCTTAGCAAGTCTTGGTGACGAGAACAAAGACTATCAATGAAATCTTTAGAAATAACCTCTGACAACGACGACGATGACGACGACGACGACGATAACAACAACAACAACAAATGACATCGACGACGACGACAACAACAACAACAACAACAACAACAACAACAACAACAACAACAACAACAAAAACAACAACACGAGAACAACAACAATCACGACAACGAACATGACAACAACAACACCAACAACTACGACGACAACTACAACGACTGGGTTATGATGACATCACCAATGATTTAAAGGCCGTTAAAAAATCGTTAAATCCTATTTCTTCACTGATTCTTATGAAATTTTAAAGGTAGGTTTGTTGTCCCCAACTTATTTTCACTCCATACTTTTCCAGAAGAAAAACATAATTTTGGCAGTTAAAAACCGTTAAATTTCAATTCTTCACCGATATTTATGAAATTTTGTGGGTAGGTTCGTTGTCCCCAACTGATTTTCACTCTATACTTTTTCAGAAGAAAGACATAATTTTGGCAGTTAAAAAACGTTAAATTTCAATTCTTCACCTATCTTTATGAAATTTAGTGGGTGGGTCCGTTGTCCCAAACTGAATTTTAAGACATACTTTTCCAGACAAAAAACCTTATTTTTGGCAGTTAAAAACCGTTAAATCTCAATTCTTCATCGATATTTATGAAATTTTGTGGGTAGGTTCGTTGTCCCCAACTGATTTTCACTCCATACTTTTCCAGAAGAAAAACATAATTTTGGCAGTTAAAAACCGTTACATTTAAATTTTCACCTATCTTTATGAAATTTAGTGGGTGGGTCCGTTGTCCCAAACTGAATTTCAAGACAAACTATTCCAGTCAAAAAAACTTATTTTTGGCAGTTAAAAACCGTTAAGTCTCAATTCTACACCGATATTTATGACATTTTGTGGGTAGGTTTGTTGTCAGATTTGACATGATGGCAGAATTGAAAGTGTGAGATATCCTGATGTTTCACAATTTATGCTGCATAATTCAGCCCCATAGGCGCTTGAATTTTAGGTGGAGTTGGGTTTTTTTTCAGCCCAAACCAGTAACCCCCACATGGTTTTCATGTCCCTTTCTGAGAGACTTCAAGAAGTTTCAATTTGACGTCATGATTAGCCTGCCGCATTAGCAAGTATGAAAACACGTCATCGATGACACATTTTAAGAGAGAGAGAGAGAGAGAGAGAGAGAGAGAGAGAGAGAGAGAGAGAGAGAGAGAGAGAGAGAGAGAGAGAGAGAGAGAGAGAGAGAGAGAGAATCATGTACACACAGATGGACGACTTCGCTTGGGGTATGTACTGCCCGGCAGTACACATCTACTTTATTATTATTATTATTATTATCCAAGCGGAGCGCGGGCGGAGCCCGCGCGTAGCGAGGTAGTTTTTTTTTTCATCTCCCAGCACTGAAATTTTTTTTGCCAAGTGGTGTCTGTCTGTGAACATTGTTCTAGAATTCATCTTTTAGCACAATATTAGCGACACTGTTTGGACAATTCTATTAAAATTAGGCGTACAAACTGATTTTGTTTCGGGGAATCCTCTCAGAGGATCAGAATTTTCATATAATATCATCGGAAGCTGTTACAACGGGAAAATGTGAAACTTTTGTCACTTTTTAACATGGAATTTCATCTTTGAGCGTTTCAAGCGGACTTTAATAAAATAGTTATTTGCGAATTAAGCAGCGGAAGACACTCACCGGTTCAACATGTGTATGGTCATTAAACCTCAAAACATTTCAGTAAGTGGTTTAGACAAACACCTCCGACATGTGAGGGTGACTGGTTTGTAGCTGAAGAGTTTTTTTCTAAAGTGTGTTCTAAATACAAATGACGTACTGGTAATGATGTAATGAGTTGTTCTAATCTTGTTCTTGGAACTCTTGCTGTTCCAAGCTTGTTCTTAGCAAGTCTTGGTGACGAGAACAAAGACTATCAATGAAATCTTTAGAAATAACCTCTGACAACGACGACGATGACGACGACGACGACGATAACAACAACAACAACAAATGACATCGACGACGACGACGACAACAACAACAACAACAACAACAACAACAACAACAACAACAACAACAAAAACAACAACACGAGAACAACAACAATCACGACAACGAACATGACAACAACAACACCAACAACTACGACGACAACTACAACGACTGGGTTATGATGACATCACCAATGATTTATCAAATGTTCAGTGTCAAGGCTGTTAAAAAATCGTTAAATCCTATTTCTTCACTGATTCTTATGAAATTTTAAAGGTAGGTTTGTTGTCCCCAACTTATTTTCACTCCATACTTTTCCAGAAGAAAAACATAATTTTGGCAGTTAAAAACCGTTAAATTTCAATTCTTCACCGATATTTATGAAATTTTGTGGGTAGGTTCGTTGTCCCCAACTGATTTTCACTCTATACTTTTCCAGAAAAAAGACATAATTTTGGCAGTTAAAAAACGTTAAATTTCAATTCTTCACCTATCTTTATGAAATTTAGTGGGTGGGTCCGTTGTCCCAAACTGAATTTTAAGACATACTTTTCCAGACAAAAAACCTTATTTTTGGCAGTTAAAAACCGTTAAATCTCAATTCTTCATCGATATTTATGAAATTTTGTGGGTAGGTTCGTTGTCCCCAACTGATTTTCACTCCATACTTTTCCAGAAGAAAAACATAATTTTGGCAGTTAAAAACCGTTACATTTAAATTTTCACCTATCTTTATGAAATTTAGTGGGTTGGTCCGTTGTCCCAAACTGAATTTCAAGACAAACTATTCCAGTCAAAAAAACTTATTTTTGGCAGTTAAAAACCGTTAAGTCTCAATTCTACACCGATATTTATGACATTTTGTGGGTAGGTTTGTTGTCAGATTTGACATGATGGCAGAATTGAAAGTGTGAGATATCCTGATGTTTCACAATTTATGCTGCATAATTCAGCCCCATAGGCGCTTGAATTTTAGGTGGAGTTGGGTTTTTTTTCAGCCCAAACCAGTAACCCCCACATGGTTTTCATGTCCCTTTCTGAGAGACTTCAAGAAGTTTCAATTTGACGTCATGATTAGCCTGCCGCATTAGCAAGTATGAAAACACGTCATCGATGACACATTTTAAGACAGAGAGAGAGAGAGAGAGAGAGAGAGAGAGAGAGAGAGAGAGAGAGAGAGAGAGAGAGAGAGAGAGAGAGAGAGAGAATCATGTACACACAGATGGACGACTTCGCTTGGGGTATGTACTGCCCGGCAGTACACATCTACTTTATTATTATTATTTATTATTATTATTGTTGAATTGTTTCTTGTATTGTTTTTGCTCTCCCTCACCCCTCAACTCCCTTTTCTGTACATAGTCTGATTTCTTTTTGTTTTAGTTCCTTTTATTTGGTGTTGAATGAAATGTGTTTTTATTGTGTTTTTTAATTTTCCATGTACCCTCACGGGGTTTTATTGGAATAAATAAAACTTGAACTTGAACTTGCTACGATGAAAACACAATAGCGTTTATATAGCTATTCTGACATTAAATTCTGTGTTAAAATCATGTTTTTGTCAGCAACAAGTACCAGAATGGTCCATGTCGTTGATTGCAGACGACTGTTCCCTTTCTGCATGAAGTGATCCAAGCAAATAAGAGAACAACCAATGTATAAACTGAAAACTCTTTCTGCACCAGAACACGCAGAAAGGATTGTATATGCCTGATGTCTGATGCTTTTCAAAATCCCCAACCCCTAACACCTTCAAAACGGACATTAACTGACACTGTTGTTTTTCCCTATATAATCCTTACTATTTTTCCGAGACGTCGTCGTGTTGTGTATTTAGCTTGCCACAACCTCATACATGGTCCTAAAAGTTAAAGTTGAAGAAAATACCAAAGATAAATGAACAAGCTGACGCAGTGTCATTCGCACCGTGAATCCCCCCATGGGAACATACTAAAGTCTGGTTTCAAATAGGCTCAGTCTCCAATCTCACCAACTGGATCACTGTCTGCCACGCTTTACTAGACACAGCGGCTTTCAGTGCACGACGCGCGTGTTGCAGGTCTGGTTTGTGACGGATGTTGTAGAGAACAACCTGCCACTTTCCTTGCTTTGCTGCGGTCTTCAGTGTCTTTAGCGTGTATGTATCCTTCTTCAGAGTGTCCTTAAATTCTGTTAATTGTTCGATTCGCTGATGACAAATCGCTGGCTTAGTCTGTGACATTCTTCTAGGTCTTGCGTTGGTGAGAAGGTCTTTCATGTGTGATACATCAGCTACGGTGTTCAGCATGTGACGAACAAGCTTCCAGTCTGCGTGCATGGCCACACGGTAGAGGACTCCCATCCGCTCCCACTCACTGAGTCCATGGTCAGCCAGCTTCAAGTAGACGTCCCACCTCTTCTCTCCTTTGGCCTCTCCCAGTGCCCAGAGCCGCTGGTCGTCGTACAGTGAGTAGTCTGCCCACCGCTTCACAGCGCCCCACTGTCTCTGTTTGACAGCCGCCTGGAACACCTGCCGCCGATCTTGCTCACACACACAGGACAGACACGCGTGGCGGATAACGTCCCATCTTTTCTCACGCACCATGATTCTGAGCGCTACGCTTTGCACGCCGGGAACGACAGGGGTTGTGGTCAGAACCACCAGGACAGCGTCAGTCATTTGTGTCCATGCCTTGCGTTTGTAGTATTCACATGTTAGGTACTTGAGGAAGTGCAACTGAAACAGAGGACTGCTGCTATCGCCATTTTCACCATTAGGGTCTTCCCCCTCTCTCACTCCTTTTGGATTTCTACTTCTGTAGCGTGTACAATAACTTCTGTTGTCAGCAGGGCTGCCGTGTCGCTGAACAGCTTCTCCTGCAAGGGGTTCCCGTGTGGCCAAGCTCTGTGACTTGCCAGCGTATTTTTGACACAGGTGATGAATACATGGCAACAAGGTTGAACAAGTGCTGGATTTACACCTCATCAATGTTGTGCTGAGGTGTTGGTGAATATCCTCTGTTACTGATCTGGCTTCCTCTACAGCTGTATGTGACCGACTTTCGACTTCCTTCTCTCGTCCACTCAGCCATATCTCTTTGACAGTGCCTAGCAGAGCTTCACACAGTACTTCACACAGCAGTGTGTCCCAGTGAAGGCAGTTTTTCAGAGAGTACCGTAAACCTGACCACGTGACCGATCTCCACTGGGCAGGTGAAAGCTCTTTAACCCCGTCACAAGGGTTGCTGACCATGTCCCAGAAAACTCTCTTCTTTGGCTCTGAGCAGTCTTCCATAATGGCCCACGAGTGAAGTGTGTCAATTGCAAAGCGATGCAGCAACATGAGAAACACCTTCCACAGTCTTCGCGAGGCCAGTGTTTCTAGTTCTGAGCGAATATCGTCATAAACATAAAATGCCAACACCGTTTGTATCAGACTTTCGTTTGAACGCATAAATACTGTCTGCAATTTCCTGCATAGTTCCGTTTCACTGACTTCTCTTTTCAGCACGTATCTCACAGATTTGAACAGATTTCTTTCTGCTAGAATTGTTAAAACAGACTGCAAGTGGGCGTCACCACAGTGAGGAAGTACGTCTTCTAAAATGAAATCATCGCAAGATTTACCTTTTCCGCAAACACTGCATGTGTTACAAACATAATTTGTGCACGCCTCCTGCACTGCAAAGTGTTTTGCAGAATCAGAAACATTTCGCATCAGTGCGTGTGCCACTGCCCTCCACAGACGTCGTTCTCTAAGCGTCCTCAGCAGCGAGCTCAGTTGCTCATCCGAACACTCAGGGAGTATATAGTCCGTCAGGAGTTCTTCAAAATCTTCATCAACATCAACTAGAGTACAGTATTTGCAAACCTCTTGCACAACCCATTGCCTCATAGTCTCAGGCACATCTTGTTTCAACACACGTCCCACAGCCCTCCAGTCATGTCTGGGGACTAGTGTTGTCAGCAAACAGTTTAGCTGATGGTGAGTACAGTGAGGCAATATACTGTCCAACACGTATTCGTAGTCCTTATCACTGTTACATTTAGCACACGCTCTACATACTTCCTGCACCACCCAAAGTTCCTTGGAGTCACTGACACCTCGCTTCATCAACTCGCCCACCGCCATCCACAGACGTCTTCGTACCAGTATTGTCAGCACAGTGTCTAGCTGGTCGTTAGCACAGTGAGGTAGTATGTCATCAATAATATATTCATCAACGAAATCATTAAATTCAGAAGTAATATCTTCCAAAGATAATAGACCTTCCTCAATACAAGTGCGGCAGGTGTGTTCGTCATTGCGAACAGGTACACATGCTCCTAAGATATCACCATCATCATCATGATTATCGTCATCATCACCAACATCGTCATCATCATTATGTTCGTAATAATGTGTACAGGCCTCTTCCACCGCCCATCGTTTCACAGAATCACTGACTTCTCGATTCAGAGCCTCTCCGACATTACGCCACTGCCATCCTTCCACCAAATCCTCCAGCACATCGTCCATCTGGTCGTCAGCACAGTGAGCTACAATGTTGATGAAAGAACCATCCTCCTCGCTGTAGTCTTCCTCAAAGTAAAAATTATCAATATCTACACTTGCATTCTGCACCACCCACCGTTTCATACAGTCGCTGATATTTCTCTTCAAGTCCAACAATCCAACTGCAGACCACCACAGATGACGTTCTACGAGTATCGTCAGCACAGAGTCTAGCATGTCGTCAGCACAGTGAGGGAGTATGCCTTCTGTAATAAAATTCTTGAGATCATTTAATCCTGTTTCATCATAGCGATCAAAGACGTCCTCTTTGGAGTGTTTACAGGCTTCAAGCACTGCCCAACGTTTCTTGGAGTCACTGACAGGACGTTGTATTACCCTCACTACAGCCATCCACCCCCGTCGTACCACCATCAATGTCAGCACAGAGTCCAGTAGCCGGTCACTGCAGTGAGGGAGCACGTACCGCACCAATGCTTCTTCATCTGCATTCATACATGCTATGTGGATCAACCACTCCTGTTGTGAGTCACTAACACATTCTGTTGACGTGGCGCCAACATCCTGCCATCTTTGTTTTGCCACAACCTGCGACAGTTTTCTATTTAATTTGTTTTCCCTGACCGTCCGTATTTGTTTCCCGTCCACAGTTTGATTTTTGTTGACTCCTGCTGTTCCCGTAGTGATCTCTGGTACTGTCTTATTCGGACCTTGCTCTGACACTTTGCAAAGAGCCCACGAAACGTTTAGTATGAACACGTGTCTAAGTATTTCAGCAATCACTTCTTTCATGAATTCGCCAGGTAAGCTTTTGAGGTATACAACAATTTGGTTAACCCTCCGTGTTTTTAAGTGATCAGTATCTGTTTCGGATGAAAACTTCCTTACACAGTCTGTGAACACAGAGTCTAGTTGATAACCAGCGCATTGGAAATGTACACACACATGTTGGTCACAGCTAAAGGTGGGTTCAAAACATATAACCGCTAGTACAGATTGTAAGTGGGAACAGCACGAAGGGAACCCCTCTCTTCCAGGACTCCACGCAAAAGACGGGTTGTCCATCGCCACTGGTTTCCACAGACCGTCTTCGGTGCGAAAACATATTTGATACGCAAATTTCTTTTCTTCGTATTCCCCTGTGATCAATGTTTCCGCTTGGCTATAGCTGTCCTCGATAGCTTTGTGGTACAACGCAGTGATGTCACTCCAGTTTCTGTCGACGATGAGGGAGATAAGCTTACTGTCCACCTGTCGCTCGTGAACTGACCATGTCGACATCTTTTCTTCCACACACTGCAGCATTTTGTCAACGTCGTTCCAACGACCCTTTGAAATCAGGTAGGACATCAACCGGTTAAGGTAATCACGTGTGCAGTGAGGCAGTATGTGATTTCTTACCAGTTCACTTTTAGCTTGTTTGAAAGATTCCTGGAGCGTCCAAATGTAGAGCGTGTCACTGAAACCTCGCTGTAGCATTTCTCCAACAGCACGCCAAAGTCCCCGAGCCACAACCTGAGCTAGAACACATGCAGTCTCAACAGTACTGCAGGCGGGTAGAATGTAGACAACCAATTCATTTTCCCCGGCTACTTGACAAGCTTTTTCAATCGCCAACCTTCGCGTGGTTCCTTGAACTTGTTGAAACACACTACGCTGTAAGATGTGCCCCACAGCTTGCCACAGTCCCCTGGAAGCAAGGTGTGGCAATGCATAGTGCAGCTGACTGCTCGTGCAGTGAGGACTGATGAGAGACAGGAAGATGGATTCTGCACAGTGCTTGCTGGCTGCCTCCACTGCACCACACTGTTCGGCGTCAGAAAGGCCGCCATCTTGGATATTCTGAATAATTTCATTGATGTCTTTTTCAAAGTCATATCTAGTTTTTTTATTTGGCGAAGCCATATTGTACAATACGTTGCTAATGTTTCTACTTTATCTTAATGTTAAAGGCATAGTATGGGGTTATTTTTGGGGGCGGGAAAATAGCTGAGTCTGTAGCGGCGCTTGCTTCAAAACCTGTTGTTGCTATCGGCGTGGGTTCGATTTCCCACGTTTGGCGAGGGATTTATTTCCCATAGTCAACTTTGTGCAGACTCTCCTCGGTGTCCGAACACCCCCGTGTGCACGTAAGCGCACGATCAAGAACCCAAGTTCACAGCGAAAGTCTGAGGGCTTGGAAACATGAATACACGCATGTAAGAATAAGAACAAACAATGGGTAGCGCCGTACACTGTATGGCAGCTCGCTTTCCCCAATGAGAAAGCAGCCCAAATGTGCATGAGGACTGTATAAAACTTATCCTTATCTTAGTTCTTGGCTAGTTTGACATATCTGAAGAATCACAAATTCCCATCCTTGGCCAACTAAAGATTCTGTATTCTGTATTCCACTGTATACCTTAATCGTGACACCCAAGGCACGTTTTGCGCAAAAACTCATCACAAGCATGGTAGTTAAATAAATCAAAGTGATTGAATCAGCTTCAGGGCGCTGCTTATTTTCGGTGTTCGAAACAGAACGTAGCCCAGAAGCGCCGCCTGGTGGTACCACGGCCAGAGCCCTCTATGACGCCGCAACGTAGTAACCTCATTTCGTACTCAATCCAGAGAAATCATTCTGTAAAGTACAAATAATTAACGGCCAGAGTCCTCAATGACACCACGAGCTAGTAAACTCATTTCGTACACAATCAAGGGAAAAAATTCAGTAAAATACAAATACCTCCTTTTGAAACATAGAATCTTATGGTATAAGTTTGAGGGCCATCTTTTTTTTTCTTTTTTTTTTCGTTTAATTGTTTCAGCAATTGTTGAAAAAAACCAGTGACTTTCACTCAGGATACGTTCTGCCATGCAAAAAAACAATAATAACAACTTCAAATAGAATAACAGAGTAACAGGAATAAGAAATCAAGCTGTGGTCGCTTCTGGCAAACTCTACTTAGTGCTGTCTACGCAAATGTGAGTTTATCGGTTCTGTATTTTCCTCTTATTATTATTATTATTTTTTTTTTTTTGTGGGGGGGACAAAAGTCAGGCACACACCAACAAACCGTACATCTATATGCCACGTTTTGTACAATAAAACGCATTCAAGTAACACGAACAACGGTCTATGAGTTCCCTTGACAGAACAGAGGCCTGATTAATCAGTCACGGCTGTTAAGTCTGCTGACGTTGTCCCACAAAAAGAAGAGGGTGCGGTCCTGTCCCTTTACTGTTGCAAGGATCTGCCTGTTGGGATTTCCACCTCATCGCTAGGTACTTCATTACTGCACCTCAGCTGGCTGATGTGGTGTCAGCTTCCCCACTAGATCCAGCAGGGGGATCTGTAGTTCATCTGTAATTCATCAGAAAATATGATGCCAATAAAATCAAGTTTTCAAAAAGGGAAACATGATCAGGTGAAAATGTTGATATTGGGCGATTTGATCGTGTCATTCTATACCTGCATGATGGTCTTGGGAAATTCCCATCAAGTCTGTTTAAAGTTAACTTCAGATCTGTTCGTGTAAGGTGTGTGTGTGTGTGTGTGTGTGTGTGTGTGTGTGTGTGTGTGTGTGTGTGTGTTGTTTTTGTTTTTGCCAGACGTGTTGCTATCTATACACATTTTATTTTTTATGTAAATGCAAAGTACGTTCGACGATAGATTACATATCAACTGATATTTTGCACTGCATCATGAATCAGGATGCTGACCTCTATGAAGTCCACGTAATTGTCTAACTGGGTAAATCGCAATCCCGATTCCGAGTCTGTGAACCACGTGTTTTAAAAACAATAAAGTTTTAATGCTTTTGTTTTAATGTTACAATACTGCAAGTCAATGAAGTTCTTGTACTTACTGTGTTGAGCATATATCATCTTTATTACATGGTGTTGGCCACTGCATGAGTTTCACAAATAACTCACTTGTTTAGGAGAGCAAGCAGCTGTGACAATACAAGCTGCACGAGGTAGCCGGTACACCAGGCCGACTGAGAACGAAGCTGGTCTGTCCATCGTGTTGAGTTCAGCGGCATGGGAAGAGGAAGCATGTACTATTTCAGTTGATATTTAAACAGAGACATGTTTACAGATTCGACCACAGCTCGTTCTCAATAATTGCATTGATGTCATTGATGTCTCTTCTGATTCATTTTCTGACTAACATTGACAATGTATTTTTCCATCGCCAGGCGCAGACTAAAATGATTCTGTTACATAATGTATACACTATAACATGAACATTGTACAAGATCGCGGGACAGTTGGTAAATATAAGGAGTGGGTGGAAAATTATACTTTGCATGTTTATTCTTGCATATCAATTTACATTTCGTTCTGTTTTCAAAGGTGGTATTTTAGTGTTGTTGTTGCTTTGTTAAATAACGGAGGTGGGATTTAATCTTCGAAACAATATCAAAAATAATGTGAAGATGAATTTTGTTTAATGCTTTTAGGTTATGAACTGTACTCCTTGTCAGGTTATCTTTAAAGGCTTAAATGCAGTTAAAGATGTATGTCTAACATTGAATGTCGAGTTTAATTTAGCAGGCACAAATAGGTAGAACCTGTTGCTTTGTTACTATCACTGGATACAATATAATATACTGGATATCAATGTTTTAAAATCACAAAAGACCGTTTTAGTTTTCATACACGTTGTTTGTGTGTTCGTTTACATTACCTGCTATTCAGACTTGGTCGTGGGACAGACGTTTTCTTCCACACGAGATTACGTTGATTGTCTAACGAAGCCGTCAGACGTACGCGTTAAGGTGGCGATGTCATCTTCATCCCAGGTTTCATTTGTGTTGTCTGAAAAAGAGATGGTCAGAATAGATTAGTACAGTAGGATTACTGTGCTTTTATGTGTTTAATGCTAATATATGCTCTTCTAATCTATCAAGAGAAAATGTCAAAGTTGCTCAAATATGCAATATATTGGGATGTAAAAGAGGAAGGGTTACAGATAGGATATTTGATTTATTATTATTGTTGGCTAAATTATATTTTTGTCCACACAATTTAAGAAAATTGTTCCACATTCAAATTCTTTTTTCTTTCTGTCTTTATTTGGTGTTTGACGTCGTTTTCAACCGTTCAAGGTTATATCGCGGGATGTGTACAGATGGCTAAAAGGAGATGTGTTGATGAACAATATTTATACAGTGTAAGGTGTAATAACGAAAAGTTTGATATTGATTTGAAACTGTATAGAGATATCTTTGAGAAAATGGATTGAGTATGTAAAATTATATATATGTTATGCTATCGATTTTGTCAGTTTGTCTTTATGCCAACATTCGTTTCCAAGTTTTTATGTAGAATGTGTTGTATTTGTCCTGTTATTTATTACATACGCCCAGAAGAGGTTATTTTTACCGACACGATTGTCAAATGAATGTATGTTGAACTTCTTCTCTGTTTTACTTATGTGTATGTGTGTGTACGCGTTCTTGTCTGTATGTGTGTGTGTGGGGGGGGGGGCTTTCGTTGTTTTGTTTGTGTGTGTGTGTACGTTATTTTTTTCATTTATTTTATTAATGAGTGTGCGTGTGTGATCTTGCTGTGCACTGTGCTAGCTTAAAAACCCTTGTGGACATAAAGCCCAATAAAACCTTGACCTTTGATCTAACGGAACGGGAATTCCCAATATCGCGCACATAGCCAGGGCTCAGGCCCATACGTTTCAACATGCACAGCGATACTATGCTCAGTGTGTCTATCCACAATGACCTAACCAAATGTCATGATTTAAAGTTAAAGAAATGCACTGACCAATCGCCGAAAGACACTGACGTCATTACATGTAAGGATTTCCCTACCCAGAATTCTAAATTGTCGATGGCGTACAACGGATTTTGTCTTCTTTATTTGGTGTTTAACGTCGTTTTCAACCACAAAGGTTATATCGCGACGGGGGAAGGGGGGAGATGGGATAGAGCCACATGTCAATTGTTTCTTGTTCACAAAAGCACTAATCAAAAATTTGCTCCAGGGGCTTGCAACGTAGTACAATATATTACCTTACTGGGAGAATGCAAGTTTCCAGTACAAAGGACTTGACATTTCTTACATACTGCTTGACTAAAATCTTTACAAACATTGACTATATTCTATACAAGAAACACTTAACAAGGGTAAAAGGAGAAACAGAATCCGTTAGTCGCCTCTTACGACATGCTGGGGAGCATCGGGTAAATTCTTTCTCGTCCCAACCAATAGGGGACTCCCCCTAACCCGCGGGGGGTGCGGATTTTGTTCGGGAGGACGACGATCTATGGCCGGTTTATTATATAAACGAACGCAAGCGGTTAAAAACGGGCGTCGATAGAGCCAATGAACAGTGATATCAACTTGAAGTATTCTTTCACTTGTGCTCGCAGCAAAAAGTTTGTAAATCGCAAGATACTTGTACACAAATCCCACACTTCTGTCTAACGTTAAGTACACAACACTGACACAGCAAACCATCTCTACTCTTTCTACACCGCCACAATAACACCTGGCAGGTAGGGGTGTACATTTTGGAATGTATGTCCCCTGTACTTACATAGCACTGTTTGTTAAAGGCAAGCACGTCTACTTACCCCAGTGGCCATGTTGTGACAGTGACGCTGCCAGGGTTGTGCCTGGAGAGTGTTCTGTGTGCAGGACTGTCCTGTGACTGTCCGGTGTCAGAGTCAGTCCGGCAGTAGGTCAGTCAGTCCTACACTGGAAAACGCTTCACGCTGATCGTTCCATCATACGTGGCAGCTGTGAAAGTCCCTCTGTCTCACCACAAGTGTTTGTGTCTGAAAGGACATTGACCGACTCCATGACAACCGCTGCGAGCGACACAGTCTTGGGCACACGCCGCCAATATTTACTACACCGCTAAAAGGGTCGGAGCCTAACCATGAATAGTGTCAGACTGACGGGCTTGGTGCACCGTGTAGACAGTGATATTCGTAATGTGCTCTGCTTTGTAACCCAACTCCTGTGATATGAGAGGGTAAATTTACTTAGTGCAATATTATATTTGATTGTGATAGTCTTAAAGACGTTTGACCTTATTTAGTTTGTATCTGTACATTTATTAAATTTAAAGATGACACGGACAGCACTATAGGTCAATGTTATTGGAAATATGATAGGTGTGCTTGTTACTATATTAAACGTGAACGTTTGTTTTATGTTATTGTGTGTGTTTTCCTATAAGATTGTTGTTATAATCGTTTACTGGCAGGCAGGGTGTGCCAAAGAAATTTTTTCCATTTTTACATTTAGTCAAAACTTGACTAAATGTTTTAACATAGAGGGGGAATCGAGACGAGGGTCGTGGTGTATGTGTGTGTGTGTGTGTGTGTGTGTGTGTGTGTGTGTGTGTGTGTGTGTGTGTGTGTGTGTGTGTGTGTAGAGCGATTCACAGTAAACTACTGGACCGATCTTTATAAAATTTGACATGAGAGTTCCTGGGTATGATATCCCCAGACTTTTTTTTCCATTGTTTGGATAAATGTCTTTGATGACATCATATCTGGCTTTTTGTAAAAGTTGAGGCGGCACTGTCACACTCTCATTTTTCAATCAAATTGATTGAAATTTTGGCCAAGAAATCTTCGACGAAGGCCGGACTTTGGTATTGCATTTCAGCTTGGAGGCTTAAAAATTAATTAATGACTTTGGTCATTAAAAATCTGAAAATTGTAATTACAATTATTTTATTACAAAACGATCCAAAGTTACGGTCATCTTATTCTTCATCATTTTCTAATTCCAAAAACATATAAATATGTTATATTTGGATTAAAAACAAGCTCTGAAAATAAAAAATTAAAAAAATTATGATTAAAAATAAAATGTCCGAAATCGATTTAAAAACAATTTCATCTTATTCCTTGTGGGTTCCTGATTCCAAAAACATATAGATATGATATGTTTGGATTAAAAACACGCTCAGAAACTTAAAACGAAGAGAGGTACAAAAAAGCGTGCTATCCCGCTCAGCGCGACCATTACCGCACTATTCTGGCTTGTCGATTTCACTGCCTTTGCCACGAGCGGTGGACTGACGAAACTACGAGAATGCGGTCTTGGTGAAAAAATGCAGTGCGTTCAGTTTTTTTCTGTGAGTTCGACAGCTTGACTAAATGTAGTAATTTCGCCTTACGCGACTTGTTATGTATTATTTTAATGGAAAATAAAGTGCTTTTATTGTTATTGTTCTCTGCTTTTGTATGAGTGGAATTGCGGTTGCCTTCCGTTATTTGTTAAGCTTCTTCTGCTGCATTCGTGGGCTGAAACTCCCACGTACACTCGTGTTTTTGCACGAGTGGAATTTTACGTGTATGACCGTTTTTACCCCGCCATTTAGGCAGCCATACGCCGCTTTCGGAGGAAGCATGCTGGGTATTTTCGTGTTTCTATAACCCACCGAACTCTGACATAGATTACAGGATCTTTTTCGTGCGCACTTGGTCTTGTACTTGCGTGTACACACGAAGGGGGATAAGCCACTAGCAGGTCTGCACATAAGTTGACCTGGGAGATGGGAAAAATCTCCACACTTCACCCACCAGGCGGCCGCCGCCGGGATTCGAACCCTCGATCTTCCGATTAAGAGGCCGACGTCTTACCACCACGCCACAGCGCCCGTCGATTTTTTAAGCGAGACTAATATCCAATGGTTTTAAACTGTTATTATGTATATTGGTACGTGGTGACTTACAATACAAATGCAATACACTACAGTGCAATACAATACGAACAAAACAATACATTACAATAATATACTGTACCTTATCATCTCAACATAAGAAATTATATTGTGACTGACATTTAAACACATAACATTAAAACACATAAATATAAGCAACTATCACACACACGCAAACACACACACACAAACACACACACACACAAACACACACACACACACACATACACACACATACACACACAAACACACACACACACACACACACACACACACACACACACACACACACACACACACACATAGATAACTGCATAGAAAACAACCAATTACGAAAATCTTTCATGAGTAAAATAAATCGACCGATATATTTATATGATGTACCAAGTCAACTTTTGCAAGCAGACAATGTACAAACTAAATTGGGAGAATTTGTATATAATTGCTTCGAAAAAAAGAAACAATGAAATCATTTGGTTATTTATTTGTATCTTTCATAGCACCCTCCCTCTTTACTTGTCATCAAAACTGACAAAGTACTCTCCAACTAGGTCCCTGAGGTCCTCATCCCAGCTGCTCCTAACAGTCCCTAGAGCTAAACTAAAATCAGCAAAGATCATTCAGATGTCAAGTCCCTACACTCTGGTACCCACTTCCCCTTGCGGTCCGCCAGTCTCCTTCACTACCATCATTTAAGATTAAACTGAAGACTCACCTGTACAAATTTGCCTTTTACTAAAATGAACAAAGTAATTAGGACATTGAAGCTGTGGTGTAATGCGTGCATGTGACTTGTGAGTGAATGTGCTGAATGATAAGTTTGCTTGTTGACTGGTTGTTTTTAAACCTTCTAGAGGATCATATGTATCTGGTTGTTGTTTATAAAATGTTAACTATTAGTATTAATGCCTGTATTGTATGATGAATTGAATTCGATGTTTTAATGTGTATTGGGTTTAAAAGTCCTAATGTAGTATTATAATACAGTATGCCTGTTGTTAGTCGTTTAATTTGTTGCCCCACAGTCTATTGTTACATCTTCGTTCTGTTTTAGATTTTTACGCTTTTATGTGAGTTCTGTTTTATTGTCAGACTTTTTATGTGTAACTATGTGTCTATTACTTATCTTACGTGTTATTTTCATATTTTTAAAAACAATTTTTCTAGATTATCTTATATAACTTTAAGTGGTCGTTGTCTATGAATTGTTTTTAATGCTTGTATGTTATTTCTTACGAGAAAACTTTTTATATGTAAAATGTTAAATAATTTTAATATACGTTATTTGCGTGTTTGACCAAAATATGACATTTTACACAGATCGAGACAGTCATTGTTCTCCGAGACCGCGCTATCGCGGTCTCGGAGAACAATGACTGTCTCGATCTGTGTAAAATGTCTTATCCCATGACCTGCCTCTTTGTCTCTGTTAGCTGAGGAGGGGATTATTTTGGATTATCCATCACAACCATATGAATTATCCATCACAACCGAGTCTCGATCTCACCTGTCATTGGTCTTTGTCTTTGGTCTCAGAGTACAACTGAATAATTTATAGAGGTCATCTGCATATTTATCGTTAACTCGGGACTACTTTTTTTTCAGCAAAACGATTGAGATATTCTGCGGTATAAAAGTCGAACTGACGTTTGTCTAACGATCTACAAACATTATCATTGAAGAAATAAAGAAAACAACAAAGAATGTACATAATCTGTTTGGGTGAATAGAGCTGAGTGAAGATTATGAGTTGTCCGACGCGGTGAGACTGAGAGAGAGAGAGACAGAGAGCACGAGAGAGAGCGACAGAGACACACAGTGATTCAAGGCGCACAACTCTAGTAAAGTTGTCGTAACGAGGTACGCTTCAATCATGGGCAACCGCTTAGATCAATCCCAAGAGCATCCTGATTCAAAATCTTGAGCGACAAAATAAAACTTACACTAAAACAGTATGCTTATAGTTTTGTTCATTTGTTATCGCTTTTAGAGCATTGATTGCTAAATATGGTTCAACAGAACAAGGCTGTCTCATCAGTCGTCTGCTACAGATCTATCGTCTGAGGCCGGTGCGTCTCACTAGCGCTAGCGATACGCACCCTCTGTTGCAGGATATTTCGTTTGCTATACATGTAGTATCTTCGGCTCAAGTTGACCGGCATGGAAATTGCCATTTTCAAAGTTGGTGATACTGTTAGAATAAAAGGTGGCGAAGAAGGTCGGATCTTGGACATACAGAGACCACTAGGCTACATGCGTTGCCGCATAAAAACAACTCGACAGTGGTGCGCCGTTTTCCCCAAGACAGATACCTCGCCTAAGACAACGACAGACATCAAAGTTAGGCTCACCTAAATCAGTAAGTGACGATTGAAGAAGTAGGTAATACAAATTTGAACACTGAAGCACAAAGGCTCGAATAAGCACAAACTCAGCAATCATCTTCATCGCTTGTAAAATCACACACGCGATCTTTCGAATCCCGCTGAACTCAGGTCCAAAATGAGTTACTTCCCTTAGGGTATCATTCTCTCCCGTCGCTAGCTGTGAAGCGAAGATGATCAAAATGCGGTCTTTCGCAGTTTTGACGAATGACAGCTCGGGTATCCGACTGAAACCAGCCGGTAACTGCACAGTATCAAATGCATTCAAATCCTGGAAACAAAAAGACAAAAGGGGACTCGTTTCGCACATGAATATCATGACACGATTTTCGGTGGCAGAAGGTTTGATGAGCAGTAAACAGGCACTCGCAAAGTTTGTGTCAAAAAGTTAGGTTTTTAAATGAAAACGTCGGAGTAATGGGATAAAAAGCTTACACACCTCGTCCTGAATATCGTGCATATTTTCCCTCGGGTCGATTTACAGGTAGCTATTACCTCGCCAGAGGCTCGGTAGGCCTACTACCTGAAAATCGACCCTAGGGAAAATATGCACGATATTCAGAACTCGGAGTGTGTAACCTATATTTATTTTGGTCAAACACGCAAATAACATTTATGTATCGATCGAATTCCTTTCAGGTACTTATGACTTTGTTGTTGTTTTGACGATTGAACGAGCACACACACACATGCATGCAATCCACATATGTATGCAATCAAACACATAAGCTTCATATTTGGGCGTTTCAGGTTGACCGAAACTTCAAAGGAACTACAAAACACACGTCATGTACTCACTTTGTTGTTGTTTTGACATTGAACAGCACACACACATGCAATCAAACACATGACGTTTTTTTTTGTGAGTTCCTTTGAAGTTTCGGTCAACCTGAAAAGCCAAATTATAAAGTTTTGTCGGCCTCTGACGTCACATGGCTCAAAGAAGGGAAATCCAATCTCCAATCGATACATTGTCTAATGTAAAGCGCCATGAGACTGCCATTTGGCGGTAAACAGCGCTACAAAAGAATGTTTTTATTGTTATTATATTATTATCTTCCCGTGTCTTATAAACACGTATCATGACAATAAAGTTTATTCATATTCACACTCACACTCACACACACACACACACACACACACACACACACACACACACACACACACACACACACACTGAGACAAATACATAACACTGAGACAAATACATCCACGCCTTTCCAGTGCTGGTGTATCTCCGAGAGGAGGGTTAGCGCGTTTAAAGCGAGGTGAAAAAGCACGTTGAAAATTAAACAGGAAGGACCGATGAACCTTGAACTATTTTCTCACTCAAAAACATAACAAAACACACACAAAAACATCTATTCCGCCAAGAATAACCCCATTGACATTTTGTTTAGAAATATGTTTGTTTAAAGCATCCAGATGCGAACATCAATTTCTCCGCTACGAAGAGGGTAAAGGCAAGAGGGAGTACTAACGGTCTGAAATTTCGATCACAGAGGACACACAATCGACAAGAAATACTAAGGTAGAATTGGACTTGTAATCCAAGACAAGTATCGGCAAAGGAAACGATTATTTCTGCATGTCAAACTATTTACTAAGAGTCGTCGATATCCCTGGGTTTGGTTCACCACTGCGCATAATAAGTGCACCAGTTTAGCTTTGTGTGTGTGTGTGTGTGTGTGTGTGTGTGTGTGTGTGTGTGTGTGTGTGTGTGTGTGTGTGTGTGTGTGTGTGTGTGTGTGTGTGTGTGTGTGCGTGGGCTAGTGCGTGCGTGTGTTAGTGTATGCGTTCGTGTGCTTGTGTCTTTCTGTTTGTCTTTCTGCGTGTCTGTGTCTTGAAGCATGCGCATTTGTATGTTTAAGGGAGCAATGCCATATAAGTCCACATTTGTTGGAAACACAAGAATGTAGTACTGATGCTTAACCACGAGCTAACGTGGACAAAACATATTGCAAAAATGCCAAACCAGACGGTTGACAAATAACATGTAAACACCACTTCGTGATAGAAGATCAGATCTGTTAATGACGGCACTCGATGCCAGTCTAAGAGAAAAATTGACATAAAGATCGAACTCAGCCGCGATATGCGTTGCGACGTTGCCAAGAAGCAAACAGAACAGGAATACTTTAGGAGAAACCGGTCACATTAGACATTGCTGCGGTTCCAGTTTTATTGCAATGATTGGACATTGTGAGACAAGAAGTACAGACATTGCTCTGCTTCAGTCTAACATCAGAAAGATGACACTTGCTTCATATGTTGGCGTGCTGGTTTTGTTTTTTCCAGGTAAGTGAACTATGCATGATACAAAGGTAAGATTACTTTTTTGTTTTGCAAACGTTTTGCGGTGCTCTGTTAAGCCTTAAAGTAGCTTAAGACAAATCTTTATTTTCTATAGAACAGTGCATAGTAAAAGAACACATTGAACTGCTATAAACAAACGCACTATGGTAATGCCTAATGTATTTAGACTGCTGTTACGTATGACAGCATTAATAACTTAAGTA
>NC_090251.1:57021854-57036854 GCF_037325665.1 Littorina saxatilis
GATTTAAGTACATTTAGTTTGCAAACTGTACTTGTCTTAAAGGTATACTGAATGCTTGTAGAAGAACTTGGCTTTTTTCCAAATACTTGTACTTGTATCACTGTACTAAGACAACACACTGGTGCACCATTATTCCTGTATTGTGATCAAGGACTGTTCTTTGCAATAAACAAAAACACTAGTACAATAATATCCTTCTGCTAATACAAAACACTAGTACAATAATATCCTTCTGCTAATACAAAACACTAATACTTTATTATTCCTGTACAAAGAAAAAACACTGGTGCACTATTATTATACCTGCAATTGGACAAAACACTAGATCTAGTACATTTATTTCCCTGTATTACATCAAATAACCAAAGGGAAGTAATCGCTCTTAATGCATACGACATGTGTAAAAGAGTAAGCGAGAGTTGTACGGAACCTTTTCTCCTGGCACCTGAGAGAATAACAAGCATTGAAATGAACAAGCGACTTTCATCCTCAAAAAAGGATGATCACCGCAAGCTCATATGCTCATCATTCTCCAAGGCACTCCAACTAACACCTACGTACACAGTCATATACAAGAACCAGCTTTTATTCTCGACCGGACTTAAGTCCTTAGATCAAGACTGGTTTTAAACAGAACAAACACACAAACACACACATAGTTACAGGGTCGCCTCGAAAGTATCAGTTAGAATTTCAAACAGAATGAGGCAGAGCGATGTTAAGATATCAAATAACCAAAGGGAAGTAATCGCTCTTAATGCATACGACATGTGTAATAGAGTAAGCGAGAGTTGTACGGAACCAGTCCGGTCGAGAATAAAAGCTGGCCGGTTCTTGTATATGACTGTGTACGTAGGTGTTAGTTGGAGTGCCTTGGAGAATGATGAGCATATGAGCTTGCGGTGATCATCCTTTTTTGAGGATGAAAGTCGCTTGTTCATTTCAATGCTTGTTATTCTCTCAGGTGCCAGGAGAAAAGGTTCCGTACAACTCTCGCTTACTCTATTACACAGGTCGTATGCATTAAGAGCGATTACTTGCCTTTGGTTATTTGATATCTTAACATCGCTCTGCCTCATTCTGTTTGAAATTCCCTGTATTACGACAAAACACTAGATCTAGTACATTTATTTCCCTGTATTACGACAAAACACTAGATCTAGTACATTTATTTCCCTGTATTACGACAAAACACTAGATCTAGTACATTTATTTCCCTGTATTACGACAAAACACTCCTAATCTTGAAAAAAGCCTTTCCTGTGTTGTTTATCATATTTTATCTGCGTTTTAGAGGGTTCTGTGCCCGGTATGCATTATCCGTTAACAGCTTTTTCTCACGGTTTTTAGACCAACTGCGACTACCAGTTCAGTTTCTACTTACAGATCAACTCCGACCTCCAGATCAACTCTGACCTCAGGAGCAACTCTATCCTCCAGATCAAGTCTGACCTCCAGATCAACTTCAATGTCAAGTTCAGTCTCAACGACGTCGTCAACGGGCATATCAACAACGTCGACGTCCGCTTCACGTCACCCTGCAGGACGGTGGAGCCGGAGCACATGCCGCTGTGTGAGCAACACGCACAAGCTGAACAATTCCCATCCCATCAACAAACGTCTCGGTCGCCTTGTCCGCAGTCTGACATTGGACTCTGCCAAGCTGTCTTCAGTAACCCGGAAGTTAACCAGCGCCCCTGACCCCCGACCTTCCTCCATGGCTACTGGGTCAGTCGCGGTGGCCATATTGGTAGTTGTCTTGGTATTCGTCGTCGGCGTCGACCTGGCTGGCTTCGTGGTGTGGTGGCAAACTGGGCGAAAGGTTGCTGATGGAGAAAAATAGTGTGTCTCTGTCTGTGTGTGTGTGTGTGGGGGGGGGGGATGTGAATTCCTTGTCTATCTTTTTCCCCTGATGCTGAATCGTTCTCAGATGAACCCCTACGTTCTCGAGACAAGTAACATCAACAACTATGACTTTTCAAAAGAATGACAAATCGAGGCGCAAACACAAACACAGACACAATCACACACACACACACACACACACACACACACACACACGCACACACACACACACAAACACACACACACGCACACACACACACACACACACACACTAACAACTAACCAACGTGAAATAAACACACACACACACACACACACACACACACACACACACACACACACACACACACACACACACACACACACATCCACACACACATATTTACACCTGACGGTTAGTAATATGAGTTATTTCTAATATGCTGACTGTTAGCAAATGCTAACAGGCATGTCGAGAAAAAATATATCAAGCATGAGCTTTTCAGGCGAATGCGGATATCGTTTGTGAGACATGCCTGTTATCATTTGCTAACAGTCAGCATATTAGAAATAACGGGTTTATGACCGTTTATTTCGACCAAAAGAAATTTCGAAGCGACCGCGCGAATTTGACAGAACAGCCGCAATGGGAACTTGAGCGCTCCTACCTGATTATGCCTGTCAGTCAAAGAATTCTCCTGACCTGGGTCAGCCAATCAGAGTCACACACCTGACGTGATGAATATTCACAGGTCAAATGCGTTTGACACACAACAATCCATATTCCCGTTACTACGTTACTATTTTTAGAAGGTCACTGCACGTTACTATTTTTAGAAGGTCTCCAGTGTTTTGCGCGTTTATCGGAATTGGAAAACGATCATACGTAGCGGCTGGTGTTCGACAAGTTTTTCCTGACAACAGTTATGTAGTTTCTGCATCATGTGACTTCTTTTCGTTGACATGTAACCGGCTATCACTGTAGAAGCAGAATACAAAATTCAAATAAATGAGGTTACGAAGGTATAAGGGTTTGAAAAGGTGCGTAACGCAGTCAGGTCATTTTGAGCTGGCCCCTGAATTCTAAGCTTAGGCCCTCGGAAGTGTCATTGTCGGGGAATTTGGGGCACATCAATCCGTTTACGGATTTCATGCGTACCCCTCACAAACGCTCTTTGTGTATTTTTAAATCCCAACCCGACCGTGCACCTTAAATCGATCAAAGAAATTCTGTTCAAAATATCGTTCATCATGTGAAAAGTATTTCAATTTAATATAATTCAATAAAACCTTATTCATCTATTAATACATAAATGTGTCTTTTTTGTGTGCATTATTCGCACTTTTACATACTGGTTGTATTTTTTCTTCTCATTTCTATTCCCCATTCTTCTCGTTTGGAAATCTCCTCCCCTATCACCGATACTATGGTTCAAACTTGGAGCAAGACACTTTTCTTTGAGTATCTCGCTCTGAAGATAGACTTGATCGAGATCTGAATAGTATCTCGCTCTGAAGATAGACTTGATCGAGATCTGAATAGTATCTCGCTCTGAAGATAGACTTGATCGAGATCTGAATAGTATCTCGCTCTGAAGATAGACTTGATTGAGATCTGAACGATAAACAAAGGGCAGTAAGCCCCCTTAAAGCATACGACATGAAAGGGAGGATGAAAGTCGCTTGTTCATTTCAATGCTTGTTATATCTCTCAGGTGCCAGGATATTGGTTCTGAATAACTCTCACTTACCCTTTGACACATGCTGTTTGCATTTAGAGCACATACTTTCCTTTGCTTATCAAATCTCTAAACAGCGCTCTGTCTAATCTGTTTAAGTATCTTGCTCTGCAGATAAACTTGTACAGTTCTTTTTGTTGTTTTTGGTCGATGCTAAATATCAATACCTGTTAAGAAGGAAACAGCCAATATCATTTGGTCTTTATTTAAACGTGAAATCTAAGTTATCAGAATACGCTTAAGCTCACAAGAACAGAGACAACAACCAAAGCAGCCATGTTTAGCGGGGGAAGGGAAGTAACTCCAGAGGTGCATTCTGGAATCTTGGGGCAGGGATCCGAGTAGTCCTTCACATCCAAACACGCCGAGCTCTTGGGCATTCCCAGCTTCATGTGGCCTTGGAGACGAGACCAGCCATCTGGGGCCGAGATGTGACCGCTTGCGCCAACGGGTGTCAGGTTCAAATCCTTCTGAAACTTGCGCAGGTTGAAGCTGCACCTGTTAGGAAACACACAACAACGACACAGGTTCAGGTGACATAATCAGTTGTGACGGTCAAATTATCAAAATGGGCATACACTATAACAGATGCGACAATAATCTGTGGATTTTTCTGTTTAAGCTTTGACAGTTGAAGTCTGATGAAAATCTGTGAGCCGCTGATACTGTACACACGACGCGAGCTTTATAGCGGTTTTGTACCAACACATATTGGCCAGAAGTCTGCTAAAAGCCGGTTGAAAATCTGAGGCACACAAGCACACAACGTGACCAGCGAAACCGAAAGAAAAGCATGCATCACCTTCCTTCAATAGGCATTGGGCAGGCCGCCCCAGAAAAGTTAGATCCCACTTGGTCAGAAGTCAGGAGCCCACGTTGTTCGTACAACAGGTAGGCGTAGATGCGCTTGGGATACTTGGCAGAAAAGGTGACCATCGATCCCAAGTAGCCCATAGTTGTGTTCCCTGTTTGTAGCATAGGGTCCCGGATGTTGATGACCTGCCAGTGCAGGTAGTAATTGGACTGGGAGGAGTTTGTCATCTCCTCTGTCACGTCCACAAACAGCAGAGTGAACATGCGGTCTGAAAGTGAAAGTCGGGTGAAATTCAAGAATGACTGTGAACAATGTTTTAGCATTGAGTTGTGTATTCATAACTGCTTTTTTTCAACAGTACAAAATTCGGTATTATAATATTTCTGACGGTGATCAGTATAAATCCATTGAAAAAACAAACGGAAATCTAATATCTGCGTGCATGTCACGATACCGTGGGAACTTAATTCAGCAAAACTTTGCATACGCAGAGTAACAACTTACAACAAAAATAATGGAAACAACCTGAGATACAAAAGGAATATAAGATTTGGCAACCCTTGCACATGTGTATGTATGTTGCAAATCAAAAGAGAGCACTATCTGACTCAAAGTGCATGAACCTTTGGGCAACATTCTACACAAATCAATATTTCATAAAGAATTTATTTTTCGTACTTTAGAAATTAAGATTGTTTTGAAAGTTAGTGATGTTTTATTTGGTATGCATTTTGTAATGGTGAAAAAGGCAACTATGTATAAATTGAACCACATTATCTTAATCGGAAAGATGTGCGTTAGTATATATAAAAAAACCAAATTCGTTTTTACCGTTGGAAAGTATTTTCAATAGGCAGTTACAGATAAGAAGCATTTTTGTGTGAGTGTTCGAAGAACAAAACGTTAAAAAAGTTAGCTTGTTGTACTCGATAAGTTGTATTGAATTCATTGTATGAGATATTGTTAATTGTTGTTATTTATTTGAAAAAAACAAAAGGAAAAAAAAATTAATAAAAGATACTCGTTAATCTATCAAAGGCCACAAACACGTTACGGGCGACGGGTCAGGTCTACACATACATACATAACCAGACCCCCCCCCCCCCCCCCCCCCTTGCAGTCTGATATACCCTCTTCTCTCACAGACAAATATTTATAGAAAAGCGAAAAAGCATCTTCCGGACAAAATCTTCGGGGTCTAAACACACAGTACGCAACATCCACCCCTCACAAACAGATATTCAGGCCAAACAAAAATGTTTTAACTTCCCTGACCGACACTATTGTTTCCTCCCCACCCGGGACCTTCCAAAAAAGAATATCCCTTAAAATGAACAACACTCAATTGTGCAGACTTGACAAGAAAAGTTCGTCTTCTCCGACATCCATGGGACATATTATCTCGCACGATATTCGGCTAGTAACAAGACACACGTGACTGTACACATAAAACCCAAATGTCAATCAAGGAAAAGAAAAAAAGAATGTTGCCGAGTCGTCGGAAACAAACTTTTCTTGTGTGGCCTTATAAAGAAGAGCAAAGCATCTTACGAGCGAAGTAGTAGGGGTCGTCTCTCAGCGGTGTAGGAACGAGACGAACGTGTGGAGTCATACGTGTGAACACGGGTTCCACCATGGCCATGAACCGTGAATCGGCGTGCCTCGTGTTTTTCCTGTCAACACACTTCGGTTTGTTATTCCGTGAAGTGTGTCACTTTTGTCATCGCCGTCATCGTCATCTTTGTCGTCAACGTCGTCATCGTCGCCATAATCATAATCGTGATATCTTATGGAGAGTTACAGGACTTGCATGCGCAAGACAAATCACTATTTTGTGCAACTAAATTCCACTGAACGATATCGCACATGACTGTAGGAAACTTATCTAACCTTACCCTTTCTTGCCTTCCCTAGTCAGGGCGCGACATTGTCGTTGCCAATGTACTTAGACTAACAACAAACAGTCACAGAATGCCAAGTAAACCTTTCCCTCCCCGCTCTTCCCTTTTCGGAAGAGATACATTGGCATTGCCTGTGACCAACAACATCAGCCACAGAATGCCCAGTAAAATCTGTCCCTCCCTTGCCTTTGCTATTCGGGAGAGTGACATTGTCATTGTGTACGACTACAGTCACAGAATGCCGAGTAAAGCTATCCCCCCCTTGCTTTCCCTATGCGGGAGAGAGATATTGTCAATGCCTGAGACTAACAACAACAGTCACAGAATACCGAGTAAAGCTATCCCCCCCTTGCTTTCCCTATGCGGGAGAGAGATATTGTCAATGCCTGAGACTAACAACATCAGTCACAGAAGGCCGAGTAAAGCTATCCCTCCCTTGCTATCCCTATGCGGGAGAGATATATTGTCAATGCCTGAGACTAACAACATCAGTCACAGAAGGCCGAGTAAAGCTATCCCTCCCTTGCTATCCCTATGCGGGAGAGATATATTGTCAATGCCTGAGACTAACAACATCAGTCACAGAAGGCCGAGTAAAGTTTGTCGTCCCTTGCTTTCCCTTTTTTGGGGCGCGACGTTATATGTCATTGCCTTTGACGAACACAGTCTCGGAACAACGACAGCGACAGGAATCAGCTTGGCGGAAGCACACGCGGATCGAGGAAAATTGCCAACGACAAGAAATCCCCGTGAAACAAAATCACCAACAAAGGAATAAGGACCAGAACTTGGTCAGAGAACTCACGGAACAGTGTGATTCTGGCAGCAGGACATGGCGGAGAACTCGGGAGGGGAGTAGGTGACTTCCACTGACACGGTCAACTCGTCCACAGACAGGTTGAAGTCAGTGTCTGACACGTTGAGGAAGGGAACATCTGTTCTTTGCCGCAGCGCTGCAAAGACACACGTCACTTTTATCTTCACCATCATCATCATCATCATCATCATCATCATCATCATCATCATCATCATCATCATCATCCTTGTTATGACTTGAAAGCGCAACTAAAATAAGATTTGACACGCACACGTACGTACACACACACACACACACACACATAAGCACACACACACACATAAGCACACACACACACAAACACACACACATAAGCACACACACACACACAAGCACACACACAACAACAACAACAACAACACACTCATAAAAACGCACACACGCGCACAAACACACACAAATACACACTCACATACACACGCACAAACACACACACAAACACACACACACGCACACACACACACACACACACACACACACACACACGCACACACACGCACGCACGCACGCACACACACACACACACACACACATACACACACACACACAAGAAGTATCACCTATCGTAGTCAGGTGAGGACAGTAGTTGACCAGGTGCATGCCCCGTCCAGTCATCATGGCCGAGTACTCGTCCACCTCAGTTGTCACCAGGCCGATTCCAACAGGGCCTTTCGTGTTTGAAAGAAGAGAAAAAAAGTCGCGTGAAGCGATATCAAAACAATATCTGCATGAAACTAAAAACAAGGGAACGCTGAAAACTCCGAATCAGTCATCACCGAGATCGGTAAGACCTGACTAAACCCGTAAACCGAGACAAGGCATACACCAGTTAACAGTTTCGGCGTTAACATGGAACAAAGAAGGAAACGGAAGTACAAAAACACTCTCACAAACTCAAAAACGATTTCCGCATGCGTTCAAATCAAAGGAAACAAAAGGAAAATTCGAGTGTTTTTGTGCCCGATGTAATCCAAAGAACATTTGCACTCTTTCTTCGGACACTCAAAAGCAACTTCATGGCTGGAAGACTACAAAATTGGAATTCCTATAGACTGAATCTACGCGTTGAAATCAACCGGAAACTATCATTATATTTGTGTTTGTTTGTTTGTTTGTTTGTTTGCTTAACGCCCAGCCGACCACGAAGGGCCATATCAGGGCGGTGCTGCTTTGACATATAACGTGCGCCACACACAAGACAGAAGTCCCAGCACAGGCTTCATGTCTCACCCAGTCACATTATTCTGACACCGGACCAACCAGTCCTAGCACTAACCCCATAATGCCAGACGCCAGGCGGAGCAGCCACTAGATTGCCAATTTTAAAGCCTTAGGTATCACCCGGCCGGAGTTCGAACCCACGACCTCCCGATCACGGGGCGGACGCCTTACCACTAGGCCAACCGTGCCGGTCTATCATTAAATGGATGTATTCTCAAAAAATGCTCGTAAAAACGATCTGCGCATAAGCCAAGTCCAAAAGGCCGCGGAACTGTTAATCGGTGTATAGGTCCTACCGTATTTTCGGGATGTTAAGGCGCTTAATTCGTTGTAAAAAGGCGCAACACCCATTTTAAGGTTAAAATAAAAAAAAACAATCCGCACAATAGGCGCTTCCCGTGTATTGTCCGCACCTCAAAGGAAGACTACAGAGTGGGATTAGAGTTGCTCCCCATGTGCGGCGAGATCAAAGAAACTGCATAGTAATAGCTGGTTGGCCTTGTGACATCAGTCAATGACCCATACTTTTCAGCTGAGATCAGCTGGCTGTCCTAGTTCACAGACACTGACCTTCTGACCCTGAGTAATTAGCATCATACCTTGTTTAAAACATCCTTTTAGACCGTTTACAGTTATATCGATTCCAAGTTAATGCAGCCCGAATAGAAGAATTCCGAAAATAACTCCGTCGGGTTATTATGGGTTGAGCGAGAGTGACCTTTTCTTGCAAAACCTCGTACACATATTCGAGGGGTCAATCCCTAACGATGGGTTTGTCGGAAACACGCACGTGTTTCCTTCACTGTATCATACCCCTCGCCAGTGATTGGTCCCTCCAATATTTGAACGATGTTTTGCAAGAAAATGTCACTTTTCTACTAGTCCGTAATAGGCACAGTACCTGTCGGACATGGAGCATTTAACACAAAGTTCGCTCTTCTACTAGTCCCTAATAGGCACAGTACCTGTCGGACATGGAGCATTTAACACAAAGTTCGCTCTTCTACTAGTCCCTAATAGGCACAGTACCTGTCGGACATGGAGCATTTAACACAAAGTTCGCTCTTCTACTAGTCCCTAATAGGCACAGTACCTGTCGGACATGGAGCATTTAACACAAAGTTCGCTCTTCTACTAGTCCCTAATAGGCACAGTACCTGTCGGACATGGATCATTTAACACAAAGTTCGCTCTTCTACTAGTACCTAATAGGCACAGTACCTGTCGGACATGGAGCATTTAACACAAAGTTCGCTCTTCAACTAGTCCCTAATAGGCACAATACATGTCGGACATGGAGCATTTAACACAAAGTTCGCTCTTCTACTAGTCCCTAATAGGCACAGTACCTGTCGGACATGGAGCATTTAACACAAAGTTCGCTCTTCTACTAGTCCCTAATAGGCACAGTACCTGTCGGACATGGAGCATTTAACACAAAGTTCGCTCTTCTACTAGTCCCTAATAGGCACAATACATGTCGGACATGGAGCATTTAACACACAGTTCGCTCTTCTACTAGTCCCTAATAGGCACAATACATGTCGGACATGGAGCATTTAACACAAAGTTCGCTCTTCTACTAGTCCCTAATAGGCACAATACATGTCGGACATGGAGCATTTAACACAAAGTTCGCTCTTCTACTAGTCCCTAATAGGCACAGAACCTGTCGGACATGGAGCATTTAACACAAAGTTCGCTCTTCTACTAGTCCCTAATAGGCACAATACATGTCGGACATGGAGCATTTAACACAAAGTTCGCTCTCCCACAAACCCATACAAACCCGACGGAGGTATTTCCGAACATCGTCTATTTCCATGAGGGTGACTCCACATGACTATACTGTGATCTCTTACCAGTCAGGTTCATGTGATCGACTAAAAGGTTGAGCTTCACGTGACCATCCATCATGTGCAGGTTTCGTACAAAGTCAAAGGCTGCCGAGATGTCAGGGAGTGTGGTGCTCTGCTCGTACAAAGCCAGCACGTAGGGGTTTTTCCGCATGTAGGGGTTCAAGGGACCAGCGTAGGGTATCACCTCCTGCACAACAAGGGGTCGTGTGTGGAGTATTAGTGAGTGTAACAAAAGTTAAGAGAGAGAGAGAGAGAGAGAGAGAGAGAGAGAGAGAGAGAGGGGGGGCAGAGACAGAGACTGAGAGACAGAAAGAAAGGGAAATCGAAAGATTGAGAGACGAACAGACAGAGAATCAGAGAGAAAGGGGCACACTGTGAGAGAGAGAGACTGAGAGAGGAACAGACTGTGAGACAGGGGGACAGAAATAAAAAGAGAGAAACAAAGAGAGAGAGATTCTATATTCACCTATGCTCCTTCAAGTGTTCTGCCCTTGATTCCTTAGACAGAGTTATTGATAAATATGGTCTGTTCATCTGTGCTTCGTCTGGTTATCTGCCCTTGATTCCCTAGCCAGAGTTATTGATAAATATGGTCTGTTCATCTGTGGTTCGTCTGGTTATCTGCCCTTGATTCCCTAGCCAGAGTTATTGATAAATATGGTCTGTTCATCTGTGCTTCGTCTGTTTATCTGCCCTTAATTCCCCAGACAGAGTTATTGATAAATATGGTCTGTTCATCTGTGCTTCGTCTGGTTATCTGCCCTTGATTCCCTAGCCAGAGTTATTGATAAATATGGTCTGTTCATCTGTGCTTCGTCTGTTTATCTGCCCTTAATTCCCCAGACAGAGTTATTGATAAATATGGTCTGTTCATCTGTGCTTCGTCTGGTTATCTGCCCTTGATTCCCTGGACAGAGTTATTGATAAATATGGTCTGTTCATCTGTGCTTCGTCTGGTTATCTGCCCTTAATTATTCCCTAGACAGAGTTAAAGATAAATATGGTCTGTTCATCTGTGCTTCGTCTGGTTATCTGCCCTTAATTATTCCCTAGACAGAGTTAAAGATAAATATGGTCTGTTCATCTGTGCTTCGTCTGGTTATCTGCCCCTAATTCCCCAGACAGAGTTATTGATACATATGGTCTGTTCATCTGTGCTTCGTCTGGTTATCTGCCCTTAATTCCCTAGACAGAGTTATTGATAAATATGGTCTGTTCATCTGTGCTTCGTCTGGTTATCTGCCCTTAATTCCCCAGACAGAGTTATTGATAAATATGGTCTGTTCATCTGTGCTTCGTCTGGTTATCTGCCCTTGATTCCCTAGACAGGAAAAGGTTAAGGTAGTCCCAAAACCGTATTTAGTCATAGGGGAGCGAGATGTCAGCGATCTCATCTACTCTCGGGCCAGCTTTATGAGGGCGGCGCCCACTCCTATCCCTTGCTGCCTTGGCCTTCCCCGCCCCTCAATAGGGTCAGGCTGATGGATTAAGAGCGCTCCAATAAATCGTGTACTTGTATTCGCCCCTAAACAGAGTTATTTCTGAATATGATCTATCTTTACCTGTCCAACTTCAAGTGCTCTGTCCTTGATTCCTGAACAGTGGTATTGTTAAACATGATCTGTCTTTACCTGTCTATCTTTACCTTTTCATCTGTCTACATTTACCTGTCTATCTGTCCATCTTTACCTGTCTATCTGTCCATCTTTACCTGTCTATCTGTCTATGTTTACCTGTCTATCTGTCCATCTTTACCTGTCTATCTGTCCATCTTTACCTGTCTATCGGTCTATGTTTACCTGTCCATCTTTAAGTGACCCGCCCTTGATGTTGACCCACATCCCCTGCAGCATGAAGTGACCCGCGTCCCAGAAGACCAGGGTGTAGGCAGCATCTGTCTTTGACGTCCACATTACGTCTGGACGATGCTGTAAGGACCAGGCGTTGTCGTGTACGGAGTGCACAGAGTCGATCGTCGTGTTCAGGGCTGGCACCTCCACTCGAGTGCCGCAACCCATGAAGGACCCTGAAGAACACGTGTACAGTGCATATGATGAGAGCTGGGACCTCTGCAGAAAACGTGTACAGTGCATATGATGAGAGCTGGGACCTCTGCAGAAAACGTGTACAGTGCATATGATGAGAGCTGGGACCTCTGCAGAAAACGTGTACATTGCATATGATGAGAGCTGGGACCTCTGCAGAAAACGTGTACAGTGCATATGATGAGAGCTGGGACCTCTGCAGAAAACGTGCACAGTGCATATGATGAGAGCTGGGACCTCTGCAGAAAACGTGTACAGTGCATATGATGAGAGCTGGGACCTCTGCTGAAAACGTGTACAGTGCATAGGTTCAGGAGTGGGACCTTTGCAGAAAACGTGTACAGTACATATGTTCAGGGCTGGGACCTCTGCAGAAAACGTGTACAGTGCATATGATCAGGGCTGGGACCTTTGCAGAAAACGTGCACAGTACAGTGCATATGTTCAGGGCTGGGACCTTTCCATAAAACGTGTACAGTACAGTGCATATGTTCAGGGCTGGGACCTTTGCAGAAAACGTGTACAGTGCATATGTTCAGGGCTGGGACCTTTGCAGAAAACGTGTACAGTGCATATGTTCAGGGCTAAGACCTTTGCAGAAAACGTGGACAGTGCATAAGTTCAGGGCTGGGACCTTAGCAGAAAACGTGTACAGTGCATATGTTCAGGGCTGGGACCTTTGCAGAAAACGTGTACAGTGCATATGTTCAGGGCTGGGACCTTTGCAGAAAACGTGTACAGTGCATATGTTCAGGAGTGGGACCTTTGCAGAAAACGTGTACAGTACATATGTTCAGGGCTGGGACCTTTGCAGAAAACGTGGACAGTGCATATGTTCAGGGCTGAGACCTTTGCAGAAAACGTGTACAGTGCATATATTCAGGAGTTGGACCTTTGCAGAAAACGTGTACAGTACATATGTTCAGGGCTGGGACCTTTGCAGAAAACGTGGACAGTGCATAATTATGTTCAGGGCTGAGACCTTTGCAGAAAACGTGTACAGTGCATATGTTCAGGAGTGGGACCTTTGCAGAAAACGTGGACAGTGCATATGTTCAGGGCTGGGACCTTTGCAGAAAACGTGGACAGTGGATATGTTCAGGGCTGGAACCTTCGCAGAAAACGTGTACAGTGCATATGTTCAGGGCTGGGACCTTTGCAAAAAACGTGTACAGTGCATGTGTTCAGGGCTGGGACCTTTGCAGAAAACGTGTACAGTGCATGTGTTCAGGAGTGGGACCTTTGCAGAAAACGTGGACAGTACATATGTTCAGGAGTGGGACCTCTGCAGAAAACATGTACATTGCTTAGTAATATTATATTGAGGGCGGGTACTTTCACGTGAGAGCCGTAAGGACCCTACAGAAAACGTGTAAATTGCTCAGCAATATTGTGTCCGAGCTGGCACCTCCACGCAAGTGCCGCAAGTCATGACAGAGCCTGCAAAAAACGTCTAAAGTGCATATTATGTTGGGGTTGAGACCCCCGCAGAAAACATGTAAAGTATACTACCTATGGGTTTGTGGTGGCATCATACGCCGCCGTACAAACAGGCCTCAGTAAGTGCGTGTGTCGGGGTAGAAATATATCTTTCGGTATGGAACACACACACACACACACACACACACACACACACACACACACACACACACACACACACACACACACACACACACACACACACACACACACACTGACACCTTGAAAAGCTCTCTAACAAACGAGCCATATACAGCACCGGTGAATTTTAAAATAAATGAGGCAGAGCGCTATTCAAAGATCTGAGAAACAAAGGGAAGTATAAGTGCTCTATATGCACACAGCATGTGTAATAGACTAAGTGCCATATTGAGTTATGCGAAACCAGTCTCCTGCAGAGAGAATAACAAGCACTGATGTAGATTAAATTAAAGATAGGGAAAAGTGTAATGGTATTAGGTATGTTTTAAGAAGAGACTATATTTAATATTATTACAGGATTTTGGATGAAAGGACCCATGAAGAAGGATGCTTCCCGCCCGTTAAAAAAAATATAACAAAATAGAAAAGGCGCAAAAAAGTAAGGTTTGTAGCAGCATGCATGCAATAGACTGAGGTCCAAAAAAAGAAGAAAACAAGTCGCGTAAGGCGAAATTACTACATTTAGTCAAGCTGTCGAACTCACAGAATAAAACTGAACGCACTACATTTTTTCACCAAGACCGCGTACTCGTAGTTTCGTCAGTCCACCGCTCGTGGCAAAGGCAGTGAAATCGACAAGCCAGAATAGTGCGGTAATGGTCGCGCTGAGCGGGATCAGCACGCTTTTCTGTACCTCTCTTCGTTTTAAGTTTCTTAGCGTTTTTTTAATCCAAACATATCATATCTATATGTTTTTGGAATCAGGAACCGACAATGAATAAGATGAAATTGTTTTTAAATCGATTTCGGACATGTTATTTTTAATCATAATTTTTATATTTTTAATTTTCAGAGCTTGTTTTTAATCGAAATATAACATATTTATATGTTTTTGGAATTAGAAAATGATGAAGAATAAGATTAACGTAATTTTGGATTGTTTTGTAAAAAAATGATTTTAAGTACAATTTTCAGATTTTTAATGACCAAAGTCATTAATTAATTTTTAAGCCTCCAAGCTGAAATGCAATACCAAAGTCCGGCCTTCGTCGAAGATTGCTTGGCCAAAATGTATTTGATTGAAAAATGAGGGTGTGACAGTGCTGCCTCAACTTTTATTA
>NC_090251.1:57039354-57051854 GCF_037325665.1 Littorina saxatilis
ACCCCCCCCCCCCCCCCCCCTCGAGCTTAACTGCTCTGCCCCTGTAGTTGGAGTGCCTTGGAGAATGATGAGCATATATATATATAAGCTTGCGGCGATCATCCTTTTTTAGAGGATGAAAGTCGCTTGTTCATTCCAATGCTTGTTATTCTCTCAGGTGCCAGGAGAAAGGTTCCGTATAACTCTCGCTTACTCCATTACACATGTCGTATGCAAATAGAGCGCTTACTTCCCTTTGGTGATTTGATCTCTAAACAACGCTCTGCCTCATTTCGTTTAAGATCATAATGAACGTTTAGGTGTCACTCGAGTTTGAAACACGTACACGCATCGATACTAGACGTGTTTGGAAGTGTTTAGCGATCATAATGCACTTTTAAGTTTTAGACGGGTTGAGGACACATACACCGATACTAGACATGCTTTGGGTTGTTTAGCAGTCACAATGCACTTTTAAGGTTGAGACGAGTTTGGGACACACGCACCTATTCTATGCAGGTGTTGTAGTGTTTGGCAGTCACAAGTCACTTTTAAGTTTAAGACGGGTTGGGGTCACATGCACCGAAAGTATAGACGTGCTTTGGGATGTTTAGAAGATTTAGAAGGTAGCGGGACACACGCACCGATACTAGAGATGCTTCGGAATGTTTAGCGATCATAATGAACGGGTTCGGGACACACGCACCTAAACGTGACCAGAAAAATTAAAGTGTTGAGCGATCATAATACAGTGTTAACTTTCAGACAGGTCACAGACGCACGCACATACCTGACATATTTAAACACAAGTGTTGAGCGATCATAATACAGTGTTAACTTTCAGACAGGTCACAGACGCACGCACATACCTGACATATTTAAACACAAGTGTTGAGCGATCATATTACAGTGTTAACTTTCAGACAGGTCACAGACGCACGCACATACCTGACATATTTAAACACAAGTGTTGAGGTGGAACAACACACAATAAAATGTCAGTTTAAAGGCACAGTACGCCTCCCGTAAACCATCACAGATAATGTCAGGCTTTTACACACAGTACAAATACATTCTTTGAAAATTGCTCGCTCTTTACGGAGGGCACCTAGAATGTTCTCAAGCGGTGAGTGTTTAAATGAAAGGGTGTTTGTACTGTGTGTAAAAGCCTGACAGTATCTGTGATCGTTTACGGGAGGCTTACTATGCCTTTAAAGAGACATCGCATACAGTCGTTCTTTATGTTGTGGCGTTACTGCTGTTGTTTTGCTTTTCGATTCTAGTGATCTTACTTTACATAAGAAAACGTTAAATCTTTGCAGAAATTCGATATCGAGCAGACAAAACAACAACAACAACAACAACAACAACAACAACAACAACAACACACCAACAACATCAACAGCGACAGCGTCGACAAGAACAAAGGTGGCGGTAATGGCGATGGCGATGACAGCAGCAGGAAAAGCAACAACAGCAGCAGCAAATAAAACTCTGCCGAAATAATCCGCTAAAAGAATGATGGACGTTGTCCCTTTAAGGCAATTCAAGCCGCCATTTCAGAACACTATACTGTGCATTGACAGCATTCAGACCGTGAAGTCCCCAAGGACAGACACGTGGTGTTTGTCAGGGTTTGATTACAGCTGACAAAAGACAAGAATTATCTGCTCTTTCTGCACTTGTACATATTGCACTTTTTACACATCATTTTTGTATAACCTTTTTGAGGGACATGAAAGGAATTAAGGACATTGATAAAACAGACTGTCTGCACGACATGGGTTTAAACACCGGAACGGTTGTGTAAGTGGCGCGCGTTTCAATTTCTAGAAGAAACGATGTTACACATTATGTCTATATCTATATATACGACTAGTGTCTGTCTGTCTGTCTGTTTGTCTGTCTGTCTGTCTGTTCGCGATGCACGGCCAAAGTTCTCGGTGGATCTTTTTCAAATTTGGACACCGTATTCAGCTACACCCCGGACACAACCTCATCGATGAGATATTTCAACACGTGCTCTCAGCGCGCAGCGCTGTGCGCGATGAACCGATTTTTTTTTTCGGGATCCACTACCAGTAAATCTTCCTTATCTTCTCCAGTGTTTTCAGCCGCGATTATCTCCCTTCCTTCGTGTGGCGTCAATCCATATTCCCGTTACTACGTTACTATTTTTAGAAGGTCACTGCACGTTACTATTTTTAGAAGGTCTCCAGTGTTTTGCGCGTTTATCTCCTTTCCTTCGTGCGCCGGCAAAGCCAGCGTGTCCCAGGCGCAGCCTGGTATTCGGCTCTACTTCTTCCCGGCGAAGCCGGTACCCGGCGAAGCGGGTAATCATCTAGTTTAACATATGTCTGTTCCTCCATTCATACACAGACCCACACACGTTCACCACTACCCTTGTCTCTCTATTCATACACAGACCCACACACGTTCACCACTACCCTTGTCTCTCTATTCATACACAGACCCACACACGTTCACCACTACCCTTGTCTCTCTACCACACACGTTCACCACTACCCTTGTCTCTCTACCACACACGTTCACCACTACCCTTGTCTCTCTACCACACACGTTCACCACTACCCTTGTCTCTCTACCACACACGTTCACCACTACCCTTGTCTCTCTACCACACACGTTCACCACTACCCTTGTCTCTCTATTCATACACAGACCCACACACGTTCACCACTACCCTTGTCTCTCTATTCATACACAGACCCACACACGTTCACCACTACCCTTGTCTCTCTATTCATACACAGACCCACACACGTTCACCACTACCCTTGTCTCTCTACCACACACGTTCACCACTACCCTTGTCTCTCTACCACACACGTTCACCACTACCCTTGTCTCTCTACCACACACGTTCACCACTACCCTTGTCTCTCTACCACACACGTTCACCACTACCCTTGTCTCTCTACCACACACGTTCACCACTACCCTTGTCTCTCTACCACACACGTTCACCACTACCCTTGTCTCTCTACCACACACGTTCACCACTACCCTTGTCTCTCTACCACACACGTTCACCACTACCCTTGTCTCTCTACCACACACGTTCACCACTACCCTTGTCTCTCTACCACACACGTTCACCACTACCCTTGTCTCTCTACCACACACGTTCACCACTACCCTTGTCTCTCTACCACACACGTTCACCACTACCCTTGTCTCTCTACCACACACGTTCACCACTACCCTTGTCTCTCTACCACACACGTTCACCACTACCCTTGTCTCTCTACCACACACGTTCACCACTACCCTTGTCTCTACCACACACGTTCACCACTACCCTTGTCTCTCTACCACACACGTTCACCACTACCCTTGTCTCTCTACCACACACGTTCACCACTACCCTTGTCTCTCTACCACACACGTTCACCACTACCCTTGTCTCTACCACACACGTTCACCACTACCCTTGTCTCTCTACCACACACGTTCACCACTACCCTTGTCTCTCTACCACACACGTTCACCACTACCCTTGTCTCTCTACCACACACGTTCACCACTACCCTTGTCTCTCTACCACACACGTTCACCACTACCCTTGTCTCTACCACACACGTTCACCACTACCCTTGTCTCTCTACCACACACGTTCACCACTACCCTTGTCTCTCTACCACACACGTTCACCACTACCCTTGTCTCTCTATTCATACACAGACCCACACACGTTCACCACTACCCTTGTCTCTCTACCACACACGTTCACCACTACCCTTGTCTCTCTACCACACACGTTGACCACTACCCTTGTCTCTCTACCACACACGTTCACCACTACCCTTGTCTCTCTACCACACACGTTCACCACTACCCTTGTCTCTCTACCACACACGTTCACCACTACCCTTGTCTCTCTACCACACACGTTCACCACTACCCTTGTCTCTCTACCACACACGTTCACCACTACCCTTGTCTCTCTACCACACACGTTCACCACTACCCTTGTCTCTCTACCACACACGTTCACCACTACCCTTGTCTCTCTACCACACACGTTCACCACTACCCTTGTCTCTCTACCACACACGTTCACCACTACCCTTGTCTCTCTACCACACACGTTCACCACTACCCTTGTCTCTCTACCACACACGTTCACCACTACCCTTGTCTCTCTACCACACACGTTCACCACTACCCTTGTCTCTCTACCACACACGTTCACCACTACCCTTGTCTCTCTACCACACACGTTCACCACTACCCTTGTCTCTCTACCACACACGTTCACCACTACCCTTGTCTCTCTACCACACACGTTCACCACTACCCTTGTCTCTCTACCACACACGTTCACCACTACCCTTGTCTCTCTACCACACACGTTCACCACTACCCTTGTCTCTCTACCACACACGTTCACCACTACCCTTGTCTCTCTACCACACACGTTCACCACTACCCTTGTCTCTCTACCACACACGTTCACCACTACCCTTGTCTCTCTACCACACACGTTCACCACTACCCTTGTCTCTCTACCACACACGTTCACCACTACCCTTGTCTCTCTACCACACACGTTCACCACTACCCTTGTCTCTCTACCACACACGTTCACCACTACCCTTGTCTCTCTACCACACACGTTCACCACTACCCTTGTCTCTCTACCACACACGTTCACCACTACCCTTGTCTCTCTACCACACACGTTCACCACTACCCTTGTCTCTCTACCACACACGTTCACCACTACCCTTGTCTCTCTACCACACACGTTCACCACTACCCTTGTCTCTCTACCACACACGTTCACCACTACCCTTGTCTCTCTACCACACACGTTCACCACTACCCTTGTCTCTCTACCACACACGTTCACCACTACCCTTGTCTCTCTACCACACACGTTCACCACTACCCTTGTCTCTCTACCACACACGTTCACCACTACCCTTGTCTCTCTACCACACACGTTGACCACTACCCTTGTCTCTCTACCACACACGTTGACCACTACCCTTGTCTCTCTACCACACACGTTCACCACTACCCTTGTCTCTCTACCACACACGTTCACCACTACCCTTGTCTCTCTACCACACACGTTCACCACTACCCTTGTCTCTCTACCACACACGTTCACCACTACCCTTGTCTCTCTACCACACACGTTCACCACTACCCTTGTCTCTCTACCACACACGTTCACCACTACCCTTGTCTCTCTACCACACACGTTGACCACTACCCTTGTCTCTACCACACACGTTGACCACTACCCTTGTCTCTACCACACACGTTCACCACTACCCTTGTCTCTCTACCACACACGTTCACCACTACCCTTGTCTCTCTACCACACACGTTCACCACTACCCTTGTCTCTCTACCACACACGTTCACCACTACCCTTGTCTCTCTACCACACACGTTCACCACTACCCTTGTCTCTCTACCACACACGTTCACCACTACCCTTGTCTCTCTACCACACACGTTCACCACTACCCTTGTCTCTCTACCACACACGTTCACCACTACCCTTGTCTCTCTACCACACACGTTCACCACTACCCTTGTCTCTCTACCACACACGTTCACCACTACCCTTGTCTCTCTACCACACACGTTCACCACTACCCTTGTCTCTCTACCACACACGTTCACCACTACCCTTGTCTCTCTACCACACACGTTCACCACTACCCTTGTCTCTCTACCACACACGTTCACCACTACCCTTGTCTCTCTACCACACACGTTGACCACTACCCTTGTCTCTACCACACACGTTGACCACTACCCTTGTCTCTACCACACACGTTCACCACTACCCTTGTCTCTACCACACACGTTCACCACTACCCTTGTCTCTACCACACACGTTCACCACTACCCTTGTCCCTCTATTCATACACAGACCCACACACGTTCACCACTACCCTTGTCTCTCTACCACACACGTTGACCACTACCCTTGTCTCTCTACCACACACGTTCACCACTACCCTTGTCTCTACCACACACGTTCACCACTACCCTTGTCTCTCTACCACACACGTTCACCACTACCCTTGTCTCTCTACCACCGCCACATATCTGTCCAGGCTTTCATGTAGAAAGAGCATCCTTCCACTTGGACACATACCAACAATCACAGTCCTGGCTCCATCCTGCGAATAACTGACATTATTTTGCTGAATTGATTTAGAATATTGACTCGGGTGTAACTTTGGAGAGGATTTCAACCAATCTTACAAAACCAATTCAAATAAACATCTTACAAAACCAATTCAACACAAGATAAATATACACACAAAAGATAAACTTGGGACCACAGAACAAGCTATGCTTATATAATGATTGTGTTGTTATGTATTTACATCTACGCAGACAACATCTTGTTCGGGTACTGTCAAGGTCAAAATGAAGCTAATACCCTTAAAATAAATCCGATGAGAAAAAAGAATGTATCTCATAATCTAAAGCAAAGCGCGCGTTTAAGAACATGAGATGTTTTGCCTGTATTGAAACCATTCAGACCGTGACGTCCCCGTACGCTGACACGCGGCGCTGATATGGAACGACATGCTGTCTTTGTTTGACGGTGTAAGCCACCCCTGTTTTGTAACTATAAGGCTCTGAAAAGGAATTTTGGTTTAGGGTAGCCCGACTGAACCCTTTTCTTCTGCCGACATCAGTACTTTTTCACCACCGTGTGCGATCCATACTATGACAACAAATCATCCTCACAGTCAGTACTTAAACAAATCAAACTGCAAATTGGTAGCTCAATGCAAAAGAGAGAGTGGGGGGATAGTAAGAGAGAGAGAGAGAGAGAGAGAGAGAGAGAGAGAGAGAGAGAGAGAGAGAGAGAGAGAGAGAGAGAGAGAGAGAGAGAGAAACCCACAACAAGACAGACAGACAGAGAGACAGACTTTGGACAGAGAGTGATCCACAGAGAGGGGGGGGGGGAGGAGGGGGGGAGAGATATAGCAAGAAAACAGAGAGAGAGCGCGAGAGAGAGAGAAAGAGAGAGAGTGAGAGAAAGAGAGAGAGGCAGAGAGAGAGAGAGGGAGACAAACAGACAGAAAAATAGACAGACAGAGAGGAGGAAATAAGAAAAGTAAGGATCTTTTTACATTTAGTCAAGTTTTGACTAAATGTTTTAACATAGAGGGGGAATCGAGACGAGGGTCGTGGTGTATGTGTGTGTGTGTGTGTGTATGTGTGTGTGTGTGTGTGTGTGTGTGTGTGTGTGTGTGTCTGTCTGTCTGTCTGTCTGTCTGTCTGTGCGTGTGTGTGTGTAGAGCGATTCAGACTAAACTACTGGACCGATCTTTATTAAATTTGACATGAGAGTTCCTGGGAATGATATCCCCGGACGTTTTTTTCATTTTTCGATAAATACTTTTGATGACGTCATATCCGGCTTTTTGTAAAAGTTGAGGCGGCACTGTCACACCCTCATTAACTTTTTCAATCAAATTGATTGAAATTTTTGTAAAGCAATCTTCGACGAAGGCCGGACTTCGGTATTGCATTTCAGCTTGGTGGCTTAAAAATGATTAATGACTTTGGTCATTAAACATTTGAAAATTGTAATAATTTTTTTTTATATAAAACGATCCAAATTTACGAGGCACCATGGTGCCACGCCTGTGATAATAGTTTTACTGTGATATATAGTTTTACTGTGATACATTTCCTGACTTTGTTTTGTGAAATTGGTTTAATATAAATTTGTGTAATGTTAAACTTGTGGGGTCCTGATTTGGCCTTTATGGTCCGCTGGACCCAAAAAGCAACAACTATCAATCAAACATCTTGAAACATGTGTCTGTAACGTTTCATGGAGTTCTGCACAGTATTCATTCTGAAATAGCTCTCTGTACACACACACAAACACACACACACACACACACACACATACACACACACACACACATACACACACACACACACAAACACACACACAAACACACACACACACATACACAAACACACACACACACAAACACACATACACACACACAAACACACACACACACACACACAAACACACACACACACACACACAGACACACACACACACTCACACACATACACATTCACACACAAACACACACACATACACACATACACACATACACACACACACACACACACACACACACACACACACACACACACACACGTACACCACAACCCTCATCTCCATTCCCGGTCTGTGTGAAAACATGTCGTCCAAACTTGACTACCTGTACCACAAAGAGCGATAGACATGTTGGTGAATCAGTCAGCAGGCGCACTTCACAGGGTGCGTCCGTCAAACCGGAGGTGGGTTTTTTCCCAGGTTATGCAAACTGGTTGTGTTACATCTTTGCGAAATCGCACACCGCCGTCGTGCTTCGATAGAATATATTGCATAGCAAGACTCTCTTGACTTCATGTAACATCTTGACTACAGGCGCGTGACACCGAATTTGGAAGAGGGAAAGAAAGGAACATTAATTTGGAGTCTTTTTAAACTGCATCTCTGTATAATAATACGTTAGTGGTCTCAGTAGACAGTAGCACGATAGTTCAGCCGCTTTTAAGTTTTGTTCAAAACTCGTCCTAAGCTTTAACTTGAGTCGGCATTAAAAATACACCCGTTGTCCCCCGTTCTGTCAAGATCGTTCTGTAATTTCAATAAAAGAGTTTGCTCTAAGGGGAGAGGGGTATGATTTCTGTTTGTCAGAAATAGAACTTTTCCAGGCGGATTGAGACGGTTTGTCTTATTCAAACCAGCCTTATTTGTTAACAATTAAAAAGATACAAGATACAACCAAGTCATTGCAAGTTATGTCCATGTGCCAGCGATCCCGACAAAGACCCTTGAATGAATGCACACCCTACAGGTACTCACGTGGTGTCGAACCACACCTGAGCTGTACACTGTTTTCAAAATGTTCGCATTCAAGGACAATAAACATTGCGCAAATTGAGCTCACAAATAGACGTTTTCCGGATATAACTCTGTCAGGAGTGGTGGCGGTCTGGATGAGTCGGAGCCCATAAAACTGTAGACAGGTTTTCCACAACATCCGGAGCACACGACACACCTTAGACTTTTGTTCGGATTTTTTTCTCCGTCGTTTTATAAATGTTGTACACTACAAACAAGAGACGACATCTCAAAAATAAAAACATGATTCGTGCTGGTTATGTTACTGGCTAGATGGTAAATCTACGTTGGCGATCTGCTGGCCGATGTGAATGCGTGATATAATTATTGTGTAAAACAAATTCCATCTCACACGGCATAAATAAATCCCTGCGCCTTAAATATGTGCGCGATATAAATTGCATAAAAAAAATTAAAAAAATCCCTGCGCTTAGAACTGTCCCCACGGAATACGCGCGATATAAGCCTCATATTGATTGATTGAATATACCCGACTAAAGCGTATGTCGAGATTCAAAACGAAAATGAAACTGAACGCATTGCATTATTTTCACCAAGACAATACAGTTTCGTCAATCCCCGCGGCAAGGAAATCGCTGACACTTTGCGCGTCGAAACCACAGTGACATTGACAAGCCAGTATGGCGCAACAGTTATTGCGCTTTGTAGGAAAGCGCCCTTTTTCTGTATTCTGTTTAACTTTCTGAGCTTGTTTGTAATCCAAACATAACACATGTACATACACATGTTTTTGGAATCAGGAAATGATAAAGAATAAGATGTAATCATTTTTGGATCGATTACAAAAATGCTTATCAAAGTACCTAATCACACATTTGTGTTAACTGTGATCACACTTTTAGATTTTTAGATTTTTAGATTCAGAATTTGATGAAGATTGCGATGCGAAAATTCGATTTTGATGACAACTTTAATGAGCAAACTCATTAATTAATGTGTAAGCCTCCGAGCTGCAATGCAATCCCATAGTCCGGAATTTGTCGAAGATAGGTTGGCTAAAATGTCAATCAATTTGATCAAAAATGAGGGTGTGACAGTGCGGTCTCAACTTTCACAAAAAACGGATATGACGTCATCAAAGTCATTTATCAAAAGATATGAAAAAAAATGTCTGGTGACATCGCGTTCAGGAACTCAAAGCAAAGTTTTATGATCAGTTCAGTAGTTTTCTCTGAATCGCTCTACACACACACACACACACACACACACACACACACACACACACACACACACACACACACACCACCACCACCGCCCTCGTCTCGATTCCCCATTCATGTTAACACATTTAGTCAAAACTTGACTGAATGTAAAAAGCAGCTGATCAAAACCAGTATTTTAAAATGAATTGCCAAATTACTGACTTTTACCAGCGATAACAGACAGCTTTACAGATGAGTATTTAATGATATCCACACACATTGACAAAACTCAAATCTTTACCTGTAATGAACAAGCAGCCGACCAGCAGGCAAGTGAGAGCAAGGCACCTGAACGCGTCCATCTCGTGTGGTCTGGAAGGTTGGAATGATGTGCCTGGTCTGCGCGACCAGCTCATCGTCACTCCCGGACGTGTAACGTCTCTTGAAGTTAGTGTCGTGACTTGTTTGGTTCAGTTTGTTTTGTGCGCCATTTCTTAGTAGTAGTAGTAGTAGTAGTAGTAGTAGTAGTAGTAGTAGTAGTAGTAGTAGTAGTAGTAGTGTGTGTGTGTGTGTGTGTGTTTTTGTGCGTGAGTGTGTGTGTGTGCGTGTGTGTGTTTGTGTGCGTTTGTGTGTGTGTGTGTACGTATGCACGTGTGCACGTGTGTTTGCGTGTGTGTGTGTTTGTGTGTGCGTGTGTGTGTGTGTTCTTGCGTGCGTGCGTGCGTGCGTGCGTGCGTGAGAGAGAGAGAGAGAGTGAGAGAGAGAGAGAGAGAGAGAGAGAGAGAGAGAGAGAGAGAGAGAGAGAGAGAGAGAGAGAGAGAGAGAGAGAGAGAGAGAGAGAGGACGTTATTGGATGCTGTCACTTGTGTGTGTTTCTCAGGTCACTGTAAAGCGCACACAGAAGAAAATAACGACGTTGTTCGCACTAAATAAGCACTCATTAGTACTATTGCTAATGTAAGTGCTAGCTTGCTGTTGAAAGTTTTTTCTCAAAAGTTTTCCTTTCAATGCTGCGACTTCTGGTTTATCCAATTTGTTTTATATTTTATGAAACTATGAGAAATAGAGGAAGACGGTGTTTGCAAATAGGCTTCGATGGTTATGCACAAGTTAAACTTCCACTTTGATAGCAAATATGTAAATGACCAGAAATTACTAAACTCTCTCCCCCGAAATCGGCGTATGGCTGCCTAAATGGCGGGGTAAAAACGGTCATACACGTAAAATTCCACTCGTGCAAAAAACATGAGTGAACGTGGGAGTCTAAGCCCATGAACAAAGAAGAAGAAGAAGAAGAGACTAAACTCTCTTTTGCATTTCTGATGGTTTTGATTTCATCCGTTGTGCCACGTAGAGCAGACTATATGATTCAAGTATTGCGTCTTACCCTGCACCTGTCGTTTGGCTCCACGTTGCGATTGGTTTACCCGTTTCGTCTCTTCTTACGTTATGCACCCACCCTTCCTGTACGTTGCGATTGGTTTACCCGTTTCGTCTCTTCTTACGTTATGCACCCACCCTTCCTGTACGTTTCGATTGGTTTACCCGTTTCGTCTCTTCTTACGTTATGCACCCACCCTTCCTGTACGTTGCGATTGGTTTACCCGTTTCGTCTCTTCTTACGTTATGCACCCACCCTTCCTGTACGTTGCGATTGGTTTACCCGTTTCGTCTCTTCTTACGTTATGCACCCACCCTTCCTGTACGTTGCGATTGGTTTACCCGTTTCGTCTCTTCTTACGTTATGCACCCACCCTTCCTGTACGTTGCGATTGGTTTACCCGTTTCGTCTCTTCTTACGTTATGCACCCACCCTTCCTGCATTTGTGAGTTGTTTATGTAATCTAGTGTTCATTCTTTTAGTCTGTGAATCTTTAGTCATTATATTCGTTCTAGTGTTAGTTTTCTTAGGAGTGTTAGCAGCAGTCCTGAGTTTAATGATACTGATAGAATAGTTGTCTCCCTTGAGATAGAATAGAGAAATTGTTGTTATTTGTTTAGTGTCAATAAATGTTGTAAAGGTTAACGTTTTGGTTGTAAGTTTTTGTAGTTTAGTTTAATCTTAAAATACTTTCATCTCTTTCTGTTCATTCATTTTCACTCTTTGACTTTGTCTCAAATACACACTCAACAAGTATACATACACACTAATTCATATACACACTCAACAAGCATACATACACACTAATTCATATACACACAGATTGAGCAGACACGCACATAAATACTCAACAATAATATATTTTCAATAGTGGTGGTGAAGTCCAACCGCTATATTATTTTCATTTTTGTACAGAGAATTTATTCAAGATGATCTTGAACTGGGTGAAGGTTACAGTGTCAAATCTAAACTTTTAAAAGTGATTTAACTTCGTAGATTTGCCGTTCTATGTAGCCTACACTTTTGTTTT
>NC_090251.1:57056654-57071654 GCF_037325665.1 Littorina saxatilis
CTTGTCAATTTCACTGCCTTTGCCATGAGCGGTGGACTGACGATGCTACGAGTATACGGTCTTGCTGAAAAATGGCATTGCGTTCAGTTTCATTCTGTGAGTTCGACAGCTACTTGACTAAACATTGTATTTTCGCCTTACGCGACTTGTTCTGTATTCTGTTTAACTTTCTGAGCTTGTTTGTAATCCAAACATAACACATCCATATGTTTTTGGAATCAGGAAATGATAAAGAATAAGATGAAATCTTTTTTTGGATCGATTACTAAAATGCTTATCAAAGTACCTAATCACACATTTTTGTTAACGGTGATCACACTTTTAGATTCAGAATTTGATGAAGATTGCGATGCGAAAATTCGATTTTGATGACAACTTTAATGAGCAAACTCATTAATTAATGTGTAAGCTTCCGAGCTGCAATGCAATCCCATAGTCCGGAATTTGTCGAAGATAGGTTGGCTAAAATGTCAATCAATTTGATCAAAAAATGAGGGTGTGACAGTGCGGCCTCAACTTTCACAAAAAACGGATATGACGTCATCAAAGTCATTTATCAAAAGATATGAAAAAAAATGTCTGGTGACATGGCGTTCAGGAACTCAAAGCAAAGTTTTATGATCAGTTCAGTAGTTTTCTCTGAATCGCTCTACACACACACACACACACACACACACACACACACACACACACACACACACACACACAGACACACACACATACACACACACCACCACCACCACCCTCGTCTCGATTCCCCATTCATGTTAACACATTTAGTCAAAACTTGACTGAATGTAAAAAGCAGCTGATCAAAACCAGTATTTTAAAATGAATTGCCAAATTACTGACTTTTACCAGCGATAACAGACAGCTTTACAGATGAGTATTTAATGATATCCGCACACATTGACAAAACTCAAATCTTTACCTGTAATGAACAAGCAGCCGACCAGCAGGCAAGTGAGAGCAAGGCACCTGAATGCGTCCATCTCGTGTGGTCTGGAAGGTTGGAATGATCTGCCTGGTCTGCGCGACCAGCTCATCGTCACTCCCGGACGTGTAACGTCTCTTGAAGTTAGTGTCGTGACTTGTTTGGTTCAGTTTGTTTTGTGCGCCATTTCTTAGTAGTAGTAGTAGTAGTAGTAGTAGTAGTAGTAGTAGTAGTAGTAGTAGTAGTAGTAGTAGTAGTAGTAGTGTGTATGTGTGTGTGTGTGTGTGTTTTTGTGCGTGAGTGTGTGTGTATGTGGGTGTGTGTGTGTGTGCGTGTGTGTGTTTGTGTGCGTTTGTGTGTGTGTGTACGTATGCACGTGTGCACGTGTGTTTGCGTGTGTGTGTGTGTGTGTGTGTGTGCGTGTGTGTGTGTGTGTGTGCGTGTGTGCGTGCGTGCGTGCGTGAGAGAGAGAGAGAGAGAGAGAGAGAGAGAGAGAGAGAGAGAGAGAGAGAGAGAGAGAGAGAGAGAGAGAGAGAGAGAGAGAGGACGTTATTGGATGCTGTCACTTGTGTGTGTTTCTCAGGTCACTGTAAAGCGCACACAAAAGAAAATAACGACGTTGTTCGCACTAAATAAGCACTCATTAGTACTATTGCTAATGTAAGTGCTAGCTTGCTGTTGAAAGTTTTTTCCCAAAAGTTTTCCTTTCCATGCTGCGACTTCTGGCTTATCCAATTTTTTTTATATTTTATGAAACTATGAGAAATAGAGGAAGACGGTGTTTGCAAATAGGCTTCGATGGTTATGCACAAATTAAACTTCCACTTTGATAGCAAATATGTAAATGACCAGAAATTACTAAACTCTCTCCCCCGAAATCGGCGTATGGCTGCCTAAATGGCGGGGTAAAAACGGTCATACACGTAAAATTCCACTCGTGCAAAAAACATGAGTGAACGTGGGAGTCTAAGCCCATGAACAAAGAAGAAGAAGAAGAAGAGACTAAACTCTCTTTTGCATTTCTGATGGTTTTGATTTCATCCGTTGTGCCACGTAGAGCAGACTCAAGTATTGCGTCTTACCCTGCACCTGTCGTTTGGCTGTACGTTTCGATTGGTTTACCCGTTTCGTCTCTTCTTACGTTATGTACCCACCCTTCCTGCACGTTGCGATTGGTTTACCCGTTTCGTCTCTTCTTACGTTATGTACCCACCCTTCCTGCACGTTGCGATTGGTTTACCCGTTTCGTCTCTTCTTACGTTATGCACCCACCCTTCCTGTACGTTGCGATTGGTTTACCCGTTTCGTCTCTTCTTACGTTATGCACCCACCCTTCCTGTACGTGGCGATTGGTTTACCCGTTTCGTCTCTTCTTACGTTATGCACCCACCCTTCCTGTACGTTGCGATTGGTTTACCCGTTTCGTCTCTTCTTACGTTATGCACCCACCCTTCCTGTACGTTGCGATTGGTTTACCCGTTTCGTCTGTTCTTACGTTATGCACCCACCCTTCCTGTACGTTGCGATTGGTTTACCCGTTTCGTCTCTTCTTACGTTATGTACCCACCCTTCCTGCACGTTGCGATTGGTTTACCCGTTTCGTCTCTTCTTACGTTATGTACCCACCCTTCCTGCATTTGTGAGTTGTTTATGTAATCTAGTGTTCATTCTTTTAGTCTGTGAATCTTTAGTCATTATATTGGTTCTAGTGTTAGTTTTCTTAGGAGTGTTAGCAGCAGTCCTGAGTTTAATGATACTGATAAAATAGTTGTCTCCCTTGAGATAGAATAGAGAAATTGTTGTTATTTGTTTAGTGTCAATAAATGTTGTAAAGGTTAACGTTTTGGTTGTAAGTTTTTGTAGTTTAGTTTAATCTTAAAATACTTTCATCTCTTTCTGTTCATTCATTTTCACTCTTTGACTTTGTCTCAAATACACACTCAACAAGCATACATACACACTAAGTCATATACACACTCAACAAGCATACATACACACTAAGTCATATACACACTCAACAAGTATACATACACACTAATTCATATACACACTCAACAAGCATACATACACACTAATTCAAATACACACTCAACAAGCATACATACACACTAATTCAAATACACACTCAACAAGCATACATACACACTAATTCAAATACACACTCAACAAGCATACATACACACTAATTCAAATACACACTCAACAAGCATACATACACACTAAGTCATATACACACTCAACAAGCATACATACACACTAAGTCATATACACACTCAACAAGCATACATACACACTAAGTCATATACACACTCAACAAGCATACATACACACTAAGTCATATACACACTCAACAAGTATACATACACACTAATTCATATACACACAGATTGAGCAGACACGCACATAAATACTCAACAATAATATATTTTCAATAGTGGTGGTGAAGTCCAACCGCTATATTATTTTCATTTTTGTACAGAGAATTTATTCAAGATTATCTTAAACTGGGTGAAGGTTACAGTGTCAAATCTAAACTTTTAAAAGTGATTTAACTTCGTAGATTTGCCGTTCTATGTAGCCTATACTTTTGTTTTTTATTTTCTCTTTTTTTGTGTGTGTGGAATGAGAAAACGGTCGCCACGCTTCTTGACACGTCACGTGACTCGTGTCAAACATGCCTATAATTATAAGTACACGACAATTCATTCCGTCAGCCAGTCTTCGTTTTTCATTGACTATCATCATGGACGACACTCTGTATGACAACGTGTTGAACTATTTGAAAAATGGCACTTACCCTCTGACCGCGAAAGGGGAAAACCGTGATGTGACTAAAGTTAAAAAGAGACAGTTGAGAAAGACTGCTGCAAAATACACAATTCGAGAGGATGTGCTCTACCACGACGGAATCCTCGTAGCAAAGAGGAGCCAGGTTCCAGAGATAAAAAAATTTTTTTTTTTAAATGTTCCTATGGCCCTGTGGGGACAATAACGTTTTGTAACAATTAAGTTAAAAATAAATACTGACATAGCTCTACATTGGTTAGAAAAGAGGGGGACCAGTTCGAGAAGGGGCCTATTTTGGATGCGAGGGGGGGACCAAAATCGCCCAGGGGGACCAGTCGAAAACGAGGCTGGATGTCTAAGGGGGGACCATTATAGAGCAGTTTTTGCCACAAATTGGTCCCCCGGGGGACTACTTCAGAGGGGGGACCGGACCGGATCCTACACCGGCACAGCCAGCCAGGCAACACATCCGTCGATTAAGGGTTTCAGATGGCGATGCGCGTCTCAACCTAACATTTGACGTCGGAGAAATGTACAGTAAGCAGTTAAGAATCGCTTAACAGCTAGTGAGACCATTATTCACGAAGCACGGGTGTGTACACTAGTCAGATTATATATTGTTTTAATCCGTTTGAGCTGTTTTCAAAGACGTTTTCAATTGAAGGTGCACTTGTACATCTTGGTTTAAAAACCCTCAATCACTGGCAGACAAAAACGGGTGACCAACTATACACCGCCATATAAAGGCGGCGTAAAAACGGGAATTCCCGAAAAGGGCTTAAGAAATTATCGCACACACGCAAGCACGCACGCACGCAATCACACACACACACACACACACACACACACACACAGACACACACACACTCACACACACACACACACAAACACACACACAAACACACATGTAACATATCGCTATGTACGCGTTCACTGGACAATGGGAAACTACCCATTGTCGGCACCCTGACCATTCTGTACATCTTAGAATAATGTCCCTTGGACCGAGGCGGAAGTCAGACTGGCTCAAGTTGTCGGAATAAAGAACACGCACAGTTGAACGGCTCTTGTGTTTGTGTTTAATCTAAACACACACACGCGCACACACACACACACACACACACACACACACACACACACACACACACACACACACACACACACACACAAAGCGGGCTAACGCTTGGCCGAGCTTTAGTACGATGGGAATATAGGCTAACATTTTCAAAAGTAGGAACTGTCTCCGATCTGAAATTATGTCTCGAAAACGATGATTGGCCTCAATAGTTGCAGATCAGTGTTTTGAAAACAAGTGTTATTGACTTGGCTTGACAATAAAAGTGTTTTCTGTGAAAAGTATGATTTTGCACCAGTACATGATTACTGAAGGACCAATGCATTTGGAACAATATGAATATTCAATTTAAACATAAATGCCTATTTTTTAAAGATTTTATTAAACATAATATTTCATTTGTAAAGGATGTTATGAATGAAAATGGTATTATTATTTCTTTGGAAGATTTATGTCAAAAAGTGGGTTATAAACCATCCAGACAGTTCGAATACAATGCATTATGCACAGCACTTAAATCCAGGCGTACAGACACATTACCATATCAATATTTTACATTGCAGGATTTCATTGTTAATGGTGGTAATATAACAGCAAGTTTATTAGAACATGTTTAGTTGATTTTGATGTCCAGATTCCGAGTGCCTGTGATTTTTGGAAACGAAAACATAATGTTGATTTGGATAAGAGAACTGAACTGGTTACTGGCTGTAAACAGCACAAAAGAAGAAAGATTACGTCTGCTGCACTGGAAATTATTACATAGAATATATCCAAAATGGGATTACGAACATCGAATAAGTGTGAAGTTTGTAATGAATTAGACACCCTGGAACATTTCTTTTTTAGTTGCCAAGAGGTGATGAAGGGGTGGAAAATATGTAAAGATTTTGTTTATAAGAAAATACATGTTGCCATCATTTGGAATGAAGAAAATGTATTTTTGTGTTATTTAAGGGAAAGTTTGAAAAATGATTATATTTATTTTGTGAATTATTGTATTTTAATTACCAAAATGACCATTGGAAAATTTAAATATGGGAAAAAGTTAGATTTGGGTGTATTATTGGAAACTGAGCTGAACATTAGGAATAAATTTATGTTATGATCATTTTTATTTATCTATTTATTTAAACATAATAATTATTAGTTTACTGATAAAGTTTGTTGATTTAAAAATGTACACATTTGACTGAGAAAAGAAAAGACCTATGAAGAAGGTTTGCTCCAAGCCACACAAACACACACAAAAACAAAAACAAACAAAAAACAAAAAAGGCAAAAAATAATTGTAGTAGCAAACCTGCATGCAACTGAGGATAATCAAAAAAAATATAAAAAAATTTAAAAAAAATAAAAAAAAGTCTCTTTAAACACTGAGCAAGAAAACAGCAATGGAAACAAAGGAAACGACAAACCTCCTTTAAATCTGTTGCAGTAGATGTCCCCCGGAACATACACTTGGTCGTTGATGCGCAGTATGATGCGCACGCAGTATGATCGCGGACATGTAATAAGTAAGAGCGAGTGTGCATGTACCGAGAACGTTTCAGATGAATCATTCTCCAAAACTGGTTAACAAAAGTGGGAATATGGACCAAAAATAAAGCTTGATTAATTTGAGTTGAATTAATGATAACAAGGTTCTTTGTTATCCGAATGACAGTTTGCAAGAAAAGAAAAAGCAAGAAATACTTTTTCTGACAAATTACAGGGATCTGAGGGGGAAAGGGAGGGGGGGAGGGAGGGGGGGGGGCTGTTTCATCATTGTGACACAATTGTGTTAATTATGAAGTCATATTCAGTAATGGAATGTTGTGCTCATTAGTGCTTGGTAAGCATCCATAAGGAGTGTTTTTAAATTTCTTATTTGATTATTTTTCCATATTTTATTTGAATATTTTTTTTCTCAAAATATTGTTTTCATTTTTTTGGTCCAATTTTTTATTTTTTATTATCATTTTTTGTTTGTTTGTACATACTTACAAATAAACATTGGCACGTACATAATCATAATGGTGAGAAATTGGCTATGTCCAAGCACTCGGGGCCTGCATCTTCGCTGGTAGCAAAGGGCGTTACGAACGTACCCTTCCAAAATGTTAACTATACCTTTTTTTGTGTGAATGACGTCATTATTCACGACAAATTGTGAGAAAAAACCGTCACGCATCTGTATAGCTAGTTGATTAACAAAGGGGCAAACGTGAAAATGTATGCTTTTATTCAGTTGAATTGATGCTATTGCATTCGCTTATAATAAAAACGGCCGTTACGAACGCATCATGTGTAACACAAAACACTCTCTGAGACATCAAATTCGTCTGAAGTGTGTCCTCGGTTGAATGAATGCATTTTCTGCATCTTCAAGCTGCACTTGTTGACTTGATCGCAAAAGAATTAGTGATTGTAAAGAAATTCATTTAGTTACAGAGGTCGGACAAATCTAAGTGAGTGTGACCACATTCGATGCGTGCGTAACGCTGTTTTCAACTTCATTTTTTGGGGTCTCAAACACAAAGGAAATAACATCAATTGCACAGGAATGAACCTTTATCGTTTCACAAAGTGACTTTTCAACAAATCATCCAAAATCATCTTATCGTGTAAATGAACTGTAGCTTCAAATATATGTACCGAGCCTGTGTGAAAAAACAGAAATAAAACTCTAAAGAGGAACATCAAAAACTACAACAGCAAAAGGTCAATATGTGAAAGGTTTTGTTGATGTTGTTGTTGTTGTTGTTGTTGTTGTTGTTGTTGTTGTTGTTGTTGTTGTCGTCGTTGTTAAAATATGGTGACGTTGAAGTCTGTAACGTTTCATGTAACCAAGCAGATTTACCTTCCTTCTACATTCTCTGCACACACTTTTCGTAGATCTCTGCACAAACAGAAAAGAACATAATTATTGTTCAAGCAACGCTAAGATAATTCGACAGGAAATCAAATACACAATATCAAACGATTAACGATTATATTTGGCATTGGCCTATTAAAGAAAGCGGCAAAGTGCAAATATGAGGTAACACAAATGATTAAAAGTAAACAATATATATTTGGCGATTAGTTTTTAAACCTCTCTGTGTATGTGTCTTTGTCTGTCTGTCTGTCTGTCTGTCTCTCTGTCTCTCTCTCTCTGTCTCTCTGTCTCTCTCTCTCTCTCTCTCTCTCTTAATTTGCCTTGTCTAGTCTTGTCTTGTCTTGTCTTGTCTATCTCTCTCTCTCTCTCTCTCTCTCTCTCTCTCTCTCTCTCTCTCTCTCTCTCTCTCTCTCTCTCTCTCTTAATTTGCCTTGTCTAGTCTTGTCTTGTCTTGTCTTGTCTTGTTTCTCTCTCTCTCTCTCTCTCTCTCTCTCTCTCTCTCTCTCTTAATTTGCCTTGTCTAGTCTTGTCTTGTCTTGTCTCGTCTCTCTCTCTCTCTCTCTCTCTCTCTCTCTCTCTCTCTCTCTCTCTCTCTCTCTCTCTCTCTCTCTCTCTCTCTCTCTCTCTCTCTCTCTCTCTCTCTCTCTCTCTCTCTCTGTAAATAGCTGGTGTAGTGCCAATGCTATGCTTGTCCATCCAATAAAAACTAAAAGTATGGTAATTGCAACCAGACAAAAACACCAGATTTCTCCACTCAAACTTAATCTTACTATTGGTACGCAATCAATTGAATAAGTTCAACAGCATCGCGTTTTAGGGGTAATTATTGATTGTGAATTCAAGTGGCAGGCACAATTACAGCATATTTGCAAGAAAGTAGCCAAGAACGTTTTCCTCCTATCCAAGTTAAAGCAATTTACGGACAGAAGGACTCTGGAAATGTTCCACCATGCTCATGTAATGCCTCACATCAATTATGTTTCGACGCTCTGGGATGGCAGCAGTGATGTCCACTTGAAAAAGTTAGACTCTCTCTATCGTCGCTCGGCTAAACTCATCGTAAAGGATAATGCTCCAACAGATATGAAATTAAAAATGCTTAACTTTCTTCCACTGGAAAAGCATCTCAAGTTAAACAAAGCCATTTTCATGCATAAATTGTATTACGGTAAAGTGCCGATTTACATTACATCATTATTTAATAAAGCTACCGACAGATATATTTTTTCTACTTCTTTCCGCTTATCCTTAATACCTAGCCTGGACATGTATTCATATGATAGACAATATTTTTTTTTTCTCTTCATTATAGTTACTCTATCGTTACAGCTATTTCATTCACCTTTGCTATGTCTAGTAGTTTGTGCGTTTGTTTGCGTGTATGTGCGTGTGTGTGTGCGTGTGTGTGTGTGTGTGTTGTTGTTGTTGTTGTTCCCATAATTCTGTTGAATAATACCATTTTCAGCGGGACAATACATAACAAGTTAATTAATCCAACGCTCGATGGACAAAAGGCGAGAATTTACAAATTACCAATTACAGTACTAGTTTCCAGCACAGCAGCATTCGGCGCATATATAAGTGCTGAAGTTTTCTGACCTCCTTTTGTTGGTAAACTTTTTAACTTTTTAATTTTTAATTTTTCAATTTTATCATTGTGTGTCTGTGCGTCCCAAGAACAGATTGTAAGAAAAGGCGTAGCCTTAAATCTTAATCCTTGGTAAATAAAGTTCAATTCAATTCAATTCAATTCTCTCTCTCTCTCTCTCTCTCTCTCTCTCTCTCTCTCTCTCTCTCTCTCTCTCTCTCTCTCTCTCTCTCTCTTCTCTCTCTCTCTCTCTCTCTCTCTCTCTCTCTCTCTCTCTCTCTCTCTCTCTCTCTCTCTCTCTCTCTCTCTCACACTTCGCGGGTGCGCGCACGCGTGCATGTGTTAGTGTCTGTGTGTGAGTGTCTGTTTGCCACCGACGGTGCAATGGTTAAGGTATACAACATCAACAAACTGTGTCAACTAACCAAGCATCTATCTAACCAACTAATCAACCAACTAATTATCCAACAGATCAACCTACCCACCCAACCGCAAACTAAATAAAGTAGCCAGCCATTAAAAAGTCAGCTCATTGCAAGATCTGCCTCGCCATGTGTACACATATTCTAAATGCACTTCATTATATTTAGTCAAGTTTTGACTAAATATTTTAACATCGAGGGGGAATCGAAACGAGGGTCGTGGTGTATGTGTGTGTGTATGTGTGTGTGTGTGTGTGTGTGTGCGTGCGTGCGTGTAGAGCGATTCAGACCAAACTACTGGACCGATCTTTATGAAATTTGACATGAGAGTTCCTGGGATTGATATCCCCATACGTTTTTTTCATTTTTTTGATAAATGTCTTTGATGACGTCATATCCGGCTTTTCGTGAAAGTTGAGGCGGCACTGTCACGCCCTCATTTTTCAACCAAATTGGTTCAAATTTTGGTCAAGTAATCTTCGACAAAGCCCGGACTTCGGTATTGCATTTCAGCTTGGTGGCTTAAAAATTAATTAATGACTTTGGTCATTAAAAATCTGAAAATTGTAAAAAAAATATTTCTTTTATAAAACGATCCAAATTTACGTTTATCTTATTCTCCATCATTTGCTGATTCCAAAAACATATAAATATGTTATATTCGGATTAAAAACAAGCTCTGAAAATTAAATATATAAAAATTATTATCAAAATTAAATTGTCCAAATCAATTTAAAAACACTTTCATCTTATTCCTTGTCGGTTCCTGATTCCAAAAACATATAGATATGATATGTTTGGATTAAAAACACGCTCAGAAAGTTAAAACGAAGAGAGGTACAGAAAAGCGTGCTATCCTTCTTAGCGCAACTACTACCCCGCTCTTCTTGTCAATTTCACTGCCTTTGCCATGAGCGGTGGACTGACGATGCTACGAGTATACGGTCTTGCTGAAAAATGGCAGCTACTTGACTAAATATTGTATTTTCGCCTTACGCGACTTGTTTTCTGTTTGTCCTCGACTAGCCTCGGCCCGCATGAAAACCTCTAAGCAGGTGACTTCTATAAATTGCAAGGATTAGGTTAAACAATTGTATTACAGGGGCAGATCAAGGGGTAATGGAGGTGGGGGGGGGGGGAACTGCGATTGGGGTCCAGCGGCCGCCTAGGCCTCGATGAGGTCGAGCTAGGGAAGCACTGGTCAGGAAGATATTGTAACTTTATGAGGTGCATTGTAGGCCTCTTCTGGAAGAGAACAAGGTTAACACTGCTGTAAATCTATTTCCATTTTTTCGGGTGTGTGTGTGGGGGGAGGATCGGATCCGTAACCCTGGAACACCCCCCCCCCACCTCCCCCGTTGGATCCACCCCTGTATTACATAATGTTTGGTTCCATTTTGGGCCGAAGTAGGTCAAGTCTCATCTTGCAGCTAACATGATATGTAATGTAATTAAAACTTGGCAAGGCCAGAAAGGTAGTACAACACCTACCAAATTGTTAAGAATTGGTCGTTATCCCCGACAAACGTATCTAGCTTATTAGTCATCAAGCAAAAAAACAACCAACTATCCAACAAACTATCCAACCAACTATCCAACCAGGCCATAATGGATTGTTTACCTATGTACGCTTTCAGGCTAGCGATTTCATCTTCATGCAAGGTTCCATCTTTGTTGTCTGCACACACACACACAAAAGATGGTCAGGATATTATTATCATGTCACAATGCGCAATAAATATATTTAAGGCGTGCATGTGCTTTTATCATGTGTCAGGCTTGTACACTCACCACAACGTGAGACGCACACACTGAAAGAAAGACACAGCCATGGAGGACACAGCCTAGCAGACACGTACAGACAGGCAGGCACACAAACACACACACACACACACACACACACACACACACACACACATTCACAAACACACACACACACACATTCACAAACACACACACAAACACACACACACACATTCACAAACACACACACACACACACACACACACATATTAACAAACACACACACACACACACACACACACACACATTCACAACACACACACACACACACACATTAACACACACACACACTCACACACACACACACACACACACACACACACACACACACACACACACACACACACACACACACACACACACACACACACGGACACACATTTACGGAAGCACCGGCTGAAATGCAAAACAGCATTGTGGGCATATGCAGCACATGACGGTAAGCCATGAGCCAGACTCCAAAACTATCCGGCATTTGATGCCAACAAACCAAAAACAGAGTGGAAAATTAATAAATATAAGCGGCAACTTGATGAGAGTCCTTCTGACTTAAAATTTGCCATGTACAGAGCAAGTGTTATGGCTGAACGCGGGAGCGTGTCTGCGCAAAAAATGTCATATACTGACATGGAAGGGAGGGGGGAAGGGGGGGGGGGATGTGTGTGTAAAGACGCCTCAACTTCAGTTCAACGAACAGAGTGAAACGACCTTGAGGCAGAATTTTGTTCAGTTCGACAAATCTGTGCAACCAACAAAACTCCCGCTTGAACTTCATGTATTAGACCAATGCAACAACATCATCGAAGACATCTAATGTGGACTGGGTGGCCGAGTGGTAACGCACTTGCGCTCGGAAGCGAGAGGTTGCGAGTTCGACCCTGGGTCAGGGCGTTAGCAATTTTCTCCCCCCTTTCCTAACCTTGGTGGTGGTTTCAAGTGCTAGTCTTTCGGATGAGACGAAAAACCGAGGTCCCTTCGTGTACACTACATTGGGGTGTGCACGTTAAAGATCCCACGATTGACAAAAGGGTCTTTCCTGGCAAAATTGTATAGGCATAGATAAAAAAAAAATGTCCGCCAAAATACCCGTGTGACTTGGAATAATAGGCCGTGAAAAGTAGGATATGCGCCGAAATGGCTGCGATCTGCTGGCCAATGTGAATGCTTGATGTATTGTGTAAAAAAAAAAAATATCCATCTCACACGGCATAAATAAATCCCTGCGCCTTGAATATGTGCGCGATATAAATTGCATAAAATAAAAATAAAAAATAAAAAAATCCCTGCGCTTAGAACTGTACCCATGGAATACGCGCGATATAAGCCTCATATTGATTGATTGATTGATTGATTGAAGACAGACCCGCTTAGTCTTGAGCTTGCATCGATTCCAAAACTCTGACGGGTCTCCTCCAAGCAAACTGGTCAACACATATTTTAATGAAAAATGCTAATTGTAGGAGATTTTTTTGGTTTTTAACCGATGATAATGTCTTACCATCGTTGTCATCAAAAGCAGCCTGGTAGGTAGCCCTGGTCAGTCCAGACTGCGAGTTGACCCCAAATTCCTGACAGGTTTCCTCCAGACTCAGGATTATTGGCTGGGGCAACTGGTCAGCGCACGGACACAGCTCTGTCTGTCTCTTGCCCACATTCGACTTGAACCAGTTCTTGACCTTCTGTTGACCAGGCACACAGTGTGAGTCAGTGACCATACGAATACTCAATGTCCATTTTTGCTGATGAGTTTGCCCCGTGTACTGACTGAATGACGCGATCTCAACAACTCACTAAGTCACTAAATCTATATAGCTACCTCAATTCTTTGATTTACCGTACTTATATGAGTGTGTGTGCCTCTGTGCAGGGCCGGACTTAAGTAGGGTGATGGGGGTTCGTTATTCATTGTTTGTCTGTGCACTTAAAAAACCGTTGGGTCGATATACTTGTGAATATATTGTTTTGTCAATAACAAACGTTCCAACAACCTACCTTTAATGGTTTTTTATTTTGAAATCTAGATTAAAGTATGAGCAATCTGGCGCATTCTGGGAGTATTTGTTATTTCTCATTTCTCATTTCTCATTTCTCATTACTTTATTGTCCCATCGCTGGGAAATTCGGGTCGCTTCCTCCCAGTGGAAAGCTAGCAGCAACGGAGTCGCGCTACCCAGGTGTCTGCGTGTTTAGGTGTATTCAGCCACCTGCACTTATGGCAGAATGACCAAGGTCTTTTACGTGCCATTGTGATGACACGGGGGTGGGACATGGCTTCCGTCTCTGGGTCTGCACATAAAGTTGACCCGTGTCCGTCCCGGCCCGAATTCGAACCTGCGACCTTTCGATCACAAGTCCAGTGCTCTACCAACTGAGCTACCGGGCCCCCAGTTTATGAGTTTTAAAGGCAACATAAAATGTTAAGCATATTTTAAACATACAACAATTTTTTTTTTACTCTTGGAGGAGGTACATTGTCAAGGCAGTGGGGGGGGAGGTCAGGGCTACAGGAAACTCCCCCCTGGGTCCGGCCCTGTGTGTGTGTACGTGTGTGTGTGTGTGTGTGTATGTGTGTGTGTGTGTGAGTGTGTGAGTGTGTGTGTGTGTGTGTGAGTGTGTGAGTGTGTGTGTGTGTGTGTGTGTGTGTGTGTGTGTGTGTTCCTTACATTTCTAACTACTTCTCTCCCCTGTTCCTTCCCGTGTTATGTTTCCCTCCATCTTTTTGGTTCTGAGCTGTTTTTGCTTTTGCTTTTTGTTTTGCCTTGTACAGCAATAGCATTGACACCAAGATCATCAAGCAGGAAAAACAAGGTAAAGAATGAAAAAGACGCCACTATGAGCCGTAGGCTTGTTGTTGTTTTCTTAATTATACATGTATGTACAGTTCATGAATATGTAAACAGTAACAAAACATTGATTAAAGCAGAAGTGGGTTTTTGTTCTGACAGATTGCATGTGCCTGTGCCACAGTGCCACTGATCTAAAAATAGAAGCCGATGTGTTTGATCTCATTTTCGCCGACTTGCATAGATTCTTCTCATATGCCGTGTTAGTGGCATGTAGCTTATCATCCACATTACCAAATGATGAGTTAGTATACAATTCCCAGCGGCTAACAGAAAACAAGTGTTATTCCGATAACGTACCAGCTAGACCAGTGAAGACTGACTCGATCGACTCTGTCATACGTAGCAGACTACACTGAAATACGACTGCATCAGTTCAGTAAATGAATGGTTTCCGAATTATTATTTCAAGGCAAGAACAATCGTAATCGAAAACGTGTAGGGTTCAGAACGTTCTTACCATATAATTATAAGACTTATTACCAGCCTGCCTCATGCGTGCAGACTCAGTGCAGACTGCAGTGGTTCGATTGCCCTAGCCTAGCAGACGACATAAACCCCGCTCAGCAAATTAACATGTTGGGCAAATGTGAACATAAAAACGATGGGGATATAATACGTGTAGGGTTCAGAGCATTCTTACCGTTCATATTTAGTATCAGACTCCCCGATGAGAGAAGATACAACA
>NC_090251.1:57076654-57129154 GCF_037325665.1 Littorina saxatilis
GACCATCACAGAGCCTTCGCTAAAACGCTGTCGTTCCAGAACAGCGCCTTCTGCGAAGCGCTCTCCGCGACGCGTCCACACTCGGATGCGACCATCAGCAGGTTCCAAGCAAAAGCGGGACTCATCTGTAAACAACACCTGAGCCCACTGCTGACGTTGCCACCTCACATGTTGAGTGCACCAGGCTCGGCGAGCTGCTCGGTGATTAGCAGTCAGGGTTGTTTCTCGGAACGGACGCCTTGCACGCAAGCCACAGTTGTGTAAGCGGTTTTGGATCGTCTGACCACTAAGAACAGTGTTGGTGGTAGCTTGTAGGCGTTGCCTAATGTTGTTTGCCGTAGCCATTCTTTGTTGCATGGCCTGCCTCTGAATGAAGCAATCCTCTCTTTGTGTGGTGACTCTGGGCCGACCAGAACGTTGTCGCTCCTGCACTTTTCCAGTTGCGTGGAATCTCTGATTTAGTCTGATGATGACAGAGGGAGCCACTGCAAGCCTCTGGGCCACTTGCCTGGCAGCAACACCGTCTTTTAGCCATCCTGTTGCCCTTCCTCTATCCAAATCGCTCAGTTTTCTTCGTGGGGGCATGTTGCTACTGTGCATAATTGTGTCAGCGTGTCAACCTTTAAACACAAGCTGGTGAGCGATGTTCATAGCCAGGACCCTGTTGTATCACGTGCATCACAACCTTTTGCCCTGGCATGCGTTCCGCAATTATTTTTTTCTTAATGGTTTATTCAGGCATCAACATTTACAACATAGTAGGAACATGTGACAACACAGCAGTTGTGAATTATCTTTGTGACGTCTGCTTCTCGTTCTAGGGCTGATCAGTGTTTAACAGAGACAAGTGCAAAGAAGTAATAAGAAATTTAATAATTCTGTACTTTCAAAAACATGCACATGATCATTCTTGCAGACATCAATCCCTTTCTCTTAGAATCTTCAAATGAAAGTTTTATAGATTATGATTTCGCTGGTGTGATTCCACACACACGTAACAACATTGTCTTTCTTCTTCTTATTGCGTAGACGTTTGATATCGAAGCGCGGAACGTACTTCTTCTTCTCGTTGCAAATGTATTTCGGTTTACACAAATGAAGACGTGATGGTGTGTTAATGTTCACAAAATATAAAGTAGACTACTCATCATGATAAACTCGATCTGGGTGACACTTGGGGACGTTGGTGGTTCCTTCCGTGGTTACCGCTGACGTTGCCCTTCCCACAGTGTTCACACGACATCATTTACATAAGCATTGTACACCCCTGTACACTTGCACCTTCTGCAACACACACGTGCAATATCTGTTATTATCAAGTATGATTTCCATCGATATCATTCAATTTGTTTCTCTAAAACAAACACAGAAACAAGAGTTCACAGACTGACACAAACACATGGAAAATGAACAATACCTGTGTTTTCCTGTGAATCAATAATGTTAAAATGTATTAGCGTGTTTTACCTGCGGTTAGTGGACCTTTGGAGATCGCAAAAATGTGGAAATCCGTCCACGGAAGGTGAAACATATGCTAGTGCAATCTAAGTGGCTTCGTTGATTGCTGCCATCTTGGAGTCAATGAAACGGTCAGAGCATTGCATCCTAGCAACCTCAACTGAATATATGTACAGTTCATATTCACGAATTAATACCAATGCACGCTGTTTCCTTTTGTTCTCTTCGTTTAAATTTCTTTCCATGAAGATAAACAAATTCTTGTCTTGTACGCTGGTTTGGACTAATGGCGCGAGCGTTGACGTCATATGTATATAGTGTCGTCATGACGTAGTCTCGGTCATTTAACCTCGTTTTGTGTACGCAACTAGTGAAGTCTCGATTAATATGAGAGAGGGAGTCGATACACGAATTCTATTCGTCACATAACCCCATGGATCAAGATAATTATCCTATCGCAAGTAGATAATTATTCATCGTACGACGCTCTGCTCATATAATCTGTACCGTGGTTGTCCTTGTCTCTATCTTTCTCCTCTATTGGGAACGCTCAATATCCTTTCGTCAAGTCTAGCTTTGAAAAGTATTTCGCTTTTCCTAAACTTTGAAACAGATTGTCGACATCGGTGATGGGTTCAACGTCGAACACTATCACGTTGTTCAGAGCTCTCAGATCAGAACAGAAACGGTACTTTCCGTCCTTCTTCTTTATCAGGACGATGGGAGAGTTGTATGGAGAGTTTGCAGGTTCGATGACATGCAACTTCAGCATTTCTTCAATTTCCTTTTCGACAGTTTCTACCATGGCGTGAGGTATGGGTCTGGGTTTCACAAAGACTGGTTTCTTCTCTGTCACTTCAATGGAACATTTTTCCAGGTTCGTCGTCTTTGGAACATCTGTTAGGAACTCTTCAAATTCTTCACAGATCATCTTCGCCTCCTTGACCTTTGCCTCGTCCAATTTCTCGTCGAAATGGATGTTCTTCACATTTTCGGTTCTTTGAGTTTCTAGGAGGGGTAACATCTTCTGAGTGTCATACTTGAAAATGTCATCGTCCATCGTGTTGTCCTCTTCCATGACAACAGCCACGACCTCTTCTCCTCCGTCTTCTTCATCACTTTCTTCTTCGTTTGAAGCAGGAACACTCGCTTGGGCAGATGAACTGGGATTGGGAGTGGCGGAACTCAATTCCCGTTCTTGGTACTCCTTGATGAGGTTGATGTGGTAGATCCGTGTTCTTCTGCCAACTTGGATCTTGTAGTCGAATTCATTCAACTTTTCCACAACCTTGTAGGGACCTGACCATGTAAGTTCCAGCTTGTTGTTCTTCACAGGGCGTAGAAGTAGAACCTGTTTTCCGACTTCTAGCGTCCTTGGTTTCGTTTTCTTGTTGAAGAAATGGGCTTGCTTGCTGGCCGCTTTCTTCAGGTTCTCACGTGCCACGTTGCACGTTTCTTCTATTCTGTTCCTGAGGTTGACTACATATTCCGCTGTAGTCTTCTGCTCCCCTGAGATTTCTTCTTCGGTCCATGTTTGGCGCAGCACTTGCATGGGTCCTTTGACAGATCTCCCATACAGCAGCTCAAACGGCGAAAATCCCATGCTTTCTTGTGGGGCTTCTCTGTATGCGAACAGGAGGGCGGGGATAAACGTGTCCCATTCCCTCGGTTGATCGATCGCTAACTTTTTCAGCATGCTCTTCAGTGTGGAGTTGAACCTTTCGACCAAACCATTTGCTTGAGGGTGAAACGGTGCAGTCATATGGTGTTTGATGCTGAGAAAGTCGTTCACTTCTTTCATCAGGTGGCTGGTGAACTGTGTGCCTTGGTCCGTTATCACTTCATCTGGGATTCCCAATCTAGTCCACATCTCCCAGAGAGCTTCAGCTACGGTGTCTGCTTGGATGTTTTTCAGGGCTACGGCTTCGGGGTATCGGGTAGCGTAGTCAACAGATACCAAGATGTATTGTTTCTTGCTCTCCGACATAGGTTTGACCGGGCCGATGATATCCACCGCAACTCTCTTGAAAACTGAACTGATGGGTGGCATCCTTCCCAGAGGGACTTTCTTTGTCTGACTTTTCGGCGCAGTTCTTTGGCATGTGTCACAGGACAAGCAATACCTACGAATGTCTCCTGCACACCCTGGCCACCAGAATTCTGCTCTAATTCTGTCAGATGTTTTTCTTTGACCTAAGTGTCCTGCCATGGGGTGATCGTGACCAAATGAAAGAACTTTGTTCCTGAGTTTCTTCGGAACGATTACTAGTGAACGGTCGTTTCCGTGGCGATCTTTCGTTGTTCTATACAGGATTTCTTTCTTGTATGAATACCGTATCCCATTGATCCCTTCTGGAGAGTTGGCAAATTGCCTGATGGTCTTCAACGAAGGGTCACTTGCCTGTTCTCTCTTCAGATCAGCTGGCGAATACAGTCTTTCTTCTTCCTTGACTCCCTGTTTGTGGCTGCAGCTTGGTTTCTGGGCGTCCTCTGTCGCTTGTGCTCTCGTGGTAACAGCAGCTGCTGTCCCAGGGTACCATGCTGGGTCTCGAACAGGATATGTGGGAGTCAATTTCTTCTCTTTACCTAGTCCATACCATTTACCTATGAGGACAGGGTAAATTGGGTCGTCCATCACCGTTACTTCTGTCTCGGAGTCAAAGTAGGGTGAATCGATGTGCACCACGGCGGTGTGGTACATCTTCTTGGAGTCTTTCTCTGCCAGAGTAGTCTCCTTCATTTTCGCTGAATATGCCTCCTTTGGCACAAACTTTTTGCTGACAATGATACCAGTACATCCAGTGTCTCTCAAAGCGTTGACAATTGTTCCATTCAGCTTCACTGGTACCACTTCGGCACATTTCTTTTCCTTGCAATTTCCGCAAAGTTTTTCTAAGAGGATCGGTGTCTCAAGTGTATCTTTCTTCGATGAAACTGCACCTGCTGTGTCTCTTTTGTTTGGACAAAAACGAGAGACATGCCCTTGCAATTTACAAATGAAACAACATCCAGATGCTCGCAGTTTCTCTCTCTCGGCGTCACTCAACTTTGCCTTTAGAGTTTGATTTGCGGGTTTTGTTGATGGAGCAGCTATTCTTGTTTCTTCTTGGGGAGAACGACGTTTTTCAGGCTTGACGTACGTCGATGAAGTTTTGACGTTCGATCTAGATTGTTGATATGTGTTGGCTATCATCCCAATCTCTTTGGCGCTCTTAGGGTCTCTATCCCTAATGTGAACGGCGAGGTCAGGAGGAAGGGTGTCCAACACCTGCTCACGGACCAACAAATCTTTGAGATCTTTTACATCTTGGTCGCATTCTGCTAATTCCACCCACTTGTCTAGATACCGTTCTAGCTTCGTGATGTGCTCTTTATACGTGTCAGTGGCGCTTTTCTTGGTTTGGCGAAACTTCTTTCTATAATCTTCGCTAGTGAGTTGGAAGCCCTCATACAAAGCGTGTTTGAGAGTGTCGTAGTCATTAGCGTCTTCCTCGTTCAGCTTTGAGAAGATGACTCTCGCCTTACCCTTCAGAAAGTACACTACACGTGAAGCTTTTGCTGCATCACTCAGGTTACAGTCTCGAGCATAATGCTCGAACTGATGGAACCAGCTCTCGATGTCATCACGGTCGTCTAGAAAAGGAATCTTGGGCTTGAAACCATCATCTTCGCGGATACGTCCTGGCGAGTTGTTGTTCCTGTTGCCCTCTTGGTTGGCGTTCTGGATTTTCAACTGATCCAGTTGGAATTGTCGTTCAGCGTCACGTTCTAGCCGTAGTCGTTCAGCGTCACGTTCTTGTCGTTCAGCATCACGTTCTCGTTCTTCGCGATCAAGAGTTTGTTGCTTCTCTTTCTGATCAAGAACAAATGCACGCAACTCGGCTCCTTCTAACCCCAACAACTGTCCTTCGGCCAATAGCTGTCTAGTCAACTCTAGCGGATCTACACTTGTGGACTGAGACATATTTACAGGTGACACGTCCGTGCACGCCTGTGGATCAACCTCTTCTTCGTTACGGTTGCTGTCAACTTGAAGAGAGAGATGAACACTCTCTTCTTCGTCAGCAGGGACTGGTAACGAATCTATCACCTCTTCCCGATCGTTACCGGCAGTAAGGTTTTTTCTTCCCTTCTTATTTGCGGTCACTATGGGGAGAGATTTGTCGGCCGGCTGTTTCCGTGCCAACTGGGCTGCGATGGTGGACTTTCTAAAATTATGAGCTGGGGAACTGTCGTCACTCATAAGTCACCTCGCGTATTATTCCAAAACGTACAAAATGTATGTTGCTCAAACACCGTCGAGCTACTAAATTTCGGATCAAATTACAAAAAGAAACAGTCGGGCGGCGCCTTCGTGCACAAAATGCAAGTCCTAGTTTAGCTCTACTTCTACTGTACTTTGAAATAATTCTTCAACGTATGTTACGTTACGTTTCCACACAACCACCCAAAGAGTTATGTTTCCACGTTCTATCGTGAGTCAGTTTACTTCTATCTACCAACGAGAACTTACACTGTAAACTTTATTTGACTCTTTCTGGCGAAAAGATCAATCTTTCACTCGATCGAACGTTGAATATACAAGATGTATCAAATCAACTGTCAATTCGCATCATTTACTGTGTAGATTAATTTACAGCCACTTCTACAGCAAGTAAATACGACTGATATCCACAAGTCGATTATATAGGGCTTCACAGGGAAATACAGGTATTAAATCCTTACCTCTTAGGTACCTGACTCCCACCAACCTCCCGCGTAATTTAGAACAAACTAAGGGAAATGATGGTTCCGATAGTACGTGCAAGAATACTATCACACTGATGAATTGGAACACCACAAATAAAATTGGGAGCTAACAAATCAAAAGTGGTCTCGCTAAATATTGATTTTTTAACGTGTCGTTTCAGCTGACAACACTTCCAGTTTTTATTTTACCGTGTGATAGGGCACACGTTGAGTTATAGATCTGTGATAAGTAATATAACTAAAGGTAAATAAATAAAATTATATGATGAGACGATGGCGATGAAGTACGAACATATACAATACAAATCGACATGCAAGAAACCTACAGCAATTTTGAAACGAGAAAAATTTGGAACGGCTGGATCGAAAGTAAAACGTTGATTCAATATCCCGTGACTCGAGCCCCCATTGTGACGTCTGCTTCTCGTTCTAGGGCTGATCAGTGTTTAACAGAGACAAGTGCAAAGAAGTAATAAGAAATTTAATAATTCTGTACTTTCAAAAACATGCACATGATCATTCTTGCAGACATCAATCCCTTTCTCTTAGAATCTTCAAATGAAAGTTTTATAGATTATGATTTCGCTGGTGTGATTCCACACACACGTAACAACATTGTCTTTCTTCTTCTTGTTGCGTAGACGTTTGATATCGAAGCGCGGAACGTACTTCTTCTTCTCGTTGCAAATGTATTTCGGTTTACACAAATGAAGACGTGATGGTGTGTTAATGTTCACAAAATATAAAGTAGACTACTCATCATGATAAACTCGATCTGGGTGACACTTGGGGACGTTGGTGGTTCCTTCCGTGGTTACCGCTGACGTTGCCCTTCCCACAGTGTTCACACGACATCATTTACATAAGCATTGTACACCCCTGTACACTTGCACCTTCTGCAACACACACGTGCAATATCTGTTATTATCAAGTATGATTTCCATCGATATCATTCAATTTGTTTCTCTAAAACAAACACAGAAACAAGAGTTCACAGACTGACACAAACACATGGAAAATGAACAATACCTGTGTTTTCCTGTGAATCAATAATGTTAAAATGTATTAGCGTGTTTTACCTGCGGTTAGTGGACCTTTGGAGATCGCAAAAATGTGGAAATCCGTCCACGGAAGGTGAAACATATGCTAGTGCAATCTAAGTGGCTTCGTTGATTGCTGCCATCTTGGAGTCAATGAAACGGTCAGAGCATTGCATCCTAGCAACCTCAACTGAATATATGTACAGTTCATATTCACGAATTAATACCAATGCACGCTGTTTCCTTTTGTTCTCTTCGTTTAAATTTCTTTCCATGAAGATAAACAAATTCTTGTCTTGTACGCTGGTTTGGACTAATGGCGCGAGCGTTGACGTCATATGTATATAGTGTCGTCATGACGTAGTCTCGGTCATTTAACCTCGTTTTGTGTACGCAACTAGTGAAGTCTCGATTAATATGAGAGAGGGAGTCGATACACGAATTCTATTCGTCACAATCTTCATGTGACAAATCATAAGTGAATCCTCTGTAAATGAAACAGGAGAACAACAACAACAAAAACACAACGGAAAAACATGATATTTGACTGGAAAATACGGATATAAACTATTATGCTTTCCATTATTCGACTAAGGTATTGTATGGTAGCCACTTCTTTAAAAAACATGTATACTTCATTTCCATTTGGTGTACATATTTGTCAACTTTGTGTAAGTAAGACAGTTCTTTGAGAAACATTTGCAATGATGGTTTTAGTTTATTTATTCTACATTTATATATGTAAAACTTTGCTTGTAATAAAATATAATCAAAACCCTCATCAGTCTTACTTTTTGGGTCATAGCCAAATAATACTAATGTGGGGCTGAGTGCAAGTCTGCTGCAGTTTTGACATTTCTCCTTCGTGTGTTTTTCAAACTCAGTCCAAAATGACTGAGTTTGCTCACATAACCATAGATAATGCAAAATTGTATCTCTTTCTACATTGCAAAAACTACACCGGTTGCTAGCAATCACCCCCATGTCTTTCAGCATTGAATTGGTTACTAATATTCTGTTGTTGATTTTTATTTGAAACCATTTTAATTTTACTTCTTTTATTTTCTTTGTAACTAAACAAACCTTTGTCCATTCTACCTCTGTCTCCAACAGTCTTTCCCAATTTTGTAATGCCTTTGGAGAATCTACTTTGCTAATCAGCATGTCGTATATGCCTTTTGAACCCTTCTGCAAACTTTCCAAAAAAACAAGTGCTTTTGGTTGCTGAATATAATTGCAATATCTCGGCTGACGCCTCGATTTGATATGATTTCAGCTTTCTCGACATTCAGACTGATAAATGTTGATATCACAGTCAAATCTAACGATAACTAATAAACACAACAAGTTGCTGTTGCTATAGTTATGAGCAAGCTGTTGACGAGCTGAAGACAGGTGATAAGGATCTGCGACACGTCACAGTGTTGTGCGATGACGATTTGCTACCTGTCACTGAAAATACACCACCGATAATTAACTTACGTTCAACTTTTAAAAGCGCGATGTTCTCAAATTCGCGTTTTTCGTAGCAAGCGTTGCGGTTACATGGATATTTTCTTAACTATTTACCGTTTGAGCACAAAATTGAATAAGTTATTTTGAGACTTACGTCGACCTTTGCAGAAAGGGATCTTTAGGCAACCACAATACTGATACAAATATTTTTTTTAACTGAGTGTAAACATATTATCATCATTAAGGCGACAATGTAAAACACCTATATCTTAATCTTGACTGATTTTCACAGTCAATTCATGACTGTTGGGTAAAGGACTTTGTAAATGTAATTACAAAATCTAGTTAATACTAGTTAGAAAAACAACGGATATAGCACTGGAAGCCATACAACCCCTTTTTACAATGGTCGCCCTATGGGCGGATTTATACTTGTTTTACTACCGAGACCAGACACGTGTTTCGACACTAATGTGTCTCATCAGTGGTCTGATGGTAGAATTGGCGAGAGTTGTCAACCAATGACAATCTGAAGAAGTTGTCAATCTGTCATATATATACAGACCGAGGATATCATTTTCTTTGTTTAAGTTACGTCGTCCGCTAGAGAAAGAGCGTCAAAAAGACCACCCCGCACAGTTACCGCAGGACGATGGTGTCGCGGGGCAAAACGCCAGTTTTATCTGAAGTTAACTATGTACACATAAATATTGCGACAACTTTTGTCCAATCCCGTGTCATTTCGTTAAAACTTTCTATGTAATGTAAGGCACTTTCCTTGGCTATCTAGCACATTTTTCGGAATAACGATGTCCTGTAAAGGGGTCACGTGACTGCCGCTTAAATAAGAATACCCCTTAAATGGACCTGACGGAAACGTCACGTGCCAATTAAATACTCCACAAAAATCTAGAATATGGACAACTTTTACATACGAGAAGAAACTCAGATCAAATATCTATCCAGAACAGGTTGTCTTGTTTCGCTCTCTCGAGTATTTATTGTATTATGCCACACGTGTCGATCGCATGATAAGATTAGAAATGTGTTATCTCAAATTAAAAACAACAATATCATTTCCCGTCTGAAAAAAAAATAATGTTGATTCACACACACACACACACACACACACACACACACACACACACACACACACACACACACACACACACACACTCACACACACAGTGGTGGACAGCTGCATATTGGTCGTCTTGAGTGTGTGTGTGTGTGTGTGTGTGTGTGTGTGTGTGTGTGTGTGTGTGTGTGTGTGTGTGTGTGTGTGTGTGTGTGTGTGTGTGCGTGTGTGTGCGTAAATAACCAAATAACTAACTAATTAACGCCTGTCTCACAACGGGTACAATAGGCTATGGAAAATCCGAAACCCCAGTTGGGTGCGGATGACGAAGACACATTTGTCACTTTCAAACACCCGGATGTCAGGGCTGTTTATCGGAGACACAGATTGATACGTTTACACATTTACTGACACGTGCGGTTAGAGGCAAGACAGGCATGTGTTGCTGTGGCCCACGTATTTCATGTCAACAATCAGTTCGTTGGATTTTTTTTCTCACAAAAATATAACAATAATATGAATGTTCCGGTTGAAGGACAGGCCCACACCAAACGGATGATGGATCTTAGGGCCTGGTGCGGGTGACTGGGAAACCATTTTAGTATGAGTTATTTCTAATATGCTGACTGTGAGCAGGTGATGACAGATATGTCGAGAAAAAAGATATCAAGCATGAGCCGTTAAAGCGAATGTTGGTTTATTTTTTTGAGACATGTCTATTATTATTTGCAAACAGTCAGCGTATTAGAAACAACGGTTTTATTACTGGCTAATTTTGACCAAATATTTATCGAAGCGATTCTGCGAATACGATGTAGCCAATCACTCAATCACTTGACCTCATGAATATGAACAAATCAAGAGTGTCCACTCTCACCCCAGTTGAACATGCCTTTCATTTCTATTCCTTTGATTTTTCGTGTGCAAAAAAGGAACAAATTCAGATTCAACATTAGACAATAAGGACATGATGTTAAACTTTATTTGGCGTCAACTGAGTACGCAATTTCATTTGATTCTTGTGAACTTTGACAATGCAATTTTCAAACGCCCTGCGCACAGCATGGCATTGTGAGAAGGTGGGCGGTGCATTGCCTCATCTGTATCCCCACCCCCCACCCCCACCCCCCACCGACAACAATGAATTTTCGGTATTTTAACATGGTAAGGTGTATTGCTATTAAAGATCAAAAGTATCATTCCTTAGAATACGTAACGCTGATATTCTTGATTCAAAATTCAAAATTGTAGTCTCAGTTATATGACATATAGCAAGTCTGAAATGGTAATAATACAGATTCTCAGTTGACGTTGGCTGATGAGTCGTGATTAGTCAAATAGCCATGTGGTGCACTGAAATGGTAATAATATAATACAGTTTTTCAGTTGACGTTGGCCGATCATTGGTCAAGTAGCCATATGGTGCACTGAAATGGTGATAATACAGTTTCTCAGTTGACGGTGGATGATAAGGAAACTATGTTAGTACAGTTTGTCAATTGACTTTGGCTGATTAGGAAGCCATCGTGCTTCTTAAGTGTGTCTCTAGACGAGCAGTAAATAGGAAACCACAAGCTGATTAGGGTACTACCGTAGAACAGTTTGTCACTGGAAGCTGGGTGATTTGGAAATTACTGTAGTTCAGTAGACTTTTAGCATGACAAATCATCGTTTGATAGAGCATGCTGAGGTCGGAAACGGCATGCCTCTAGTGACAATAACTATACATTAGGAAACTAGCTGTAAATAAACTTATACTTCTTCTTCTTCTTCTTCTTCTTCTTCTTCTTCTTCTTCTTCTTCTTCTTCTTCTTCTTCTTCTTCTTCTTCTTCTTCTTCTTCTTCTTCTTCTTCTTCTTCTTCTTCTTCTCCTCCTTCTTCTTCTGCGTTCGATTTCATGGCCGTTGTATCTTCATGTCGGTGGCTGCCATGAAGTCCGCGGTCTTCTGTAGATCGGCAGCAGGTCCCCAAAGCTTGGTGCCCAGGCTGGTGTCTTCTGGCCAGTAGTGCTGGTGTGATGTCTCCAGGTGTGGGCATGTCTGTAGAGCTTGGTGCCCAGGCTGGTGTCTTCTGGCCAGTAGTGCTGGTGTGATGTCTCCAGGTGTCTGTAGAGCTTGGTGCCCAGGCTGGTGTCTTCTGGCCAGTAGTGCTGGCGTGCTGTCTCTAGGTGTGGGCATGTTCGTAAAACGTGCTCCAGGCTAGAGGTTTGCTCCCCTGAGCCGCACTCACATTGGGCTGTGTCGCTGAGTCCCAGTCTCTTCAGGTGTTTATTTCAGCCCACAGTGACCAGTGCGCAGACGAAGATAAACGACTTAAGGTGTTCTAAGTGTATTCAAGTTGCAATTCTTGCTAATGTTTACACTCATAGAGTTACTTGCCTTGATTGCGACGACGTATACGCACGGTCCAGTGTGCATTCGCCAGGGGGTGCCCAATTTGCACTGCTAGAACTAAGATACTTCTTGATTTCAGTAAATAGTTCCTTTACATATCAACTAGTTTGTTTTTAAATGATTTTTTAGAGATCGCCAGATGGTATTGTGTGAATAACATAATTCGGTCAAGTGTGCGAACGGCACCGTGCTCATAGTAGCTCTCGGTCCATTCCTTCTTTCCAGTATGGAAACAGACGACTTGTTTCCGGCGAAAGAATCGGCGTTTTCAACTCGTCATACCTTCATATTTATTCGGACTAGAACAACGAAATGTGACTTTGTTGTAAAATAAATTCCGAGCCTTGCGATTCCGGTAGTCATTTTGTTACCGCGAAGCGGCCTTTGGCAGGTACGACAGCCTCAGTCAAAGGAAATGCCCAGCAGAGCCTCGCGTCGGCTTCGCGGGCAAACTGAGTCGACAACGCCCCCTACTTCAGAGCCCCCCTCCGTCGATCAGCCTGACACACCCACCCACCCGTCCGATCATCTCCTTCCTTCAGTCCTTGAGTCTCCAAGCTGCACCAGTCCGTGGCGACGAAGACAAAGCAATCTTCCCTGGACCCTCCCCCGGCTTACTGTCTGTGTACGTGTCTGTGCGACCCTCTGAGGTCACCGTTGCTGACAGCGAAAGCGTGGTTGGCCCCATTGGTGCCTTCCGCTTCTTCTTTGACTACTGCCCAGACCCTGCCCGAAGCATCCCCCACGACAGAGGGCCCCACTCTTACTTCCCCTTACCTGCCAGACCTTACTGCAGAACTATCAGATGATGGTCAGTCTCCGATAGAAACTGCAAAATATCAAGTAAAGGCGGACCTAAAACAACACATGAAGGTGAAATTTGAGAAGGTTTACGAAATCATGGACGCACTCCAACGAGAGAACAACAGACTTTCCAAGGAAATGCATGACCTAAAATCTCAGTTAGGCGACTGCAAGAAACAACTGCAGGCACAGAGTGAGTCTCACTAAAAACCAAAGACGTCTTCCGTTCACACAGAAACAGACAGCCTGCCTGATGCCAGCACAGATGATTCTCCTGTTACCACAGAATGTGTTGATATCTGCACTGTGAAAGTTCCAAACATGTTTTCTGTGCTTTCTGATCGAGATACTCCTTCCACCTGCACAGGCAATACAGATGTTGTCGTGCACAACGCAAACCAGGAAAGGCCAATGACAGGTGACAAACCAGAAGCAACAGCAGCAGTCAAAAGACACGCAGTCAGCAGGCCCATGACAGGTGACAAACCAGAAGCAACAGCAGCAGTCAGAAGACACGCAGTCAGCAGGCCCATGACAGGTGACAAACCAGAAGCAACAGCAGCAGTCAGAAGACACGCAGTCAGCAGGCCCATGCACACCGTGAAAACACCGCGACAGCGACTAGCGGAGTGCAGAGTGGCCCCAGAAACCACGCACGTGCTGATTGGAGACTCTGTTCTTTGCCCTGTCAGACCAGAGCTTACATTTCCAGGAAAACGTGTAGAAAACATCAGTGTTTCTTGCCTAGCCTTGGACGATATAGCACATTGGCTTTAGCATATTCCCCAATGTCCTAATGTGCTACTTGCTGTTGTGCATATCGGCATTAACACATGCCGAGAAAATACCATCACCGAAACAAACTGGAGTGCCATTATAAAACTAGTGAAAAAAGTCTTTCCAAATGCACGCCCTCACTTCTCCTCCATCGTCCCACCATGTGGAGAACATCCACTGAAGAAGACCGTCGCATCGTCAAACGACGCCCTGGTCAGGGCCTGCAGCAAGGAGAAGGTGTTGCTGGTCGACCACACCCCGACCTTTCTCACCAGCAATGGAGCTCCACGAAAGGCCCTGTACAAGGACGACATTCACCCCAGTCGTCAGGGCACCGGCAGACTGGCGTGCAACATAAAGTACGCTGGCCAGCTGCGTGATGTCATCCATAGCGGTACCCGCAAACCATTGTTGGAGACCCCCGCACATAACCCGGTTCAGGCCCCCGCACAACATCCATATTGCGGTGCTGAGGTTACAGAACACGGAGCGCAGGGGCAGCCACCGAGGAACGGTCCCGGTCCTGTCCGGTTCTCTCCACCAGCGAGACAGCCACATGCCACTAGTCAACCGAGACAACAGACACCGTCCCGTTAGTGGACCAGCCTCTTCATTCAAAAGCCCCTCGGGCTTTCCCCTCTCGCCGCCGCCTTACTGGTGGCATACAGCGAGGCGACTTCACCCCCAGCCCTGGCATGGGCCACACCCCTTCTCCCCTAATGGGAGCGCTGTGTTCCCCTTGGGGTATGGCTGTCCACCACCTGCCTTCCCACAACACTACCCCTACCAGGGCGGCGTGATGGCCGCTACACTTGTTTAGGTGATCATTCATCAGTCTGTGTGACTTCGAAAGAGAGTATGTTCCGAATGAAAACAATGAATTGTGTGTGTGTGTGTGTGTGTGTGTGTGTGTGTGTGTGTGTGTGCGTGTGTGCGAGAGCGTAACTATGCGTGTGCGAATACCACTCTGTATGATGTGTGTTTATGTGTGCGTGCATACGTGCGTGCGTGCGCGCGCGCGTGTGTGTCTGTGTGTGTGTCTGTGTGTGTGTCTGTGTGTGTGTGTGTGTGTGTGTGTGTGTGTGTGTGTGTGTGTGTGTGTGTGTTTGTGTGTGTGTGTGAAACAGAAAGAGAAAGACTCATAACAAGTATACCAATACCAGTATTCGTATAAATGTGCGAATTTCAAATGCTCGTGGCCATTGACTATCGGAGAGATTCCTTAATAACCAAGTAAGTGTGTGGCCTCTCTGCAGTGTGTAGTGTGCATCTTGTCCTATCGAAAGGGCCAGATGTATGTAACAGCTATAGGTTACGAGAAGGACACATGGTCGGTGTACCTCGCGGCACTACTCGAAGATGATGCACTTTCGTTGTACCACTCGATAGCTATGACCGGTTCGGTGGAATATCCAGTCTTAAAAGAACACTGCTCCGGAAATTCCAGTGCACAGCAGAGAACTTTCGCGAAAAACTTCACGCTATGAGACCCGAGCAAGGTGAGTCCTTCGTTGCATTCGCGACTCGCATGAACCACCTCCTTGACAGGTGGCTAACTCTATCGGAGACCGAGAAGAGTTATGAAGCGCTGCGAGACCTTGTTCTCCAGGAGCAACTTTTGCAGAGCGTTAGCAAGGATTTAGCAATATTTTTGCGCGAACGCGATCTGAAAAGCATCGTAGACATGATCAAATTTGCGGAAAACTATAGACTAGCACATACTGGTCAAAATTGTGCGCGAAAAGCTGGTCAAGCCAGCCACGGTCTTTGGCAATGTAGCATACAAATCCATCACATATATCATTGACGCACAGGAAAAGAGCAAAGAAAGCAACAATGCAGGCTCGTTTGAGCGTGGACGGTTTCGACAAAACCGGGGACATCGACCATACAACAGGCAAAGTGGACAGGATATCATATCAGGATAAATTTTGCTACAACTGTCCAAAAAAAGGTCACATCGCCAGGATGTGCACAGTGAGGATAGGGACAGTAGGCGTAGTAGTTAGCAAACGAGAGGTGTTGTGCTCAGCCACTGTGGCAGGTACATTACCATCACACGTGCGCAAGCTAAAGATGAGGGAAAAACATGCAAACCACTCATGCACATTGTCATGATTTTATGAGGCGCGAACCTGTCAAGAATAGAATAGGCAACCGAGACTACTCGCGCATTCCACAACGTATCCAAGTGACGTATTCATGTGACGTATCCAAGTGTACTGACGTAAACTAAAATCGTTTCACGAGAGGGTCGTTTTCCGCAAGTCCACGGAACGAAGAACGCTTGGAAGAAAAGCCGTTCCCCTTCTTTGAAGGTAAGTGACTGTGATTATTACATCGACAATCGTTCCACGGGATCTGGGCGGAGATGAGTGTATCGTGTCAGTCATGTACATTGTGTTGTTGTCAAGTTGTGTACGTTTGAATGTGCGCTGTTGCCAAATCCCCATTTTCCGAAACACAGTAATAGAATGAGAACGATAATAAAATATGAACAAACCAAGTCTTTTAGACAGGCTGTGTAGGTAACACATATGGCCCTTTGATCTGTTTCAGGAACCCACGGTCCAATTGATTCATTCATCTTCCTCTTCCTCATGTTGCCGTAATTGTGGAGAGAGATGTAACCAGACTACTACTGCTATTAACTTGATGATGGTGTCTTGAGAAGAAGAGTGATGACCCAAACCAGGAGCGCGGTCTTCAAGACCAGTCAAGTGCTGCACGTCATCTCGAGTACCTTTTCAATGACATCGAGCTAAGTCAAAACTTCATAAACATTATGTGTATTCCTTTTGTTTTGATGTCCTCCAAGGGGAAGTTCTGAAGAACGTTTGCGGCAGCGGAGTCACGTTAGATTACCATGACAGAATTGAAATCCAGCAGCAATAGACATTTGATCAGAGTGTGCTGTGATGCAAGTAACATGACCTAGCTTGAACAGTGTGTGATACATTTAGTACGATACTGATATTTAGCAAAAATATAGACTAACCTGATTAATGTGTGCTGCATTGCAAGAATCTTATTAACACTATCCATGTATTAAATTATGTAAACCAATGTTGACCTTTCTCCGCTACTTCGAGAGCATGGGAAAGAGTGAAGGAAAGTAAAGTCAAGGCAGTTTCTTTGGGTGTGTCTAAAACACGCGGGGACACGCGGGGACACGCGGGGACACGCGGGGACACGCGGGGACACGCGGGGACACACGGGGACACACGGGGACGGTGAATTAGCACGCCGGGACGTTATATAAAAACATTCTGACTATCCTTTATGTATTTCTAAAATAAAAAATAAAAAAAAATTAACTTATTTATTAAAAAAAAAAAAATTTTCTTTTTTTTAGAATGTTATAAAATAACGTCCCCCCGTGCTATTTCACCGTCCCCGCGTGTCCCCGCGTGCAGTTAAACTGTCCCCGCGTGTCCCCGCGTGTCCCCGCGTGTCCCCGCGTGTTTTAGTCACAGGGGGTGTCTAAAACACGCGGGGACACGCGGGGACACGCGGGGACACGCGGGGACACGCGGGGACACGCGGGGACACACGGGGACACACGGGGACGGTGAATTAGCACGCCGGGACGTTATATAAAAACATTCTGACTATCCTTTGTGTATTTCTAAAAAAAAAAAAAAAAAAAAAAAAAATTAACTTATTTATTTATTAAAAATTTTTTTTTTCTTTTTTTCAGAATGTTATAAAATAACGTCCCCCCGTGCTATTTCACCGTCCCCGCGTGTCCCCGCGTGCAGTTAAACTGTCCCCGCGTGTCCCCGCGTGTTTTAGTCACAGGGGGTGTCTAAAACACGCGGGGACACGCGGGGACACGCGGGGACACGCGGGGACACGCGGGGACACGCGGGGACACGCGGGGACACGCGGGGACACGCGGGGACACGCGGGGACACACGGGGACGGTGAATTAGCACGCCGGGACGCTATATAAACACATTCTGACTATCCTTTATGTATTTCTAAAAATAAAAAAAAATAAAAAAAAAGTAACTTATTTATTTATTAAAAATTTTTTTTTCTTTTTTTCAGAATGTTATAAAATAACGTCCCGCCGTGCTATTTCACCGTCCCCGCGTGTCCCCGCGTGCCGTTAAACTGTCCCCGCGTGTCCCCGCGTGTCCCCGCGTGTCCCCGCGTGTCCCCGCGTGTCCCCGCGTGTTTTAGTCACAGGGGGTGTCTAAAACACGCGGGGACACGCGGGGACACGCGGGGACACGCGGGGACACGCGGGGACACGCGGGGACACGCGGGGACACACGGGGACACACGGGGACGGTGAATTAGCACGCCGGGACGTTATATAAAAACATTCTGACTATCCTTTGTGTATTTCTAAAAAAAAAAAAAAAAAAAAAAAAATTAACTTATTTATTTATTAATTTTTTTTTTTTTTTCAGAATGTTATAAAATAACGTCCCCCCGTGCTATTTCACCGTCCCCGCGTGTCCCCGCGTGCAGTTAAACTGTCCCCGCGTGTCCCCGCGTGTTTTAGTCACAGGGGGTGTCTAAAACACGCGGGGACACGCGGGGACACGCGGGGACACGCGGGGACACGCGGGGACACGCGGGGACACGCGGGGACACACGGGGACGGTGAATTAGCACGCCGGGACGCTATATAAAAACATTCTGACTATCCTTTATGTATTTCTAAAAATAAAAAAAAATAAAAAAAAAGTAACTTATTTATTTATTAAAAATTTTTTTTTCTTTTTTTCAGAATGTTATAAAATAACGTCCCGCCGTGCTATTTCACCGTCCCCGCGTGTCCCCGCGTGCCGTTAAACTGTCCCCGCGTGTCCCCGCGTGTCCCCGCGTGTCCCCGCGTGTCCCCGCGTGTTTTAGTCACAGGGGGTGTCTAAAACACGCGGGGACACGCGGGGACACGCGGGGACACGCGGGGACACGCGGGGACACACGGGGACACACGGGGACGGTGAATTAGCACGCCGGGACGTTATATAAAAACATTCTGACTATAATTTATGTATTTCTAAAAAAAAATTAAAAAAAATAAAAATTAACTTATTTATTTATTAAAAATTTTGTTTCTTCTTTTTTTCAGAATGTTATAAAATAACGTCCCCCCGTGCTATTTCACCGTCCCCGCGTGCAGTTAAACTGTCCCCGCGTGTCCCCGCGTGTTTTACCCAATAAACATGCCAGAACTGGGCCACTGCTGGCGTTTTGATGGCAATGCCAGTTGCCAGAACTACTGCCATCAAAGGCCCACTTATGGCCCAATGCTGGCATATTACCCGTATGCACATTGGCAAATTGATGGGCCATCACTGGCAAGCCAGCACTTTGCCAGCAAAAACCCATCATTTATTTGCTGGCTTTTTGATGGCTTGCCATCATTTTGCCAGCAATTTGCCAGCAATTTTCCAGCAAAAACCCATCATTTATTTGATGGCTTTTTGATGGCTTGCCATCATTTTGCCATCATTTTGCCAGAATTTTGCCAGCAAAAACCCATCATTTATTTGATGGCTTTTTGATGGCTTGCCATCATTTTGCCATCATTTTGCCAGAATTTTGCCAGCAAAAACCCATCATTTATTTGATGGCTTATTGATGGCTTGCCATCAAAAACCCAGCATTTTGCCAGCATTTCGCCAGCATTTCGCCAGCATTTTGCAGGTTTTTAGTTCCATATAAAAAAAACTTTTTTCCATATATTTTCCGTTAATGGCCCTTTACCTGCTGAAATTACCGGGCCAGTTGTGGCCCGGCAAAATGCCATATTTCTGTCTTTACCATTGCCAGCAAAATGCCAATAAGTTGCAGGAAATATACCAATACCACTGATTCGGATAGAATGACGGCTCTATTCATGTACTCGATCTGCACAGTCTTGTTAGCCCATAGATGGTTGTTAGAAGTCTATAAATATGCTTTGTTTTGTCATTTTTTACTGTGAATGTAATAACAATAACAAAACACAGCACATCAATGGACTTTTCAACCCATGCTGGCGGCAAGACGTGCGCAAATAAAGCAAAGGGCAATGCTGTCAAGCTGTACATTAGCAATATGCATATGCGTAATTATCAAATTCATCAGTAAAATGCAATTGAAATGCTAATCACATTTGTCGTGTAACTTATCTGGCAAGTAAAGGCAGTGGTTTTGACAGAATATCGTCATCAACGCAGTTATAGCGGGCACAACAACAATACAGTAATATATATTAAAAACAAAACAAATGTAAAGCTTCCAAACAGCAACGACTCATTACCGAAACATTACAGAAACGTACGCTTTGTTTTCAGTTGCTCACTGTTTTATTTTATTTGTACAGCGTTCTAAATTTCACACTCGAGACATGATGACCAAAGGCAGGAATGTTTCTTGTTCACTTCCCAGTAAACCTCCGTAGGATTGTCTTGATTCTGTCATTTCTCTGTTCGCATCCGCAACGTTGAGATAACGCTTCTTTTCTTTGTCCTGACGTCGTAGCCTACGGTAAGCCATTGAAACTCTCAAGTCCTCCTGCCGTTCACCTCTTGAAACATGAAAGCAAACGAGTTTTGTTGGTTTTAATTCATTATTCCATATCACACACACACACACACACACACACACACACACACACACACACACACACACACACACACACACACACACACACACACACACACACACACACACACACACACACACAACCAAACAACCAAACAAACGCAAGCATACACGCAGGCATGCAAGCAAACAGCACACGCACGCACGCACGCGCGCGCGCGCGCTCACACACACACACGCGCACACACACACGCGCACACACACACACACACACACACACACACACACACACACACACACATACACACACAGAGGCATTCTCACAGAGAGGACGACTTCTTGTAATCTATCATATTTTCTGAACTGACTAAAATGCCAAGCAGAAGTAAGGGGTCAACAGGAATATGTATTTTGATCTAACCTGCGAAGCTTACGTTGTCTCGGACAGCTCTCTTGCGTTTCTCTCAGGAACTGAGACCCAGGCGAGCTGCATCTTATCCAGTTGGGCAGTCAGACACTTGCACAAATCTTTGTCCTGGAGTGAATACACATACTCAATGTCAACATTCACAAGATGCAATTTGTTTGGTTACAAGTAAGCTTATGGTAATGCCTATGGTGCTTTTCTTTTGACAGAGACAAAACAAACTCAATCACACAAAGAAAGGAAAAAGGCACACACACACACACACACACACACACACACACACACACACACACACACACACACACACAACCGCGCGGGCGCACACACACACACACACACACACAACCGCGCGCGCGCACACACACACACACACACACACACACACACACACACACACACACACACACACACACACGCGCGCGCGCGTGCGCACGCAGATTCTTTCTTACAGAGAGGACGACTTCTTAAAGTCTATTATATTTTGCGAACTGACTCAAACGTCCAGCAGAAGAAAGTTGAAAAAAAGACCGACAACGGGGGAAAAGAACAAGAAGATACTAGATCTAACGCCGTTGCGACGACCTGCTCACACAACTGTTTGTGAAACTCACCACGCTTGCTTCTAGCCGGAGGAGATCGGACGCGTACTGAAATCGAAGAAGGTGCTTTGGAAATTCCTTGAAGTTGAATGCAAAACAAATAACCGGACATCTGCAGAACCACCGCGGGCCGGATTTAGTTGACAATGCGTCATCATCACGAGTGACATCAAGATATTTCGACATTTGTTTGTACATTACGTCACTCCAAGTGAGAAAGTCATACCGCTGTGCTGTCGCAGATCTTCTTGCCAGCAATTATCCAGCATTGGCCCACTGCTGGCGTGCCAGCAAAAACCCACCTATAATTGCCAGCAAATCGCCACCTATGGCCCAATGCTGGCAAACAAGCACTGGGCCACCAATGGCGTGCCAACAGTGGGCCAATTAAGGCATTTTACTGGCCGACAATATTACTGGAATGCCAGAGATGGGCCAGTGATGGCAAGCCATAACTGGGCCTTTGTTGGCAAACCATAATTGGCCCAGTGTTGGTTTTTTTATGGCCAGCTTTACCAAACTTGCCAGCAAAAAGCCAGCAGTGGCCCAGTTCTGGCATGTTTATTGGGGGGTGTCTAAAACACGCGGGGACACGCGGGGACACGCGGGGACACGCGGGGACACGCGGGGACACGCGGGGACACGCGGGGACACACGGGGACACACGAGGACGGTGAATTAGCACGCCGGGACGTTATATAAAAACATTCTGACTATCCTTTGTGTATTTCTAAAAAAAAAAAAAAAAAAAAAAAAAAAAAAAAACTTATTTATTTATTAAAAAATTTTTTTTCTTTTTTTCAGAATGTTATAAAATAACGTCCCCCCGTGCTATTTCACCGTCCCCGCGTGTCCCCGCGTGCAGTTAAACTGTCCCCGCGTGTCCCCGCGTGTCCCCGCGTGTCCCCGCGTGTTTTAGACACCCCCTGTGACTAAAACACGCGGGGACACGCGGGGACACGCGGGGACACACGGGGACACGCGGGGACACGCGGGGACACGCGGGGACACACGGGGACACGCGGGGACACACGGGGACGGTGAATTAGCACGCCGGGACGTTATATAAAAACATTCTGACTATCCTTTGTGTTATTCTAAAAAAAAAAAAAAAAAAAAAAAAAGTAACTTATTTATTTATTAAAATTTTTTTTTTCTTTTTTTCAGAATGTTATAAAATAACGTCCCGCCGTGCTATTTCACCGTCCCCGCGTGTCCCCGCGTGCCGTTAAACTGTCCCCGCGTGTCCCCGCGTGTCCCCGCGTGTCCCCGCGTGTTTTAGTCACAGGGGGTGTCTAAAACACGCGGGGACACGCGGGGACACGCGGGGACACGCGGGGACACGCGGGGACACACGGGGACACACGGGGACGGTGAATTAGCACGCCGGGACGTTATATAAAAACATTCTGACTATCCTTTGTGTATTTCTAAAAAAAAAAAAAAAGAAAAAATTTTATTAACTTATTTATTTATTAAATTTTTCTTTTTTTCAGAATGTTATTATATAACGTCCAGGCGTGCTAATTCACCGTCCCCGTGTGTCCCCGTGTGTCCCCGCGTGTCCCCGCGTGTCCCCGCGTGTCCCCGTGTGTCCCCGCGTGTCCCCGCGTGTCCCCGCGTGTCCCCGCGTGTCCCCGCGTGTCCCCGCGTGTCCCCGCGTGTTTTAGACACCCCCTGTGACTAAAACACGCGGGGACACGCGGGGACACGCGGGGACACGCGGGGACACGCGGGGACACGCGGGGACACGCGGGGACAGTTTAACTGCACGCGGGGACACGCGGGGACGGTGAAATAGCACGGGGGGACGTTATTTTATAACATTCTGAAAAAAAGAAAAAAAAAATTTTAATAAATAAATAAGTTAATTTTTTTTTTTTTTTTTTTTTTTTAGAAATACACAAAGGATAGTCAGAATGTTTTTATATAACGTCCCGGCGTGCTAATTCACCGTCCCCGTGTGTCCCCGTGTGTCCCCGCGTGTCCCCGCGTGTCCCCGCGTGTCCCCGCGTGTCCCCGCGTGTCCCCGCGTGTCCCCGCGTGTCCCCGCGTGTCCCCGCGTGTCCCCGCGTGTCCCCGCGTGTCCCCGCGTGTTTTAGTCACAGGGGGTGTCTAAAACACGCGGGGACACGCGGGGACACGCGGGGACACGCGGGGACACGCGGGGACACGCGGGGACACACGGGGACACACGGGGACGGTGAATTAGCACGCCGGGACGTTATATAAAAACATTCTGACTATCCTTTGTGTATTTCTAAAAAAAAAAAAAAAAAAAAAAAATTAACTTATTTATTTATTAAAAAAAAAATTTTTTCTTTTTTTCAGAATGTTATAAAATAACGTCCCCCCGTGCTATTTCACCGTCCCCGCGTGTCCCCGCGTGCAGTTAAACTGTCCCCGCGTGTCCCCGCGTGTCCCCGCGTGTCCCCGCGTGTCCCCGCGTGTTTTAGACACAGGGGTGTCTAAAACACGCGGGGACACGCGGGGACACGCGGGGACACGCGGGGACACGCGGGGACACGCGGGGACACGCGGGGACACACGGGGACACACGGGGACGGTGAATTAGCACGCCGGGACGTTATATAAAAACATTCTGACTATCCTTTGTGTATTTCTAAAAAAAAAAAAAAAAAAAAAAAAAATAACTTATTTATTTATTAAAAATTTTTTTTTTCTTTTTTTCAGAATGTTATAAAATAACGTCCCCCCGTGCTATTTCACCGTCCCCGCGTGTCCCCGCGTGCAGTTAAACTGTCCCCGCGTGTCCCCGCGTGTTTTAGTCACAGGGGTTGTCTAAAACACGCGGGGACACGCGGGGACACGCGGGGACACGCGGGGACACGCGGGGACACGCGGGGACACGCGGGGACACACGGGGACGGTGAATTAGCACGCCGGGACGCTATATAAAAACATTCTGACTATCCTTTATGTATTTCTAAAAATAAAAAAAAATAAAAAAAAAGTAACTTATTTATTTATTAAAAAATTTTTTTTCTTTTTTTCAGAATGTTATAAAATAACGTCCCGCCGTGCTATTTCACCGTCCCCGCGTGTCCCCGCGTGCCGTTAAACTGTCCCCGCGTGTCCCCGCGTGTCCCCGCGTGTTCCCGCGTGTCCCCGCGTGTTTTAGTCACAGGGGGTGTCTAAAACACGCGGGGACACGCGGGGACACGCGGGGACACGCGGGGACACGCGGGGACACACGGGGACACACGGGGACGGTGAATTAGCACGCCGGGACGTTATATAATAACATTCTGACTATCCTTTATGTATTTCTAAAAAAAAAAAAAAAAAATTTTTTTTACTTAATATATATATATATATATTTTTTTTTTTGGGTGGTCAGAATGTTATAAAATAACGTCCCCGCGTGCTATTTAACCGTCCCCGCGTGCAGTAAAACTGTCCTCGCGTGTCCCCGCATGTCCCCGCGTGTCCCCGCGTGTTTTAGACAGTGTCTAAAACACGCGGGGACACGCGGGGACACGCGGGGACACGCGTGTTTTAGACACACGGGAACGATGAATTAGCACGCCGGGACGTTATATATAATAGGGAGATTCAAGAGACAGCACGTTTCGTTTTGCAGCTCGTTTCGTTTGGTGAATGAGTCACCCCGCGAAACGGAACGTGAAACGAGACGGCATAGGCCACAGACAAGATTTAGATGTATTCACGTTTCGTTTCGGAATGAAGGAAGGGCGATAAATCTTCAAGTGAAATTATCACGTCTGTCCTCGATCAGAATGGGGAAAAAAAAACCTAGGAGGTGGTCCAGAATCGGGCATACTTTGATTATTTTCAGTCCAAATAAATCACACAGACTTTGTTTATACAAAATCACATACGAAGCCAGAATAAAAATTCGATGCGATGACCTACTTCTGCTTCGCCATTTGCTTTCTTCACCATGAAGTTGGATAAATGTACCAGGATCAGCACCCTTCAAAATATTTCAGTTCACAACAGTTGTCTACCTCCAATGAACACATTCTCAGCGCTGAAAGACTGTGAAAGGGTTGATGAATCTAGCAATGCATAAAATGGCCAACAAATAAAACTGTTAGTGTGCAAAAATACTCACAAAAGTTGACGAAATATTGTTCGTTTTTTGGGGGTGGAAAACGTGACTGCGTTTTGACGTTCCACGTTCCGTTTCAGTTGACCTTCACCTTTCCAGCGAGAGACTCACGAAATGATGACGTTTACCACGACTTCAAAACGAAACGTCCCGACGTTTCGTTTATTAAATCTCCGTATTATCACGTGCTGAAGTTTTCCGACCTCCCTTTGTTGGTTAACTTTTTTATTTTTTTTATTTTTTAATTATATAATTGTGTGTCTATGCGTCCCAAGGACAGATTGTAAGAAAAGACTTAGCCTTAAATCTTAATCCTTGTTAAATAAAGTTCAATTCAATTCTCTCTCTCTCTCTCTCTCTCTCTCTCTCTCTCTCTCTCTCTCTCTCTCTCTCTCTCTCTCTCTCTCTCACTTTCTCTCTCTCTGTCTCTCTCTCTCTTCCCCCCCCTCATGGAACAAAGAGAATGAGACTTTTTTTGATTGGCTGTCTTTGTTTTATTATTAATCATAATTACAATAATATTTTGTGTGTGGATATTTTTTATCAAAGTGGCCATGTTTCTGAAAAGTAAAACAAAGTAATGAATGTAACTCAGATCAAAACAATCACAAGAAAGCAGAAAGACACACACACACACACACACACACACACACACACACACACACATCCACACACACACACACACACACACACACACACACACACACACACACACACACACACACACACACCCCGAAAATAAATAGATAAATGCTCTTTGGTTACAAACTATATATAGCAGGCACAACGTTCTTTTGTTGAAAATCTGAAAACATTCGTTAAAGTAGGAAACATAAACAATCTCACTTAAACCCCATTATAAATGTGCATTAATTTGAAGCAAGCGTTATGCATCTTGCCCAAACACAGCCATATCTGTTAGCGAAAAACAGTAGTAATTCTAACTTCAAATCTCTATCATGCTGAGCCGTTCGTGTTTCAAACGCGAAGGAGATTAAAATCCAAGATTAAATTGAGAAAGATAATCCATGTAGGATATCTGGTGAATAAGCTGTTTGTCGTACAAACGAGAAACAGATTAAAGGTTGATATAAAACTCGATAACAGTAAGAGCAGAAATAGTAAAAAAAAACAGTACTGTTGCAGAGATATATCGACTTGAGGAGAGAGAGAGAGAGAGAGAGAGAGAGAGAGAGAGAGAGAGAGAGAGAGAGAGAGAGAGAGAGAGAGAGAGAGAGAGAGGGGGGGGAGAGAGAGAGAGAGAGGGAGAGAGAGAGAGAGAGATTGTGCCGTGGAACGATAAGGCAAAAAAAAAAATAGGTGTGGTTACGGTAACATAGCCAAACAAAATAGGGTAGGAAGGTAGGCAATCACTTTTTTTTTTTAAACTTTTTTTTCTAATGTGTACAAATTAAACCTACTTGACAGGGAAATAAGTGTGCGACTCGGGCGCTTTCGCTTTCATTGCGTTTTCTGCACTCGTTTTTTGTTTGTTTTGTTGACAAATGTAATAAAAAGTTATAGGGTCGGCTCCTAAAAATAGGGTAGGTCGGGTTACCGTAACCACACCTATTTTTTTTTTTAGGCCTAAAGCATGATTGAAAGCCGATAATGTATGTTAGCATTGAAAACTTTTTTGTCGTTGCACCTTTCCATATTGTTAATTCATGCGCTGGATATGTCTTTAGGTTTAAGAGAAAGAGAGTGAGAGAGAGTGAGAGCGTGCGTGCGTTCGTTTGAGTATATGTTAGAGAGAAAGAGATAAAACCGGGTTATTGTCCATAAATACAAACACACGGCATGTATTACTGACCCCCCCCCCCTCCCCACACCCCGTTGAAATGAACCTTGTGTGTTTAATCAATAAAATGTCTTACGTCTTACGTCTTACGTCTCTCTCTCTCTCTCTCTCTCTCTCTCTCTCTCTCTCTCTCTCTCTCTCTCTCTCTCTCTCTCTCTCTCTCACTCTCTCTCTCTCCCTCTCTCTCTCTCTATCTCTCTCTCTCTCTCTTTATCTCTCTATCTGCCTCTGTGTGCCTGTCTCTCTCTCTCTCTCACTTTTTTTCTCTCCCTCTCTCTCTCTATCTCTCTCTCTCTCTCTCTCTCTCTCTCTCTCTCTCTCTATCTGCCTCTGTGTGCCTCTCTCACTTTCTCCCTCTCTCTCTCTTTTTCCACATGTGCTCACAGAATCGTTTTTGGACTTCCAACAGCGAGAAATGATCGCGATTGTACATGCTACATGCTTCGGTTTTCAGCAAACTTTGTACTTCGATTTCGACTTTTGGTAGTATGTGTTATGTTGCATTCCCCTTGGCTTCTATATGAGTTTGTTGCCTTAGTACAATAAACAGTTCTGAGTTCTCTCTCTCTCTCTCTCTCTCTCTCTCTCTCTCTCTCTCTCTCTCTCTCTCTCTCTCTCTCTCTCTCTCTCTCTCTCTCTCTCTTTCGACCCCTATGTCCATTCTTTATTTCCACTTTGTGCAAGGTCGTAGTGTTATTTCCACTGTTTCATTTTTCTTGAGAACACTTCTTCCAAATATTTTGGTAAAACCAAGTACTGTAAGTCCACTTGCTTCCGAGGCTACGTGTTGCTTATCTTTTATATATATATATATTTTTTATAGAAGGCTTTGCTTTTTAGACCATTCAGAACACAACGGGCAATGTGTATCAGTGATATCACTGTCCACCATTTATCCTTATCTCTCTCTCTTCACCCCCCCCCCCCCCATTCTTCAACAGAAATAACACAACATAAGGTAGGCTACTTCGTACGTGTGTGTTAGTGTGTCCGAGAGAGATAGACAAGAAATATGAAGCTTCTCCACTATCTTGGTAGTATTATGACTTTTATTAAAATAAATAGTAACAAGAAGGCACCTACGCGGTTCATACTTAACACTAGAAACTTAATTATGATGAAAACAGTATTTGTAAAGTCATTTGAAGTCACATGATAACAATCACAAATGGTTTAGTAGAGCCGACCACAAAGTGCAGAGCTAAAATGTGTGTAAAAATGTGTGTGAAAATCAAGTCCGTTTGTCCACAGGGATCAATCAATCAATGAGGCTTCAATTAATGAGGCTTATATCGCGCATATTCCGTGGGTATAGTTCTAGGCGCTCTGCAGTGATGCCGTGTGAGATGAAATTTTATACGGCCAGTAGATTGCAGCCATTTCGGCGCATATTTACCTTTCACGGCCTATTATTCCAAGTCACACGGGTATAGGTAGACAATTATTAACTGTGCCTAAGCAATTTTGACAGGAAAGACCCTTTTGTCAATCGTGGGATCGTTAACGTACACACCCAATGTAGTGTACACGGGGGGAGGGTTCGGACACCGAAGAGAGTCTGCACACAAAGTTGACTCTGAAATAAATTTCCGCCGAACCTGGGATCGAACTCACGCTGACAGCGGCCAACTGAATACAAATCCAGCGCGCTACCAACTGAGCTATATCCCCGCCCAGGGATGCTGGGCAGCAGTCAAATGGGGTCGCTCAATCTGCGCAAATCGAGTCTAATGGGGTCGCACGTCCCCATTTAACGGTAGCGTCCCCATTTCACTGCTGTACAGTGACAATCGTCCCCATTTGTCGGTAAAACCACAAACACACATTTTTTGTTTGTTTGTTTGCTTAACGCCCAGCCGACCACGAAGGGCCATATCAGGGCGGTGCTGCTTTGACATATAACGTGCGCCACACACAAGACAGAAGTCGCAGCACAGGCTTCGTGTCTCACCCAGTCACATTATTCTGACACCGGACCAACCAGTCCTAGCACTAACCCCACAATGCCAGACGCCAGGCGGAGCAGCCACTAGATTGCCAATTTTAAAGTCTTAGGTATGACCCGGCCGGGGTTCGAACCCACGACCTCCCGATCACGGGGCGGACGCCTTACCACTAGGCCAACCGTGCCGGTACAAACACACATACAGACACAGACACAGACACAGACACACACACAGACAGACACACAGACACACACACACACACACACACAGACACACACACACACACACACACACACACACACACACACACACACACACTTACTAAATCTTACTAGCAGAATAAGGAAGATTCCTAGTTAGCATTAACATAAGAAGTAATATCATTACGTACTGGTTATTGGTCGACAGTAGAATCGTTGTCTACTGTTGGTATCGCTGTCTGATTGGCTCTTTCACGAGACCTGCACCTACTCAGCGTCACCCGCTTGTTTCGCGGCACTCCAGTTTTCAACTCGACGAATGCTGTTCGTACTTGCACGTGTTTTCATTGGATATGTGGATATCGTGTCAGTCCACCCCGCGTCTTGGCGAATTAGGATAAGGCCGTGCCTTATAAAAATACCCTGATATGATGCACCGCCCAAGTTACTTCCACCCAATTGTCGCGGCACTCCAGTCTGTATGACGACGAGTACGGTACTTTTCATTGGACCTGTGGAATTTACTTAAGACCAATCCCAGTAGCGATTTCGTAGAAGGCACACGTGATGCGATGCGCCGTCTACGTTGCTGTCATTGACAGCGATTCGGTGATAACCATCCAACCAAACGTGCACCTGTGATATGATACCATAGCCCATTGCACTGCGCAGGCCTAGCGTAAGGTCACTTGTTAATTTATTCATATCGCTCCTTTCCGGCTTGAAGGAAAGAAAGTGGTCGGCGGCACTTGTTGCTTGCAACTATTCTCTGTCCCGAGTCACTGCTGCCTGTATGCGAACACCACTGACCTTTGTTTTAGACATCCGGTGTATTATCCTCGACCCTTACCTGTAATAGTGCCTCTTAAAATGCTTTCATGGCATAATAAGTTTGACTTACAAAATTAGGGGGTGTACTTCGGAACTGAACTCTCACACTTTCTGCAAATGAGCTATATCATTACAGGTACTTTCAATTACTTGATAGTTCTCTCAGAAATATTTACTCTGCTGTCTGCGGTTAAACTGGTATTGACATTTTTGCAACAAAGTTTTTGTTCTGAAGTGCATTTTTCAAAATAATACGTCTACTTTGCCTTAAAATTGTGTATAGCTGCTGCCACTTTTGGGTACCTAGAAAGGTTGTTTCAGAGACTATTATATGCATGTGTCTGTCAAATGAAATCAAATTTGCCCGGGAGTACCGACTGTGCATTAAACTCCTTAACTTAGTAATGGAAGGGCGCTGGTTCTGAGCGACGCTTAGTTCTCGAGTTAGGTGTGACCACATGTCATTTATAACTTTCGTCTCCGTCGAAGATCTTTCGTATTTCAATCAGTGTCATTTCCCAGTTCTGTGTTCTTCGGTAATTTTGACTGATAACAAGTTGAGAAAACCAATGACATTTTATTTTTGCGAAGCAACATAATTATGAAAAGAAAAGTGAGCGTGCAGAGGTATGTTTGGGTCCTGCAAGACTTTATGACCAACGATTTCCCCCTTGGAAGAAAATGAAGAGGTCTGCTTTATGTCTGCTTTAAAGGTAGGGAGATTGTACAGCGCACACGGTAAATTGCAAGTCGTATTGGACAATAATGTTGTTATTCTTCTTTCTTCGAAGTACCGTAGATTTGTTCTTGGTCATATTTTCGAGCTGTGCATTGCTATATTATGGAGAGAAAAAAACCACGTTTGAACGCAAATTCGCAAAGAAATGTAGATCATTTGCTCCGGAACTGCAACGTCGATTTGCCAAAACAAAACATTCTGGCTCAATCTGCGGAAACAGGCTGGTAGTGTCATATTTTTTAAATGGGTTTGGAAGAACTGCCTATAAATTACATAGCGCTCCGGCTCTGTTCTTTTTTTCGTCACACCCAAAACCGTTATTTGTTTTGGGCGACGCAGCATTACAGATTTTTTTGTTCGATTTGGTTCCTCGTCTAAGATCCCAAGAACGCATAATAAGATCGACTTGAGAAATGTCCATGTCCATAATACATGATAAAGACGGAATCTTGTGCTCAGACTGGATGGAAGTTCACCACAAATTGGGAACATAGGCCTACTAACTAATATACAGTGATTGGTGGGATCTTCGATTTTTGATTCAACGCCACCCAGTGCCGCTTTGTTGGGGTAGAATTTCCGAGACTACTGCTGTATGTTCGCGCAATTAGACGACGTCACGATGTTTTTACGTTAATGACGTCATCCACTCATTTCGACCTTTTTTCTCGCGCGTGTGTGTGTGTGTGTGTATGTGTGTGTGTGTGTGTGTGTGTGTGTGTGTGTGTTTGTGTGGTGTAAGGGAGTGGGGTGTTTATGTGTGTGTGAGTGTGTGTTTGGATGATATGAGTGTGTGATTTGTGTGCGTGATTCATATGTGTGTGTGTGTGTGTGTGTGTGTGTGTGTGTGTGTGTGTGTGTGTGTGTGTGTGTGTGTGTGTGTGTGTGTGTGTGTGAACTTATTTCAAAATTGTCACACTTGCATGCTGTTGGCGATACAGTTATGGCCATCGATGTTTAATGATCAGCTCATTTTTAAAGTGTTTCTTTGTAAGTCTACTAAACATACAACTGGGTTGAAGTACCGGACATGTAAAGTTTTGTTTCGTCATAATTCAACGGTTGTTTTTAACGTTAACGTGGGTTTGTTGGCAGTTTATCAGTATTTTGATTTATTTCTGACGTAACTATTGCGGATGTGTTTTTAAGTGTTCTGTGTATGTGTATGTGCACTCATCAGCAGCAGCTTCCCTTCAAAAAGGTTCTTGATGATTGCGAACTTTTACCTCAGATTACATGTTTTTTTGTGATGTAGCTAATAAAAACGGAAACAATTGTCTTATTAACATTAACCAATTCAGTCTGTAATTAATGAAGTATTTGTAACAGTCTATGTTTTGTTGTGCCTGTGAGTGAATGCTTCAAAATCAGTATCGACCTTACTGATCTTTTTTGTTTATGTGTTTGATGTAAGTGAGCCACTACGTTCGAATACATTGTCGTTACCCCATCATCGTCTGAAATTACTGAATCATTTGTTACATTCTTTATATAGGTGTATAATATGTATGATGTCTGACTGATTGTTTGAGAATCAGTGTTTATCCATTTTTGTTTCTTTTTTTGTGACTGCTGCAATAGTACGATTCCGTTCAAATAAAATAAAAATTGTGTGAAGTGAAAATGTGTTTGTGCTGCTCTTTTTCGTAAGGACCCTAGATGAATGTCACCCATGGCTTTGTGTGTTGCATGGCCTTTCTTCCTTCCTTTTACGAAAAAAAAAATATCGTCTTGTTTTTGAACTCTGTCTGTTCTCCGCACTAACTAAGTTACGTGATGATAGGAAGATGTTTACCAGTGTCACAAACACACACACACACACACGAACACACACACACACACACACACGCACACACACATACATACACACTCTCTCTTCCCCCTCTCTCTCTCTCTCTCTCTCTCTCTCTCTCTCTCTCTTGCTCTCTCTCAGTCTCTCTTTCTTTGTCTCTAATTCTTTATCTTTGTATATGTTTTGTTAAAAGTGACATCTATCTCTCTCTCTCTCTCTCCCTCTCTCTCTCTCTCTCTCTTTCTCTCGCCACTCTTGTCTGTGACATAACGTTTTGAGGTTTTGTCGATAGTGTCTGTCATTCTTTGATGATATCAAATCACGGCAGTCAGGTTCGGAGTAGGAGAATGACAGTGAGTAGACCAGGATAATAATAATCCATCAGACTTAAACGGTGTGTCTTTAACACGATCCCTTGCAGCCAGAAATGGCTGTTTACGGCATGAACGATCTCCGATTTGATAAGCCCTAATATCTCAGAAGAAAACCTGACACACACACACACACACACACACACACACACACACACACACACACACACACACACACACACACACACGCGCACACACACACACACACACACACACTGAAGCCCGGATAATGTCATACATCTTGTGCATACTATGCAACATATTCAGATATGTAAATCAAATGCCCCAATAATTCACACGCACAAATAACACTGACCAAGCAAACTGTCAGTTCTCAAACGAAACGTTTTGATTGACTTATTTGTGATGAAGCTACACGATGCTTGAGTATTTGATAATTTTGTTTTACACAAGAAATGAAAACAAAATGAACAAAAAACATACATTTTGAGGTAAAAATTTGCAATCATCAAGAACCCTTTTTGAGGGAAGCTGCTGCTGATGAGAGCACACACACACATACACAGAACACTTGAAAACACATCCGCAAACGTTACGTCAGAATGAAATCAACATATCAATAAACTGCCAACATACCACGTTAATGATCAATAAAAAAACCACCCGTTGAATTATGACGAAACAAAACGTTACATTTACGGTACTTCAACCCAGTTGTATGTTAAGTAGATATACATACAAAGAAACACTTTAATAACGAGCTGATCTTTAAACATTGATGGCAACATTGATGGCCATTACTGCATCGCGGGGACAGTGTCTAAAACACGCGGGGACACGCGGGGACACGCGAGGACAGTTTTACTGCACGCGGGGACGGTTAAATAGCCCACGGGGACGTTATTTTATAACATTCTGACCACAAAAAAAAATATTAAGTAAAAAAAAAAAAGTTTTTTTTTTTTTAAATACATAAAGGTAAGTCAGAATGTTATTATATAACGTCCCGGCGTGCTAATTCACCGTCCCCGTGTGTCCCCGTGTGTCCCCGCGTGTCCCCGCGTGTCCCCGCGTGTCCCCGCGTGTCCCCGCGTGTCCCCGCGTGTCCCCGCGTGTTTTAGACACTGTCTGAAACACGCGGGGACACGCGGGGACACGCGAGGACAGTTTAACTGCACGCGGGGACGGTTAAATAGCACGCGGGGACGTTATTTTATAACATTCTGACCAAAAAAAAAACAAAAAAAAAGAATATTAAGTAAAAAAAAAAAATTTTTTTTTTTTTTAGAAATTTATACATAAAGGATAGTCAGAATGTTATTATATAACGTCCCGGCGTGCTAATTCACCGTCCCCGTGTGTCCCCGCGTGTCCCCGCGTGTCCCCGCGTGTCCCCGCGTGTCCCCGCGTGTCCCCGCGTGTTTTAGACAGTGTCTAAAACACGCGGGGACACGCGGGGACACGCGGGGACACGCGGGGACACGCGAGGACAGTTTTACTGCACGCGGGGACGGTTAAATAGCACGCGGGGACGTTATTTTATAACATTCTGACCAACAAAAAAAAAAAAAAAAAACATATATATATTAAGTAAAAAAAAATTTTTTTTTTTTTTTTTAGAAATACATAAAGGATAGTCAGAATGTTATTATATAACGTCCCGGCGTGCTAATTCACCGTCCCCGTGTGTCCCCGTGTGTCCCCGCGTGTCCCCGCGTGTCCCCGCGTGTCCCCGCGTGTTTTAGACAGTGTCTAAAACACGCGGGGACACGCGGGGACACGCGGGGACACGCGGGGACACGCGGGGACACGCGGGGACACGCGGGGACACGCGGGGACACGCGGGGACACGCGAGGACAGTTTTACTGCACGCGGGGACGGTTAAATAGCACGCGGGGACGTTATTTTATAACATTCTGACCAAAAAAAAAAAAAAAAAAAAAAAAAAATATTAAGTAAAAAAAAAATTTTTTTTTTTTTTTTAGAAATACATAAAGGATAATCAGAATGTTATTATATAACGTCCCGGCGTGCTAATTCACCGTCCCCGTGTGTCCCCGTGTGTCCCCGCGTGTCCCCGCGTGTCCCCGCGTGTCCCCGCGTGTTTTAGACAGTGTCTAAAACACGCGGGGACACGCGGGGACACGCGGGGACACGCGGGGACACGCGAGGACAGTTTTACTGCACGCGGGGACGGTTAAATAGCACGCGGGGACGTTATTTTATAACATTCTGACAAAAAAAAAAAAAAAAAAAAATATTAAGTAAAAAAAACATTTTTTATTTTTTTTAGAAATACATAAAGGATAGTCAGAATGTTATTATATAACGTCCCGGCGTGCTAATTCACCGTCCCCGTGTGTCCCCGTGTGTCCCCGCGTGTCCCCGCGTGTCCCCGCGTGTCCCCGCGTGTTTTTTTTTTTTTTTTTTTTTTTTTGACGAGTCTGTTTGGTTTAAACAGTTTTATTCAGTTGCATAAATACAAAGCCGTAATTGAAAATTGTAATTAAGGGAGCACAACAAGATAAACTTATAAATGTGCTCTTAGAAACAAACGAGTAATGTGGCGGACAATATTGTAAATGCATGATATTTAAACAAATGAAAACAAAAACAACAACAACGATAACTATAGCAACAGTGGTACGGAAATCTCACACACGCACACTCACACACACACACGTGCACACACACACGTGCACACACACACAAACACACACACAAACACACACACACACACACACACACACACACACACATAGAGACACACACATAGAGACACAGAGGACAATCAGATACAGGGAGAGAGAGAGAGAGAGAGAGAGAGAGAGAGAGAGAGAGAGAGAGAGAGAGAGAGAGAGAGAGAGAGAGAGAGAGAGAGAGAGAGAGAGAGAGATTGCATCCACTATAGATCAATTCAATGCTCTAGTAACAAAATGACTAAACATAATATGGTGTTAACAAAAACGTTTGCTGTCTAATATAAATTTCTGAATCTGATAAAACAGCGCTGTGTTTTCAGCCAAGGACTTGTCACTATTACCGTACATAGCACACAAAACAGTAATATTATTATTATCTGGTAGAGTGTCAATAGTGGTTGCTCTAACATTCGTGTACAATGGACAGTCAAATAAAAAGTGTTCACAATTTTCAACATGAAAACCACACCTGCAGAAAACATCATTTGTCAAATGTCTTTTAAACATATCTGCATTTAAATCGCTTATCTCTAATCTTAATTTACAATGAATGATTTCTGCTTTTCGAACTTAAAACACGCGTCTAAAACACGCGGGGACACGCGGGGACACGCGGGGACACGCGGGGACACGCGAGGACAGTTTTACTGCACGCGGGGACGGTTAAATAGCACGCGGGGACGTTATTTTATAACATTCTGACCAACAAAAAAACAAAAACAAAAAAAAAAAAAATATTAAGTAAAAAAAAAAATTTTTTTTTTTTTTTAGAAATACATAAAGGATAGTCAGAATGTTATTATATAACGTCCCGGCGTGCTAATTCACCGTCCCCGTGTGTCCCCGTGTGTCCCCGCGTGTCCCCGCGTGTCCCCGCGTGTCCCCGCGTGTTTTAGACAGTGTCTAAAACACGCGGGGACACGCGGGGACACGCGGGGACACGCGAGGACAGTTTTACTGCACGCGGGGACGGTTAAATAGCACGCGGGGACGTTATTTTATAACATTCTGACCACAAAAAAAAAAAAAAATAAATAAAAAAAATATTAAGTAAAAAAAAAAATTTTTTTTTTTTTTAGAAATACATAAAGGATAGTTAGAATGTTATTATATAACGTCCCGGCGTGCTAATTCACCGTCCCCGTGTGTCCCCGTGTGTCCCCGCGTGTCCCCGCGTGTCCCCGCGTGTCCCCGCGTGTCCCCGCGTGTTTTAGACAGTGTCTAAAACACGCGGGGACACGCGGGGACACGCGGGGACACGCGGGGACACGCGAGGACAGTTTTACTGCACGCGGGGACGGTTAAATAGCACGCGGGGACGTTATTTTATAACATTCTGACCAAAAAAAAAAAAAAAAAAAAAAAAAAAATATTAAGTAAAAAAAAAAAATTTTTTTTTTTTTTAGAAATACATAAAGGATAGTCAGAATGTTATTATATAACGTCCCGGCGTGCTAATTCACCGTCCCCGTGTGTCCCCGTGTGTCCCCGCGTGTCCCCGCGTGTCCCCGCGTCTTTTAGACAGTGTCTAAAACACGCGGGGACACGCGGGGACACGCGGGGACACGCGAGGACAGTTTTACTGCACGCGGGGACGGTTAAATAGCACGCGGGGACGTTATTTTATAACATTCTGACAAAAAAAAAAAACAAAAAAAAAAAAAAAAAAAAAAATATTAAGTAAAAAAAAAAAATTTTTTTTTTTTTAGAAATACATAAAGGATAGTCAGAATGTTAATATATAACGTCCCGGCGTGCTAATTCACCGTCCCCGTGTGTCCCCGTGTGTCCCCGCGTGTCCCCGCGTGTCCCCGCGTGTCCCCGCGTGTTTTAGACAGTGTCTAAAACACGCGGGGACACGCGGGGACACGCGGGGACACGCGGGGACACGCGAGGACAGTTTTACTGCACGCGGGGACGGTTAAATAGCACGCGGGGACGTTATTTTATAACATTCTGACAAAAAAACAAAAAAAAAAAAAAAAAAAATATTAAGTAAAAAAAAAACATTTTTTTTTTTTTTAGAAATACATAAAGGATAGTCAGAATGTTATTATATAACGTCCCGGCGTGCTAATTCACCGTCCCCGTGTGTCCCCGTGTGTCCCCGCGTGTCCCCGCGTGTCCCCGCGTGTCCCCGCGTGTCCCCGCGTGTTTTAGACAGTGTCTAAAACACGCGGGGACACGCGGGGACACGCGGGGACACGCGGGGACACGCGAGGACAGTTTTACTGCACGCGGGGACGGTTAAATAGCACGCGGGGACGTTATTTTATAACATTCTGACCAAAAAAAAAAAAAAAAAAAAAAAAAATATTAAGTAAAAAAAAAAAATTTTTTTTTTTTTTAGAAATACATAAAGGATAGTCAGAATGTTATTATATAACGTCCCGGCGTGCTAATTCACCGTCCCCGTGTGTCCCCGTGTGTCCCCGCGTGTCCCCGCGTGTCCCCGCGTGTCCCCGCGTGTTTTAGACAGTGTCTAAAACACGCGGGGACACGCGGGGACACGCGGGGACACGCGTGGACACGCGGGGACAGTTTTACTGCACGCGGGGACACGCGGGGACGGTTAGTTAGCACGCGGGGACGTTATTTTATAACATTCTGAAAAAAAAAATGAAAAAAAAGAAAAAATTACATATAAAGTTAAAAAAAAAATTTTTTTTTTAAATACATAAAGGATAGTCAGAATGTTATCATATAACGTCCCGGCGTGCTAGTTCACCGTCCCCGTGTGTCCCCACGTGTCCCCGCGTGTCCCCGCGTGTCCCCGCGTGTCCCCGCGTGTCCCCGCGTGTCCCCGCGTGTTTTAGACACACCGGTTTCTTTAGCTAATACGAAAAGGCGGCGTGTTTTCCTTCCATAAACTTCCTTTGGAAGGCGCACGCAGAAAGAAACAGGCTGACGAAAACTGACTTGTGACACACATAGAAGCGTTGTCAGTCAGCAAAGACCAAATAGCTAGCAAACAGAAAGCTGACAGTTCGCTCGAGAAACTGTTCGATCAGGCAAGCATCGGTGCTAAGCAAACAAGCGGTACTAAAGCGTCATATACCTTCACGGTGGAGGACGACATACTTTACCGGGTATTCACAGTGGACAACACTGAGACGAAGCAGATAGTAGTACCCAAAGATCTGAGGATGACAGTCCTAGAGACAGCGCATGACAACATGTTGGCTGCACATGCAGACCATAGAAGGACACTCGCAAGATTGAGGTCGAATTTGTTCTGGCCACGTTGTGCAACAGACATCCGAGACTATTGTCGGTCTTGCGATTTATGCCAGAAAACTGAAGCGAAAGGAACAGTACCACCCGTACCCCTTGAGAAAATGCCGCGCATCGACACGCCTTTCAAACGCGTGGCGATAGATCTCGTTGGGCCATTTGAACCCATGAGTGACGAGAAGCACAGATACGTTCTGACTGTCGTGGACGTAGCTACACGCTTCCCTGAAGCAGTTCCCCTGAGGAAGATAGACTCAGTCACTATCGCGGAGGAACTTTTCAAGATTTTGTTCTCGAATGGGATGCCCAGAAGAGATTTTATCAGACAACGGGGCGCAGTTCACGTCAGAGCTCATGAAGCAAGTGTTTAACCTTCTCGGTACGAAGGGAATCACGTCTTCTCCATGTCACGCACAATCCAATGGGATCGTAGAAAGGTTTCACGGAACATTGAAACCAATGCTGAAAAAAGTCATACATGCGCAACCAAAGCATCGTGGTCGGCTGGGCGTTAAGCAAACAAACAAACAAAAGGGGTGGACGAGGGCGGGGGAGGGGCACTGAGGGCACTAAGTGTTTGTGTGTATGTATTTGTAGTGCGATTCTGAGAAAACTACTAGACAGATCTTCATGAAACTTTGCACACCTCTTCCCACGGATTCAAAAATATGGATCGCATGTCCAGTGCTCTACCAACTCCCAAATGATTTTTCATCATTTTTGTTAGTCAAGATATGGGGGTGGGGGTGGTGCGGGGATAATTGTGGAGTAAGCAATAAGGTAACACCTTATTTTCTGAGGTATTGTAACAGCATATAGTGAACTTAGCTGTGTTTAAATTTGGTTATGATTTAAGCTGACATTTTTGTGTAATACCGTTTTTACCATAAATTACCTCGATAATTTTTCTGAAAATGCACATTGATCAGTATGGTATTATGATAAAGTGATACTCTCCATTCATTTATCTACACAAAGTAATGTTTTATTTATCATTTGTAAAGCTAAATGTATATGTCAGTTAGGATCACGTTAAGAATCACAGTGTTTTTCGCAAAATCATATTTGACCAACCCCAGTAAAAATATTGTAAAAAAGAAGTTAATAAGGTGACCCCCTTTTTTCTTTGCACAGATGTGTTCATATTGCTTAGAGGAACCTATGCAGAAAATGTGTAAAGAATCTCACAAGCAATTTTTTGGTTTAGGGGAGGGGGGGGGTGGCGGGGACGCATGCCCCCGATCAGTCTTTGTCTGAGGTGCTTCGCGACCTCGATCTACACTCTTGAATTCTAAGTATATCCCCCTTCCATACTGACTGATCCACCATGGTGTGTGTGTGTGTGTGTGTGTGTGTGTGTGTGTGTGTGTGTGTGTGTGTATCTGTGTGTCTGTGTGTGTGGGTGTGTGTCTGTGCGTGTGTGTGTGTGAGTGTGCGTGTGTTTGTGTAATGCGATTCAGAGAAAACTACTGGACAGATCTTAATGAAACTTTGCACCCAAATTTTCCGACCCCCACCCCTTCCCCCGGATTCAAACACATGGATCACAAGTCCAGTGCTCTACCAACTGGCCTACTGGGCTCCCAAATGATTTTTTTCATCATTTTTGTGAGTCAAGATATGGGGGTGGGGTTGGGGCGGGGTTACTTGTGGAGTAGGCAATAAGGTAACACCTTATTTTTTTCTTAGGTATTGTAACTGCATATAGTGAACTTAGCTGTGTTTAAATTTGGTTATGATATAAGCTGACATTTTTGTGTAATACCGTTTTTACCGCTAAATGACTGAAAATTGTATGTGTACGCCCTCGACAAACCTCGTTAATTTTCTGAAAATGCACATGATAAGTAACGTATTATGATAAAGTGATACTCTCCACTCATTTATCTACACAAAGTAATGTTTTATTTATCATTTGTAAAGCTAAATATGTCAGTTAGGATCACGTTAAGAATCACAGTGTTTTTCCCAAAATCATATTTGACCACCCCCAGTAAACAAATTGTAAAAAAAAAGTTAATAAGGTGACCCCCTTTTTTCTTTGCACAGATGTGTTCATATTGCTCAGAGGAACCTGTGCAGAAAATGTGTAATGGATTTAAGCTGCGGTTTGAACACACTAATAACCCCTTAATACGAGGAGAGTCCCGGATACTGCAGGTGCGGGAGGATATTTGTCAAACTGTTCGAATGCGTGAATGACTCCGGGTGGCCGAGAGATAATTTACGTAAAACACGAAGAACATCAGAAAAGTGTCGAAGCACTATTATTTTGAGTTGAGTGCAAAAGGACTCGTGTGTTGGACACTGTGACTGGAAGTCAATCTGCATTGTTTTTCATTTCATTTCGACGGACGCAATAACATCATTAGCTCATTATTCGTATATTCAGCTGACGTCAGTTTTCTTTGACAGATGCATGCATCACGTTATCTCACCCACAGACGCTGAATATTCTCTATGGTATATAGGGGCCTAAGTCACCTTCCAGCAAACATCACTGAAGAGTCGAGCAAAGGAACCAAAGCGAGACACCTTCCCGTGAGTAGAATACTCAGGACCAACCTTCCAAGGTACGGATACTTTAGTCTTTAAATACAAAACAGGATAGACGGCGTTTTTTTAAGTACCAACATGATATAAATTCATGATTGTTTTCGTAGGATTTTTGTTTTATCTTCAGAGCACCTTTATCCAGCGTGATACGTCATGCCCAGATAGAGGTAATGGAAGAGGTGGGGGGAGGGGGTAAGAATTAGATCTAGAAAGAACTCTTCACAGACAGCCTACTGGAGAATCAAACCCTTTCGGAGCCGATTGCAACACTGAACAAGAATAACCCGAGGAGAGTTCTACAACCTCAAAGGATTGAGAATTCACCGAAGTGCATTTAAGGGCATTTTCATAGAGTGCTGAACCTGAAAAGGTCCGTGTTTTTTTTTAGCCAAGACTGCTACCGGTTTCGAGCTGAGAAGCTCTCATCAGGCAGTCTCTTGGCATAAAACAGAGAAGAATTCCCAAACTTCTGTGCAAAAGAGAAAACCACATTTCTGCGGTAGGCTCTCTGCATAGAGGAGAATCTTCCTTTGATTCCCCTGTAACTGCCAGTGAAGAGTAAGAAAAAGAAATTTGAAGTATCAGCAGCTGCTCTTGGTTGTTGAAGCAACATAATAGAAATTTATAATTTTGGCATAAAACAGAGAAGAATTCCCACACTTTTATGCAAAAGAGAAAACCACATTTCTGCTGTAGGCTCTCTGCATAGAGGAGACACACACAGAGTAAAGGATGACCTCCCTTGCTCATGACGTAATTTCTCTGCATTCTCGCTCTTGACGTCATTCTATATTTAACTTTTCTTCAAAAGTACAAGCGATCGAGTGCACATTTTGGCATTTTTAGCAGCGCTCTCATTATAAATTTCTCTATATATTATATATAGATATATAAGGCGGTTATAAGAACGAAAGTTTATATAACATTTTCGTTTTTACATTTAGTCAAGTTTTGACGTGGAATCGAGACGAGGGTCGTGGTAAATGTATGTGTGTGTGTGTGTGTGTGTGTGTGTGTGTGTGTGTGTGTGTGTGTGTGTGTGTGTGTGTGTGTGTGTGTGTGTGTGTGTGTGTGTGTGTGTGTGTGTAGAGCGATTCAGACAAAACTACTGTCCAGACCGATCTTCATCAAACTTGCCATGAGAGTGCCTGGGTATGATATCCCCACACGATTTTCTCATTTTTTCGATAAATGTCTTTGATGACGTCATATCCGGCTTTTTGCGATTGGTGGGGCGGCACTGTCACGCCCTCTTTTTTTTTAAACCAAATTGGTTAAAATTTAGTCAAGCAATAGTTTACTCAGTCCGAACTTTGGAACTGCATTTCAGCTAAGAAGCTTAAACAATTATTCAATTATAGTTTGCTCATTAAAGTTGTCATTAAAAACGATTTTTTACTTACAGATTGAAAAATCATTGCATTGTATTTCTTGTTTTCTCCTGAATTTTAAAATATATAGATGTAATTTGTTTTCTTGAAAAACGCGCTCAGAATTAAAACAAATAGGTCGAGTATTATGTTTGCATGCTTCGCGGTGACAAGCATGACCCGTCTCGGTCTTCGGGGAAGTTTAGCCGAGACTATCTGAATGAAGTCTTGGCAATGACTGGTTTTTTGTTTTGATCTTTTAGTTTGATGCCTATAGATTGACTGAATGTTTTTATATCGCTTCACGCGACTTGTTATTTTCTGTGCTGATAAAACAGTTCTTTATCTTTTCTCCAGATGCATAAGTCCATTCTGGTAGCCCTGGTCATCTGTGCTGTACTGATAGGGGACAGCCAGGGATGGAGGAGATGGAGAATCCGAGGCAGGAAGATCATTAGGGTGAGAGAGGGAGAGAGAGTGTGTGTGTGTGTGTGTGTGTGTGTGTGTGTGTGTGTGTGTGTGTGTGTGTGTGTGTGTGTGTGTGTGTGTGTGTGTGTGTGTGAGAGAGAGAGAGAGAGAGAGAGAAAGAGAGAGAGAGAGTGAGTGAGAGTGAGGGCGAGGTGCAAAAGAGAGAGAGAGAGAGAGAGAGAGAGAGAGAGAGAGAGAGAGAGAGAGAGAGAGAGAGAGAGAATTGAATTGAACTTTATTTAACAAGGATTAAGATTTAAGGCTACGCCTTTTCTTACAATCTGTCCTTGGGACGCACAGACACACAATGATAAAATTGAAAAATTAAGGATGAAAGTCGCTTGTTCATTTCAATGCTTGTTATTCTCTCAGGTGCCAAGAGAAAAGGTTCCGTACAACTCTCGCGTACTCTGTTACACATGTCGTATGCATAAAGAGCGATTACTTCCCTTTGGTTATTTGATATGAAAAATTAAAAAGTTAAAAAGTTTACCAACAAAAGGAGGTCAGAAAACTTCAGCACGTGATGATAAAGATGATGATGATGATGATGATGATGATGATGATGATGATGATGATGATGATGATGATGATGATGATGATGATGATGATGATGAAGATGAGGCATGAAGAGCATACATATGTGGTTATTCATAAAATCAAATGCATACTATGCAAGTAATTATAAGTACAAGCTGGTAGCAATCGAACATGTAGCAATAGTACAACAAAAATATGTTCAGAATATACAATGCACAGCATATCTTTGGCGTAATACTAAGTGTGGTAAATCAAAACGCGTAAAACTACTCAGACATTAAGTGTTTTTTGACACATTTTTAAAAACTTTTTAATGACTTTAAGTGCTTAAAGGATGATGGAAGTGAATTCCAAACTGATGTACCCGAAAAAGCAAGACTGGTCTTATAAAGGTCAATTCGTGGAATCGGTGGGATCAAGTTGACCGACCCATATCTGTCGGTAGCTTTATTAAATAATGATGTAATGTAAATCGGCACTTTACCGTAATACAATTTATGCATGAAAATGGCTTTGTTTAACTTGAGATGCTTTTCCAGTGGAAGAAAGTTAAGCATCTTTAATCCCCCCGCGGGTTAGGGTCAGTCCCATATTGGATGGGACGAGAAAGAATTTACCCGATGCTCCCCAGCTCCCCAGCATGTCGTAAGAGGCGACTAACGGATTCTGTTTTTCTTTTTACCCTTGTTAAGTGTTTCTTGTATAGAATATAGTCAATTTTTGTTAAGATTTTAGTCAAGCAGTATGTAAGAAATGTTAAGTCCTTTGTACTGGAAACTTGCATTCTCCCAGTAAGGTAATATATTGTACTACGTTGCAAGCCCCTGGAGCAAATTTTTGATTAGTGCTTTTGTGAACAAGAAACAATTGACAAGTGGCTCTATCCCATCTTCCCCCTTCCCCCGTCGCGATATAACCTTCGTGGTTGAAAACGACGTAAAACACCAAATAAAGAAAGAAAGAAAGCATTTTTGATTTCATATCTGTTGGGGCATTATCCTTTACGATGAGTTTAGCCGAGCGACGATAGAGAGAGTCTAACTTTTTCAAGTGGACATCACTGCTGCCATCACAGAGCGTCGAAACATAAGTGATGTGAGGCATTACATGAGCATGGTGGAACATTTCCAGAGTCCTTCTGTCCGTAAATTGCTTTAACTTGGATAGGAGGAAAACGTTCTTGGCTACTTTCTTGCAAATATGCTGTAATTGTGCCTGCCACTTGAATTCACAATCAATAATTACCCCTAAAACGCGATGCTGGTGAACTTGTTCAATTGATTGCGTACGTCACTCATAGCAATAAAAAGCTTGCCAGTTGAGTCTGCTGCGCTGGACTGGGTTTTGATGTTGGAAGACCTGTTTTTCGTAATTGTTGTTTCGCGTTCACATATCCATACCACCCGAGCGCGTTGTTGCTTTTGTACCAAAATTGATCCCTAATTGTAATATTCAATAATCCAAAAACAAAGAGACTGCCAAAAGAATCAAACAACAAGAAAGGTAGGTTGTTGGTACGTTTGTTATTGACAAAACAATACATTCACAAATATATCGACCTAACGGTATTTTAAGTGAACAGACAAACAATTAATATAGTATTAATAATAGTTAATTGTGAATGTATTGTTTTGTCAATAACAAACGTTCCAACAACCTACCTTTCTTGTCTTTTTATTCTTTTGGCAGTCTCTTTGTTTTTGGATGTATTTATACTGAAAAGAGTTATTACAGTTTAATGAAACTTTTCTGAAAAGTTCCAGTTCGTCCCAAAAACTCATCAAAGCGCCATGATATTGTATACACTCTTTTGCAATTGTATTAACAATATTCGTGTTAAATTTAAAAGCAATACAACTAGCCATTACTAAACTACGGGGTTTTTACCCACATAGCACACACAAAATGACGCGAAAAACAAGCCTTTTACGGCTTCTGACGAGGCTGACACCAATCTTCTTCAAAATAGCAAATCAACACTGCTAGGCACAACAGCTGAACCAAATCAAATTGTGTGGGTAGAAAATGAGTTGTTCTTCAATTTGCGATAAAAAACGGGGTCACTCTTGCTTATTTTTTTATTTTTTTGTAGTTTAGTGTCTGCAAATTTACTTTTGCGAATTTGATTTTGGGGGGTGTCCTACGTCTCCGGCACACTGCATAAAACCTAATTGATGAAAAATGAAACTCTTTGTTTCCAACGGTAGGGGAATAAATTACCTTTCTGGCAATATACTTGGTTTTACTATAACTGGCCGCATCACACAGTTCTACAGCTAAATGTATGTGTTTAGTTTTTTATGGCGATTAGTGTAGATCAGACTTAGACTCAGAAAGACTTGTATTTCGGCAACATGATGAGCGACTTAGTGACGTAGCGAGAGATGCGGTTCGTAGGTGTAACGAGATTCTGTCGAAGTAAATCGATGCTAAACCTGCAGACTTATGTTTTGCCACAATTAAAACACATTAATTTTTGTTGTTAACTGTTTGTTTCCATGTTGATGTCTTATGTACAATAACCCCCCCCCCCTTTTTTTTAAGACCCCCCCACCCCACACCCAATTTAAGACCTCTCCTCTTTTAAGGCTTGCTTTTGTAGCTTTCTGTTCATACCTTCTGTAAACACAAGTCCATTTCAAGACTGCCTCCTTTTTACAACCTGAACTTTTCAGAGTTTTAAAGGTCTTAAAAGCGGGGTTCAATGTACTGCATTATGTTAACTAATCTTGTTTCTGGCCTCGGGTCCAGTGATTCATGTTGCTTCAGTGGTTGGAGAACGAATTCCCGAGTGACCAATGCCAAATCAGTGCCTCGTGAGCTTTGTTCAGTATTGCAATTGATCACCGAAAATGCTTTGAAATAAACATGAATAGAGTAAAATAACACACACACACACAATGACAAACACACACACACACACACACACACACATACACACACAGACCAGACACACACATGTACACACACAGACACACACACACACACAAATACACGTCTGTCTGTTTGTCCCCAGCACCTGGTAACTGCAGGGAAGGTAGCGTCAGCGCTGGGAGGAGGAAAGCGAGACGCCCCGTGTCCGGAGCCCCTGACACCTGACCAGCTGAACCAGATAGACGCTGAACTACAGACCACCTGTCTCGACCTGGGGGTCAATGTCGGCGTCACCGGTCTCGACCGGACACAGGTGGAGGCCGTCTTCCAGGACAACGACGGTGAGTGTGTGGTGTGCGCACCGACATATAAACACATACTTACACACTCACACACACGCATGCACTTGCACGCACGCCGCCACACACACACACACACACACACACACACACACATACACATACACACACAGACCAGACACACACATACACATACACACAGACCAGACACACACACACACACGCGCACACACACACACACACACACACACACACACACACACACACACACACACATACACACACAGATCAGACACACACACATACACAGACACACACACACACACACACGCGCACACACACACACGCACACACACACACACACACACACATACACACACACACACACACACACACACACACACACACACTTTTGTACTGAATAGAAATTGATAATGTTCTATAGTAATAAGAATAAAACGTTCTTCTATAGCGCTATTGATCGCTAGATAGCAGTCTCGGGGCGCTTTAAAAATATTGTTTGACATCCCAATTAATCATTACTCACCGATACAAAAAAGTGATGCAGTGAACAAGTACTAATCATGCATTCTACGTGTAAAACACAGCACTCAGATAAGGCCCCCCCAAAAAAAGGTCTGTTTACGGTAACATAGGCCCAAAAAATAGGGCCGGTAGGTCGGGATTTTTTCTTTTTTTTCTTTTTTCTTTTTTTCTTTTTTTTTCTCAAAAAACCCCATATTTTTAAGTTATTTTGCCAAAAAAACAAGATTTTTTTTTTTTTCTTTTTTTTTTTTTTTTCCCCCAAATGCCCAAAAAAAGTCTAGGGTTGCGCGAAAAAACTAGGGTCGGTCGGGTTATCGTAAACAGACCTTTTTTTTTTTTTGGCCTAAAAGCATATTTAGAACACTTTATTATCTCAACGAGAAACTCAGGTGTGGTGTATACAGCATTACAATATACAACATAAAGCGTAAGAACATCAATAAAATATCGAGGCGCAAATATTCAACTCATAATATTTAAGATTAGGATGATATATTGATGGGTAAAATGCATTATGCTGTTAGAATGGCCATTTATTCTTCATTCATTGAACATTTTTGCCTGCCCAGGCAGTAAAGGCAACAATCTTAATTAACGATTAATATTAATCCCCCCCCCCCCCCCCATAACAACAACAACACTCAAGTCAAATCCAAAAAAAGAAAGTTCCGAACGTTTGGCCCAAAGAAGCTAACCCTTGTATTGCACTCTACATCCCTTTAAAGCTGTGGTCTATTTATGACTTTCCGGGGCTACGAGGTTGAAAAATAGGGATACAATCGAGGCCTTGAGTTCGAATCCCTGCCAAGTCGTTTATTTTTTCTGCTCGATCCTTCTTGACAAATATGCTCAGCTCTGAGAGAGCAAACCGGATGTTACCACTGCAAAATCCAAGCGTTGACTGAAGCTCTCAAGGTCATACACGCCGTATAGGTGGGGTTTCGGGTAGTGTTTGCTGTACAGAATTCTGTACATGATTTTATCCCTATTTTTCAACCTCGTAACCCCGGAAAGTCATAAATAGACCACAGCTTTAACAATACAGTTATATACATCACTTCTGTCACATGTACTGTACATAGTTTTTCACGTACGTGTTTTGCGCGCGCGTGAGTGCGTATATGTTTGTGAAAATGCATTATTGTGCTATTTGCTATATGTAGTGCGTGTGTGTGCCCATGCGTGTGTTTGTGATAATGTGTTATAGAGCAATGTGTTATTCATTGATATGTGTGTATTTGCACGTTGAATAATGTTTTGTTGTCGTAGTATTTTGATTGTACAGCGCTTTGAGCTATATGCGCTATATAAATATTATGCAATATTATTATTATTATTTGGTCTTACATAAGTGTGTGCCATTTTTCAGCCAATGCCGATGGAGTTCTGAAGGACGCAGAGATCAGTACGTTTTCTGAATTTATCCGTAAGTACTACTTTTTTGTAACATCTCCCATTACATTTCCTGCATCAGGTGGGTTTTTTCCTGGCTGGGTGACTGGTTGGCTGGCTGGTTGGTTGACTGGCTGGTTGGTTGGCTGGCTGGTTTGCCGGTTGGTTGGTTAGCTAATTAGCTGACTGGTTGGTTTATTGGGTGGCAGGTTGGTTGGCTGGCTGGCTAGTTAGTTGGTTGGCCAGTTGGTTGGTTGACTGACTGGTTGGTTGGTTGGTTGGTTGATTGGTTGGCTGGTTGGTTGATTGGATGGCTGGTTGGTTGGTTGGCTGGCTGACTCTCAATCCGCCTGTAACCCACATCTGCTTGTATAGATGGGTTCACTATTTTAGTTTGTTCTATCCCTTTCTCTGGTAGGTGTTTTTTTCTTGCTGTCTCTCCCGCTGCCTGCGTGGCGGTAAATGCGTCCATATCCCTATTCAATCTGCTTTTATTTGTCTATTATCTTCCATTACTGTCCCTGGTCGGTTTTTCTCTTTCTGGCTGACTGGCGCACAGTGTGTCAGACCGGTACTTCTCACAGATCTGCTCGTTTCTGCGCTTCAATGGCCTCCCTGTTATCTCCCCTGTGTGCCTTACTCCCTGCTTATTTGTTATTCTGTTACCTCCCCTTTTCTCTGCATTTTCCTCCCTGCTTATCTGTTATCTTCCATGGCCTCCATGTTACTTACTTGTTACGCACAGAAACCACACACGCACACACACACGCGCGCACGCGCACACACACACGCACACACCCGGACGTACGATCACACACATTCACACACGCACCCACACACACACACACACACACACACACACACACACACACGCGCACACACACACACACACACACACACACACGCACACACACACACACACACACACACACACACACACTGACTAAGACTTACCCTTTCAACGTTTCAGAAACTGTGGAAGCGTGTGTAGCATTTGGAGAGGACAGAAAAAAGTGAACCAGTGGAACTAAATGACACGTGACATTCGTTACCAACCAGAAACAAATCAAATAATTGACTGGAATCGTCGAGATAAATAAGACGTTTGGAAATAAAAGACGAGCAACTTATTATATGCGTGGTCATACTTTGTGAGCGTGTGTGTGTGCATGTGTGTGTGTGTGTATGTGTGTGTGTGTGTGTGTGTGTGTGTGCGTGTGCGTGTGTGTGCGTGTGTGTGTGCGTGTGTCAGGAATGAATTATCTAAAATACCGACTGTCAGTCAGAAGGATACTATTACATTTATACGCATTCGTTATTCTCCTCCGATTCATTCCAACAATAAAAGAAAATACGTGGAGCTCAAAATGTTTATATAGCTCACTGGTAAAGCATGAATTTCAACGTTCAGCATTCACACACATATACACAATACGCCAAGGGTTCTAGATGAGTAAATTATGTGTTACCCCATCACCAGAACAGCGTAGTATAGTTCATCTGTGTTTCTCCATCACCCAGCCGACGCGGCGACTCCTGGCGTGGTCCGTATAGTCCGGTTATAAGTGTCAGGGCCAAAAACTGGGATCCCAATCGATCGCAGCCACTGGTCCTGGGATTCTTTTTGTTTAAAGTGATAGACTGGATTTATATTGGTCGATTTCAATACACACACACAATCACTCAGTCGTTCGCCCAGTACTAAAAAGATGTATTTTCTAACACAGTGTTTTAAAAGATAAACAAGAAATTTATTACGTTCAGACAAACAAACAGGACGTCACTACACATTCACCACCGTTACCTTCCACAAATATAGAATACAAAAAGGATGATCTGAAACACAAGAAAACAAAACGTATAGTTTGGAAAAACCAATAGCCTAATACTAAAACCAAACCGCAATACAGTTCACTTTTCCCCTGTCTAGCTGGGGGGGGGGGGGGGTCCTATTGATGCTCAGATGGTGAGATCAAAACCCAGGAAGAAGTCTTTCACCCTTCCTCAAAAATAGCCCCAAATATGGTTCTTGATTCACAATGAGCACAGGAAAACAATTTGCCCTCAAAAATAATGACAATTCCCAAAAATCCAAAACTCAAAACAAAATTTTGACCCCAACCTAAGATGACGCCATCATCTAATTAGGCCGACCAAAGTTCAAAAATGTCGTTTAAAAAGTCACATTTTCAAAAAAATAAAAAAATAAAATAATGACATCGAAGTTCAATGCTCAAAAAGTGCTAAGTAGCTATTCTGTCTTCAGGAGTGAGGTCTAGAACTCTTTATGATCCAACTGGCTGGTTCGGATCCCTATACGGACTGTTGTCAAATACTTAAAAGTCTTTAGAGTCCATTGCCAACTGGGTATGTTTTACTTAACGGTCTGTAGTTCATTCACGTCCAGTTCAGAACATCTGAGCCATGGTTGGTGGCGCAAACCCCATCTGGCGCCGCCCCCGTAATCGTGTAGTTGGCCCACATCTCGCTCAGAGTTGGCCCACGTCTAGCTCTGGGTTGGCCCACCGTCCCTCAACATCAGTTTGGCAACAGCACTGCAGGTGCCTAAACATAGGTTATACCGAAACCCCATACAGTAATACAAATTCCGCTTAACCTAAAGTTCCGTAAACATCACATTCACCAATGAAAACATGATGCCCTAACCCTAAGTTTACAACAGTTCAAAAGCCTGGAAGTTCCTTAAAATTTATATGAAAATGTTGCCAAAGACCAAACAATCCAATTCTTATGACATTATTTATAAGTTTCCCAGTTGCACAACAAAAATTAGCCAAAATTTGGTACAACCATTCAAATATGTCACACGTGACCTCATTGGAGATAATGAATCAAAACAAGTTCACAATAAAACAAATTTCCAAAATTTGATTTTAATTTCCCCATCTGAGAACATGTTCCTTATTGAAGGTCATTTCCTTCTTGGTCTGACTTCCTAGTCAGCCATATTTGAATATTGTTACCTCCATGTTTCACCCTCTAAACCTTGCTAAATCAAAATGTTAAAATCAGGGTATTTCCAAACAAGAGAACTCAATTGAAGTATGCTACACCTCTATCTCACCAAACCCTACGAGAAATGTGATAATTTCAAGACAATGACACAAACAACTATCCATTCATTCTACAACATGGCTATCTGAGGAGAAAAGAAATACTCACAAGTCCCATACATCAGGGTCCACCTGTGCAAGTCCAAGAATCCAGCCCAAGCTTCTCTGTCCGTTAATTTCACCCAACAGTTAGAAATGAAATTCACTACGATTTCAAACAAGAAATACATTAGTGCCCGCATGGGGAAGAAAATAATTTCTTCACAGATGCCTCCAAGGAGCACAGAGAATTGCCGGAGACCTCCTCCCTCTCAGACAGCCAGAGGAAAAGTGAAAAAGCAGGAAGAAAGAGAAATCTGGGTAATAACAAGTTCCTGT
>NC_090251.1:57134154-57139154 GCF_037325665.1 Littorina saxatilis
AACTTGCCTCCAACAGTGAGATAAAGAGCATGTACTGTACACAAATACGAACGGAGAGACACGATTCGGAAACTCGAGTCGACTCAATACTGATCCCCACGCTCGAGAACTTAAGTGTGATATTTGAAGTTTAAATCTCCCTCGTCAACCATGAGACAGATTAGCTCAGTTGGTAAAGCGCCTGATCGCTTTTCTTTACATTGGTGGACAAAAAAAAATCTACTTTTTAAAAAATTGTCCGAACTCGTAATTCTGGTATTTTATTTATTTTTGTCATTCGATTTGGATGATGTCATGAATCGAAACAATAAACAAGTCGCGTAAGGCGAAAATACAACATTTAGTCAAGCTGTCGTACTCACAGAATGAAACTGAACGCACTGCATTTTTTTCTCTCACCAAGACCGTATACTCGTAGCATCGTCAGTCCACCGCTCGTGGCAAAGGCAGTGAAATTGAATAGCCAGGTTGCGCTGAGCAGGATAGCACGCTTTTCTGTATCTCTGTTCTTTTTAACTTTCTGAGCTTGTTTTTAATTCAAATATATCATATCTATATGTTTTGGGAATCGGGAACCGACAAGGAATAAGATGAAGTCGGGAAATTTAATTTTAATCATAATTTTCATATATTTAATTGTCAGAGCTGGTTTTTAATCCAAATATGACATAATTATATGTTTTTGGAATCAAAAAATGATGAAGAATAAGATTAAATTATTTTTGGATCATTTTTTAAAAAAATCATGTAATTACGATTTTAACATTTTTAATGACCAAACTCATTAAATAATGTTTAAGCCTCCTAGCTGAAATGCAATACCAAAGTCCGGCCTTCGTCGAAGATTGCTTGACCAAAATGTCAATCCATTATTTTGATCAAAAAATGATGGCGCGACAGTGCGGCCTCAACTTGTACAAAAAGCCGGATATGACGTCATCAAAGACATTTATCCCAAAAAATCAAAACAATCCCGGAATATCATACTAAGGAACTCTCATGTAAAGTTTCATGAAGATCGGTCCAGTAGTTTTCTCTGAATCGCTCTACACACACACACACACACACACACACACACACACACACACACACACACACAGACACACAGATACTCACACACGCACTCACACACATACACCACGACCCTCGTCTCGATTCTCCCTCCATGTTAAAACATTTAGTCAAAACTTGACTAAATGTAAAAAAGTGCATAATTAGTGAGTACTTGCAGCGGACAATTCCCCAGAATTGCTCATTCTATTTATTAGTAACATCGGTTTTTGTAAAATGTCCTGTGGGTATCGCCGCGACAACATGTAACGGGAAGATCAAGAACACGTACAAAACACAAATACCAAGGAAGAAACTCGGACACCGACGAGTTGACACATGCTAGCAACATTTCGTTGATCTAGCCTTAGGGGATGTTGTGTATACAAGTGTTGTATGATTAACAGCTATTGTGTTTTCAGCGTAGCAATAGGGTCCGATATTTAGACGAGACAAGTATAATGCCGACGAGTCTAAGACGAGTCGCATTATACTTGCTCGAGTCTAAATATCGGACCCTATTGCTACGCTGAAATTACAATAGCGATTATATAGCTGTTCGGACCTTGATTTGTTGTTCCAAACTTACAAAATGACAGTTTTTGCGTCGATGTGTTTTGCGCAGGCGCCACACTGACTTGGGACAGAACCTCGATTTGACAACACAGCTGTTAAACAGCTTTTTATTAGTTCATTCGTATACAACAAAAAGAAGTTTGAGTTTTTTAAATTTTGAACAAGACTACTTATGAAGAAGACCAACATACAACATCAACGGAAAACTAGAAACAACTGAAGAACTAGGATGCAACAAGGGGAGGAGAAAAGAACAGCTAATCCGTACAACGCGAGCAGACGGCAGCGAAGTTTTCAGTTTGGGTGAAAGGCATTTATACTTGTCTCGTCATGAAGCGAATTTTTCAACCTCAGTTATAAACGACTACATGAATGTTAGTTCCATGGTTTGTACATCAATACTTCAGAGGGGAAGTGGGGTATTTAGTGTGGAGTTACGAGATAAGAAAAGCTGAATGCGAAAGTTTGTGTCAGTCAGCAACTGTGAGCTCACACAGGCACACAAAAACGGCTGTTCCGTTTTACTCCCCTGTTTGTACTTCATCTTTCGACTTTGGGCATTTTGTGGTGTTTAGGGACAGAAAATAATTGGTTTAGTCCTGTTTCATCGGGAAGTTAGCAGAAAAAGGTATGCTATCGACATTTGTAAAGCTGAAAAACATTCCCGAGAAGAATTTCAAGTTGTCAGTGTATGCTAGCTGTTGTCGATTGAAACATCGTGTGGTACAGATGGGTAAACCGGAACCATGCGTCTTTGTTATTGCCAATATGCTTTTGGATATTGGCAAAAATGGCCGACTTCCGTAGCATTATGCTTTGATGATCGGAAGAGACCATCTAATCACAGCCCCCGAGTTCCCCCACGTGTCCATCAGAATAGCTACTTAAGTGATAACCCGACTTGTCAGTGCGGATATCGAAATGAAAATGTTGAACATTATTTATTATTTTGTAGTAATTACGATGATGTCCGAAGACTAACTATACACGCATTACCGAATGATCATCAAAATGTACAATGTTTATTGTTTGGTCTGCCAAACTTACGTTTTACCGAAAACTTTGAAATATTCGAAAAGGTACATAGCTTTGTAAGGTTAAGTGATAGATTTTGATTACCCTGTGGTCACCATGTCAATGATCCAGTATTTGGTCAAGTTTTGAGTGAATCTTTTTATTAAAGGTTTTTCTGTGTATTCACATGACTAACCTCAGCTTAATTAGTTTGTACGACAATGTAAATGAAATGTTTGCTGCTGCAGAAGCATTGATCTAGCAAGTCTGTGAAAGTCTCTCATCGTCTCTCTGCCCCCCCCCCCACCCTCCTCCCCCGGGATCTCCCCGATATTGCAATCCTTCCCGTCCTCTGTCACATCCTCTAATTCTTTTGCTGCATTTTTTCTCTTTTTTGTGTGAGTGTGTGTGTAAAAATTGTATCTTGTCTGTCTTGCGTTCTCATAAGGGTATAAGTGATTCTATGACCTTGACATAACGTGAAATAACAATTCCTATCTAGATGTACATATTTATAACCACACTTAATATAAGCTTAGCTTGTTGTGTGGCCACAAATGTTTACATCGTATATACATGCCACCCTGTATTTCATTAATACATTCTTGTTTAAACCAATAGCTATAGTATGATAGTTAGTTACGTTATTGCGTCATTTGTCAACTACGGTGTTTCAGTGGGTTATCTTACAGTGTAGATCTAATGAAAACAAAAGATATTTTATGTTGGGCACCCAATTTCCCATGTTGGTAAACAATTAAGCTAAACAAAAACACGAAATGTCCACGAAAAAGCCAGAAAGTTGCAAAACAAATCAACGTTTGGCAGAGCCTGCTGAGGTAGGAAACAGCATGCCTCTAGCGACAATAGCTATACATTAGGAAACTAGCTGTAAATAAACGAGGTAATATGAGGACAGTCCCGAATATTGCACCTTCGTTAGGTGCGTAGGGATATTTGTCAAACTGTTCGAATGCGTGAATGACTCCGGGTGGCCGAGAGATAATTTACGTAAAACACGAAGAACATCAGACAAGTGTCGAAGCACTATTATTTTGAGTTGAGTGCAAAAGGACTCGTGTGTTGAGTGCAAAAGGACTCGTGTGTTGAGTGCAAAAGGACTCGTGTGTTGAGTGCAAAAGGACTCTTGTGTTGGACACGATGACTGAAAGTCAATCTGCATTGTTTTTCATTTCATTTCGACGGACGCAATAACAGCATTAGCTCATTATTCGTATATTCAGCTGGCGTCAGTTTTCTTTGACAGATGCATGCATCACTGTATCTCACCCCCAGACGCCGAATATTCTCTATGGTATATAGGGGCCTAAGCCACCTTCCAGCAAACATCACGGCAGAGTCGAGCAAAGGAACCAAAGCGAGACACCTTACCGTGTGTAGAAAACTCAGGAGCAAACTTCCTAGGTACGGAAACTTTATTCTTTAAAATCAATCACGATAGACGGCGTTTTTCAAGTATCAACATAAATTCATGTTTGTTTTCGTTTTTTAATTTTTTTTATACATTTAGTCAAGTTTTGACTAAATGATTTAACATAGACGGGGAATCGAGACGACGGTGGTGGTGTGTACTGGACCAATATTCATGACATTTCACAGTAGAGTTCCTGAGTATGATATACCCAGAAGTTTTTTTTTCTTTTTTTCGATAAATGTCTTTGATGACGTCATATCCGGCTTTTGTGAAAGTTGAGGCAGCACTGTCACGCTCTCATTTTTCAACCAAATTGGTTAAAATTTTGGTCAAGTAATCTTCGACAAAGCCCGGACTTTGGTATTGCATTTCAGCTTGGAGGCTTAAAAACTAGTTAATTAGTTTAAGCTTATCAAAGTTGTCATTAAAACCGAATTTTCACAAACAGATTTAAAAATGATTTCATCGTATTCCTCAATTTCTCCTGAATTCAAAAATATATACATATATCATGTTTACTTTACAAATGTGCTCAGAATTACAAAAAAATATTTTAAGTAGGCCTAAATACTGCGTTTGCACACTACGCGGAGACGAGTGTGGCCCGTCTCGGTCTTCAGGTGTGCCAAGTCGAGACTATCTTAAATATAGTCTCAGCGATGACTGGTTGTTGGTGTTAATCTGTTACTTTGATGCCGACAGCTTGACTAAATGTTTTTATATCGCTTCACGCGACTTGTTTTATTTTCAGAGCACCTTTTTTCCAGTGTGATACGTCATGCCCAGATATCGAGGATTATTCCAGTGTGATATGTCATGCCCAGATATCGAGGATTATTCCAGTGTGATACGTCATGCCCAGATATCGAGGATTATGGAGATGTAAGGCGGGTTATAAGAACGATAGTTTATATAACATTTTTCG
>NC_090251.1:57141654-57171654 GCF_037325665.1 Littorina saxatilis
ACCATGGCTATATGCCTTAGCTGAATTATTATGAGGATGTTAATAAGTGAATATCATAAATGAAAATAGCTCTTTAATGTGGCAACATGTCAATTTCATTGAAACCATAGTACAAGATATACACATTTTTGGTGGTCGACCTACTGAAATTATGTAAAAGTACATCATTAAGACGACTGCCGAAAAAATACCCTTTAGGTCAACTTATATATATATCTACAAATCCGCACTTAGGTTAACCGTTTTAAAAATCTTCATTAGGTCAACCATGGCTATATGCCTTAGCTGAATTATTATGAGGATGTTAATAAGTGAATATCATAAATGAAAATAGCTCTTTAATGTGGCAACATGTCAATTTCATTGAAACCATAGTACAAGATATACACATTTTTGGTGGTCGACCTATTGAACGAATGCCGTAAAACTACCCTTTAGGTCAATTTTTTCAACGAACAAAATCATCAATAGGTTGACATATACGCACTCTTTAATATTTATCCAGAGGGTAGTAAAACTACACTAGGTTTACCTAAGTATAATATATATATATGTTTTAAGTTGTTTATACCTTCCCTTACACTTATGGGGGACTTTGCATCCAGACATGCAAGCTACATAAACTGCCTTTTTAAGTTGAATATTTGAGAAATGTCTGGGGTCATCTGGTTTTGTGTGCTGTGCTGTACCTTGCAGTCTCTTTCCAACATTTTGTGTTGTTGAAAATGGAATAATGGAAATTAATAATAATAATAAAAGCATAGTCGTCATTTCTGTATATGGTTAATTAGCTACTGCGTAGGTCTCTTCATGAGGCTCTTAATAATTAAATTCTCAGAAACAAGACAAGAAGATAATATAGCTTTCTTGCAGCAGTGTGTGTAAAAATCTGACCTGATGTGTGTAGTGACCCTTCTTCATACTTATAAAGAAACAAAATAACAAATGCATGAGCTTGATAGCAATATTTTTGCCTAATTTGTTTAACTGTGCAAACTGGAATCAGGGATTCATCTGTTATATGAACAGGGTATGGTTTGGGCGTCGGTCATCTGCATAGTTAAATTCAGAAAAGACCCGATACATACGCATCTTAGTCTGTCAATGGACCGATTGACATGCAGCAGTCAGTTAGCTTTTGTTTACGATGTATGAAATTTCAGAGAAAAATATTCAAATGAAGTATCGTTATTGGGTAATAAGTTTTATCTTAACTTCAAAGCCATATTTTTCAGTTTGCAGACAACCGATGTTCACATTTAAAGTTTTGTTGTTGACATACTGATTGGTATGCAAAATGACCGATTGATTCATGGCTAAGTCAGTCAATGGACCTACAGTTGACAAAACCCAAGCCAAGCCCAGTGTATAGGTGGATGTCATGTATGAAAGAGTTGAATATGAAAATGTGTGAAACCTGTTGGTGGTTATAATAATGTAAATCTTCCCAAAACTGTCAAGATGTTTTCCCCTCCAGCGACAAGTGATGTACCTATGAAGCGTTTTCTTACGCTGCAGAAAACAAACAATGTGTCAGTGCAACATTTTTTGTGCAGACATTTTGTTTGTTTGTTTGCTTAACGCCCAGCCGACCACGAAGGGCCATATCAGGGCGGTGCTGCTTTGACATATAACGTGCGCCACACACAAGACAGAAGTCGCAGCACACTAGGCTTCATGTCTCTCCCAGTCACATTATTCTGACACCGGACCAACCAGTCCTAGCACTAACCCCATAATGCCAGACGCCAGGCGGAGCAGCCACTAGATTGCCAATTTTAAAGTCTTAGGTATGACCCGGCCGGGGTTCGAACCCACGACCTCCCGATCACGGGGCGGACGCCTTACTACTAGGCCAACCGTGCCGGTTTTTTACAGACATAGATTTGCAATGGTCAAATCGGTTGATAAGGATGTGACAAAGAAAAAATGATGGTATGAAGTTTGTTGACTGCATCAAAATGAGCACAAAAGCATTATGATAAAATCAAATGAAAACAATTACATGTAATGTATAAATTGAATATTAAAGATAACTCAGTCATAAACTAATTAATTTTTACCTGTGTCACATCCACACAAAAATGAAAAATCTTTATTGAAAGAAACACCAAGAATCCTTGAAAATGTTTTAGAACTTTATTCATGAAACACTAAAGACCAGTTTCAAAAGATAAGAAACAAGCAAATGCTGATAAGAAAACTGAGAACAAGAAGAAAGAAGAATAGTTTCAAAAGGTTTAACGTATGATACACCAGAGTCAAGTTTAAATCATACATAATCAAGTCCATAAATTTGGCACCTTCTTGATATTCTGATGAAACAAAAACAAAATGTAAAATCCCTGTATCTTATTAGCACCTGTACATGGCAAAAAACATTCTGCGTTATTGTATGGTAAACAAAAATGGGGGGGGGGGGGGGGGGGGGGGGGGGTGATGAAAAGCCAATTTAGCTCAACTTCTCACCTTATAAGAATCATATGGCACATGAGATCAATAATGATGAAAATAAAACAACACATCAAAAGGCAAACACATAGTTGCCTTTGAACTGAAGACACCCAATTATTCATTTAGGGATCAAGGGACCCTGTTGGAACCTTGACATATAGTAAACCAGAAACACAGGTCCCCTACAAATGTCAAAAAGCAAGAGGTACAGAGCAATTAATCGGTCTAAAAAGTGTTTTCATACTCTTAATTGGTTTTGAATTCAGGAATCTAAGGAAAACAGAAAAGCCATTTTCAGGAATCATTGCTTTCTATTGTGTATAGTTTCTCCAAGGGTGACATAATTCATTTGAATAATACAAATCATATATTAATCAAACAAGACCCTTTCTCTTGAAAATAAAATAGTTTCAAACTAATTTTGATGCGTATCTGGGACCATGTTAGTCTTTTTTGTGACCTTGGCAAAATGATCAACAGCATCATTTACATGACTTTGCATCTAACAGTAACAGAGAGCCCTTGCACACACTCAGCAAACAGAGCAACAGCGCAAGTGACTAACCTTTTTGATACGAAATGAGTCCGAATAAGTTTGCATGTCAAGATTTAAAATTCTGATTTCTTTATCACAACCTAACCACATCATTTGGAAAGAGAACATTAGGGAAACCATACCTGGCTGACATTCTTCAAACCAAAGAAGTGCAAGACATTTTAACATAAATGTCGCACTCATAAGAAAAAGACCAAACTTAGGGTAAGACATTTCTGCAGTGATTCTACAGGGGAAGCTACTGAAAGTGAAAGGGTATCTATCATGTAGTAGAGAGTACACATTCTCAGACCACCAAAGACCATTGCCACGGTTACGTAAGCAAAACTGCCGATCTCGTTTCTGAGTTGCCAAGATGGCGGTGTCCAGTCGCAACGCTTTTTTGTCGACAGAAGAGGCCGCTGCTTTGATACCGGACGACTTGCAAAAGCATTTGAGGGTTCAAATACATGTATCTGAAAAATTTTCACATTTTATGACAACACTACTGTACTGTGATTTTAAACTTTGTCATGTCCTTCAAGTTTACCTCATGTGTGGTAACAAAACCTTATTCTTAATCCACCCTTTCCACCACATATCTGCATACTGTTGATTGTGATTACTCTCGTGATCAGATCACCGAGTTGAATACAGTGAAACCTCCCATAACGACCACCTCCATTATCCGACTGATTTTCTTGGCACCATATATAAAATAATTTACATTAAGTTACTTTGGAAACAAATTCCATGTTAAAATTTTTGAAAGGAAACCTCAATGAGTATGGACCAAACCATTGTAGATCCTGGCTGACACATATCAGCACCAGGTTTTTCTGCCCTGGTCTGCCACCTTAACTGATAGCACGACATCATAACGCCTTTGTTCATAAAAGCCTTGATCATGGAAAAATGAAAATTAACTCACTTCGTTTTAAGGTATCAACAGTAAACAATGTTATGAGAAAAGAACAAAATCAGTAAGGAATACCTGCACTGCAAACAATGCAATGAAATTATGATAACATGTACACAATTGTTTGCATAGTTATTCAATAAAGAAAAAATCGAATTAAGCTACCCCCACATCATCACTACATCACATCACCAGTAGCAGCATGTTCATGATCCTTCAATCTTTACTTTATTTGGTGTTTAACGTCGTTTTCAACCACGAAGGTTATATCGCGATGGGGAAAGTGGGGGAGATGGGATAGAGCCACTTGTTAATTGTTTCTTGTTCACTAAAGCACCAATCAAAAAATTGCTCCAGGGGCTTGCAACGTAGTACAATATATGACCTTACTGGGAGAATGCAAGTTTCCACTACAAAGGACTTAACATGTCTTACATACTGCTTGACTAAAATCTTTTCAAACATGGACTATATTCTATACAAGAAACACTTAACAACTGGCCTGGGGGGGGGGGGGGGGGACTGGTCTGGGGGTGATAGGAGAGAGTTTAACCTAGGGAAAGTAGCTTTCAGTCAAAAAGCCTCGTAATTAATTATATTTTCTACTAATTTGGTTGCTCTTAGGTGATTTGACCATGCTGGTTCCATTTCTGTTATCTGCTTATCTTACATATGCCTCTCGTTCGAGTTGTAAAATTAAATATTCAAAATGGCGTTTGAAAAGCAGTCTAACTTGCATAATAGGCATTTTCCTGTTGTGATGACAACATCAATTATATTTATGAATTCAGCGTGCCCAAATCCTTTAAATAACGGGCTCTGCCGGCTTAAAACTAAACATGTCGCAGAGGAACTTAGGTAGCCTAGCCTATGGGATAATACAAGATTGTTTTAAAAGACTATCATGGCAGTGTTGTTTCAGATAGAAAGATGGTTATTGTTTGAAAAGTGTTTTTTTTTTAAATTAAGAAAACAATGCAATGATGAAATAGAAATTTCAGAATTTTTTTGACATACACCTTTAAAACAGAGCAAACTAACAGCCACTTGGTCAATAGTCTTTCTCAACTGGATGCAACAATAGGACACACTAACCACTTGGTCAATAGTCTGTCTCAACTGGATGCAACAATAGGACACACTAACCTTGTTTAAAACAGAGCAAACTAACAGCCACTTGGTCAATAGTCTTTCTCAACTGGATGCAACAATAGGACACACTAACCACTTGGTCAATAGTCTGTCTCAACTGGATGCAACAATAGGACACACTAACCTTGTTTAAAACAGAGCAAACTAACAGCCACTTGGTCAATAGTCTGTCTCAACTGGATGCAACAATAGGACACACTAACCTTGTTTAAAACAGAGCAAACTAACAGCCACTTGGTCAATAGTCTTTCTCAACTGGATGCAACAATAGGACACACTAACCACTTGGTCAATAGTCTTTCTCAACTGGATGCAACAATAGGACACACTAACCTTGTTTAAAACAGAGCAAACTAACAGCCACTTGGTCAATAGTCTGTCTCAACTGGATGCAACAATAGGACACACTAACCTTGTTTAAAACAGAGCAAACTAACAGCCACTTGGTCAATAGTCTTTCTCAACTGGATGCAATAATAGGACACACTAACCTTGTTTAAAACAGAGCAAACTAACAGCCACTTGGTCAATAGTCTTTCTCAACTGGATGCAACAATAGGTTTGTTTGTTTGTTTATTTGTTGCTTAACGTCCAGCCGACTACGCAGAGCCATATCAGGACGAGGAAGGGGGGATGAAGGGGGCCACTTGTCAAGCGATTCCTGTTTACAAATGCACTAACCCATTACTTGTGTCCCAGCAGGCTTTAGTAAAACTAAATTAATACCTACTGGAAGATTACCAGTTTCCAGTATGTTAAAATAGGCTTAACCTATCTACTGCTGGACTTACATCAGAACACTAACAGATTAAACTATACATGAATCGCGAGACAAGCGGCAAGAGAAGAGATTTTTGGAAAAAATACAGGTGAATGAGCAAGAAGGCAGAAAAAGGAAAAGAATTCATGAAGAAAAAGAGAGCATGACAGGAAAGAGGAACCAAAAATCTACCTAACAGCAAACTAGAAAGCTCCTGCGGTTCCAAAAACAGGAGGGGCTTTTAATTTCATAACCGCAGTGCCCCACTGCGGGAGGGGGGGATGGGATAGAGCCACTTGTTAACTGTTTCTTGTTCACAAAAGCACTAATCAAAAATTGCCCCAGGGGCCTGCAACGCAGTACAATATATAACCTTACTGGGAAAATGCAAGTTTCCAGTACAAAGGACTCAACATGTCTTACATACTGCTTGACTAAAACTGCTGACAATGATGAACTGCTTTCTGCTGCTGTTGATGAGGACCTGTCTCCTATTTCAGTCCTTCTGACCTTTTTTCTGCTGCTGGGTACGAAGCTGGTCTGTGGGTCACTGTTAACAAATTAAATGAGAACTTTAGCAATAAGATAAAGAGGGCTGGAAAGCTTGTTTTTCCAATAAAATATAACACAGATTTGGAGTACTTATAAAAGCAGTGCATTGCTCATGACACCCATCTTGTAAACTTAGAAACTTTCTTCATATTAGGTAAAAATTCAGCCTGTTTATTAGCAATAAAATCAGAAGCAGCAGTTTATTGCATTGTAATTTAACATACAGAGAAGCACTGTTGTATTGACACAACGTTATATTGAATTAATTCCCGACTATATTCAAATCACCGCTAGGCCCTAACAAAAGCTCTTCTTAGTATTTGATAAAAAAATAAAGGCTATATATTGAAATTTTGGCTATATTCAGGCATGAGGAAGTTTCTAAATTGTATGTCACAATGTGGGCTACTGAATTTAAAACAAGAAGGGCAAAGCCCATACGACTCACATGCTTTACACATTTTTCCTACCAAAATACATGTGACCTTGACCCAAGGTCAAGGTCATCCAAGGTCACGCAACACAAAGCTGTTAATTCAAGACACAGGAAGTACAATGGTGCTTATTGGCTCTTTCTACCATGAGATATGGTCACTTTTAGTGGTTCACTACCTTATTTTGGTCACATTTCATAAGGGTCAAAGTGACCTTGACCTTGATCATATGTGACCAAATGTGTCTCATGATGAAAGCATAACATGTGCCCCACATAATTTTTAAGTTTGAAACAGTTATCTTCCATAGTTCAGGGTCAAGGTCACTTCAAAATATGTATACAATCCAACTTTGAAGAGCTCCTGTGACCTTGACCTTGAAGCAAGGTAAACCAAACTGGTATCAAAAGATGGGGCTTACTTTGCCCTATATATCATATATAGGTGAGGTATTGAATCTCAAAAACTTCAGAGAAAATGGGAAAAATGTGAAAAATAGCTGTTTTTTAGGCAACATTTATGGCCCCTGCGACCTTGACCTTGAAGCAAGGTCAAGATGCTATGTATGTTTTTTGGGGCCTTGTCATCATACACCATCTTGCCAAATTTGGTACTGATAGACTGAATAGTGTCCAAGAAATATCCAACGTTAAAGTTTTCCGGACGGACGGACGTCCGGACGGACGGACGGACGGACGGACGGACGGACGACTCGGGTGAGTACATAGACTCACTTTTGCTTCGCATGTGAGTCAAAAATGACTAGCCCACTAAGTTGACAACAGTAACAATTTGACTTGCCCACACAACTCAGGTTACCACACAACAATGAAGAGTTAACCGCGAGGGTAGCCCGCGGATTGAAATAGGCTACCCCCTGGCTGGCAATACAGGGCAACAATGTTCCCACTATCCTTTCTCTTAGCTTCTTATCTTCTGTCTCTTGTCTTGTTTTTTATCCGCACTTTTTTCTGCCTTCAAGCCCTGTAATCTATCTATATAGCTATTCTGATGGACACGTGGGGGAATTCGGGGGCTGTGATTGGATGGTCTCACACATCCCTTTTCCGATCATCAAAGCATAATGCTACGAAAGTCGGCCATTTTTGCCAATATCCAAAAGCATATTGGCAATAACAAAGACGCATGGTTCCGGTTTACCCATCTGTACCACGCGGCGATGTTTCAATCGACAACAGCATACACTGACATCTTGAAATTCTTCTCGGGAATGTTTTTCAGCTTTACAAATGTTGATAGCATACCCTTTTCTGCTAACTTCTCGATGAAACACGACTAAACCAATTATTTTCTGTCCCTAAACACCACAAAATGCCCAAAGTCAAAAGATGTACATGTAGTACAAACAGGGGAGTAAAACGGAAAAGCCGTTTTTGTGTGCCTGTGTGAGCTCAGTTGCCGACTGACACAAACTTTCGCATTCGGCTTTTCTTATCTCGTAACTCCACATTAAATACCATTCTCTTAATCTCTCGAAGTATGGCTGCCCATGTGGCAGGGTATAATAAACAAACGGCCATAAACGCAAAATTCTCATTCGCAAAAAGGGATGGCCCTGGGAGCTCAAGCACAGGAAGAAGAAGAAGAAGAAGAAGAAGAAGAAGAAGAAGAAGGAGGAGAAGGAGAAGGAGAAGGAGAAGGAGGAAGGAGGAAGGAGGAAGGAGGAAGAAGAAGAAGAAGAAGAAGTTTCTTGAGCGTAAATTTTACACCCGCCCTGCGGGCGATCACATTCTCAATTTTGTTCGCCCACACTAATTTTTATTTGCCTAGGGCAACAAGGGTGACCGATCTTGTGCACGCCTGATATTGAAACAAAATTTCTGCTCACAAGAACTTTTCCCCTGCTTATTTTGAATTTAACATTGATTCGAATTTAAAGAAACTTAACCTCAAGAGATCCAAGTGCAGAGTCAGTTAGGTACAGTCAAACCTTTTGAATACAACCATCAAAAAGATTCTGTAACTCAGGCTTTGAAATTTGTCTATTTCTTATCTTTAAGAGGCTCTCCCACTTGTTCAACCATAATATACTCGTCTTAGTCTTACAGATGCACTTTAGTCTCTTAGCCTCAAGGTTTCCCTGTATTTTCTAGTTCACTATGTAACAGAAAAGTGGCATTCAGACCACATAAAGCAAAACATTTGACGGTAAAATAACAAAAACAGAAAGGTTCAAGTAAGAGCAGAGGAAAATCATGTACTTTGATCATATAAAGTCCTCCGTGTCCTTGGTTTAAGGAGAGGATAATCCAGAGATTGAAGAAGCTCCCGCCTCACTCTCAGTGTCAGGACAGTAGTCTTCGTCCTGAAACAAAATATCCAGGTTTTGTTCTTTTTACATACTCATAAACAATATCATTGTACAGGTTTCAGCCTAACTTTTGCATGGACATAAGATTTCATGACACTTTGTTGTAAGGTGCTTTAACTTTTTTTTTTTTAAACCTAGACAAGGATGTCCGAGGGGACACTGCGTCACCGTGTATAGCACAGTCTGCTCGTAATTGGATGTTAGCCGAGCTTAACGTATAGCAGCCAGCCGCAACTAACAACAGCTCAAACCGCCCAGTAGCTCGGTTGGTAGCTCAGTTGGTAGAGCACTGGACTTGTGATCGAAAGGTCGCAGGTTCGAATTCGGGCCGGGACGGACACGGGTCAACTTTATGTGCAGACCCAGAGACAGAAGCCATGTCCCACCCCCGTGTCATCACAATGGCACATAAAAGACCTTGGTCATTCTGCCATAAGTGCAGGTGGCTGAATACACCCAAACACGCAGACACCTGGGTAGCGCGACTCCGTTGCTGCTAGCTTTCCACTGGGAGGAAGCGACCCGAATTTCCCAGCGATGGGACAATAAAGTAATGAGAAATGAGAGAGAAATGAGTATGAATTCTCCTTCTTCCCAAGAACAACAGCAGACTAGAACAAGTCAGCAACGCAACGCCAGGACAGTTTAAAGCCATCCGCTGGTAATTGGACTCCGTTGCTGCTAGCTTTCCACTGGGAGGAAGCGACCCGAATTTCCCAGCGATGGGACAATAAAGTAATGAGAAATGAGAGAGAAATGAGTATGAATTCTCCTTCTTCCCAAGAACAACAGCAGACTAGAACAAGTCAGCAACGCAACGCCAGGACAGTTTAAAGCCATCCGCTGGTAATTGGACGTTAGCTCCGCTTAACGTATAGCAGCCAGCTGCACACAGTGATAGACACAGACGGCATTTTGTGAAACCACGCATGCTGTATACAACCAAAATGAGGGGAATTGAAACCGAGAAATCGCTAATAAATCATGAATCGTTAAATATTTGTCAACCAAACTTGGCACACAATCTGCTGATATGCACAGGCATGAGCAAGTTCCAGAATTTTCACTCGCCTTGTGGGATAGTGAAATTCAAAATTGACTAGCCCACAAACAATTTCATTTGCCCACAAAAATGAGTTTCCAAACAACAAAACGATTCTATCCATTCAAACGTGGTGAAAGGCGAGCAGGTCTTTGCAAGCGCCTGTACAGATCGCATTAGTTGAGCGACATGAGCACGCTATGCTTTAAATTAGCTGGTGCATAGCGTGTCCCCCCCTCGGTGTCTTCAACCTTTTTGTTTGAGTTTACCCATTTTTTGGTGTTTTGTTGGTGAGACTTTGATGTTTCGTGAGCACGTATGTTTTCTAGCTTAATTTGTCCGTACCAACAACGAATGGCCCCTTTCTGTCCTTCTCAGAAGCGGCATGCTTTTTGCAAGCAGTACTGTACACAACATGACATTTTCGTGTAGTCTGCCTGGAAGGAACGCTTCCTCTGTCCGGAGTCATACTTTTTAATCTCTCGGACTCCGTTCCCTCTGGTTTGGCTAGTTGTCCAAGTATTTCTACATGTTTACAGCTTCAGATCTGCCTAGGCTTCTGAGACACACATGCTGCGTCGACAATACTGATTGGTTAAAATCGCGTCAACAAAAAGTCCTGATAACCCTGAAATCATAAGGTCATTCTGATTGGTCACTAAAGAGAATTTCCTGGAACTGGAGCTCCGATCACATCTAATTTTAGCAATCGTAGACGACAACGTGCTTCACAACAGACAATCGTCGCTTGGAAATTGATACCACAGACCCAAAATTTACACTCGCCAAGCGGGCGATCATTATAAAACTTTCTACTCGCCCACACTCATTTCTGGTCGCCTGTGGCAAGTGGGCGACCGATCTTGCTCATGCCTGTATGCACCTAACCCTACCTGCAAAGTTTGGTTGAAAAACAGCACAAAAAGTGGGTTCATCGAGACCGGTATATTTCGACCAAACTTTGCAGGTAGGTTTAGGTGCATATCAGCATATTGTGCAGGGATGTGGTTAGGCGTCGGACATCGGACATAGACCGATTACAAGGCTCAAATGTCCGATTCACATAAACGCATTGCGGTCAGATGTCCTATCGTTTTCAACTGAGCGCGGTCATGGTCCGATAAAAACTCCATTCCTTCGGACAGCACGATATTTGATATTCTTTCCGTGATAGTGCTGAAGTTTTTGGTCGTTTTTTAGTTTGTTTCTCTTTTGTGTGTGTCCTGCACACAATGTTGGTGCATGTACTGATATGTGTGTTTGCACATGATAATTTTGTGTTTTGTACACAATTATAATGTCCTATTGAAATGTCTGAAAGCAGTCAAATGTCCTATTGATGCCGAAGAGCTCAGGGCATTTGTCCTATAGGTATGAATTTATGGCAACATCCCTGATTGTGTACTGAAAAATCGCTAATAAATCATGAATCGCTAAATATTTGTCAACCAAGCTTGGCACACAATATGCTGATATGCACCTAATCCTACCTGCAAAGTTTGTTTGAAAAACAGCACAAAAAGTGGGTTCATCGAGACCCGTATACTTTGCAGGTACTACAGTATATCAGTAACAAAATCAACACTTACTAAGGGCAGGCTGTCAACATTTGATCTGCTTTCTGCTGATGTTGCTGAGGACCTGTCTGCTATCGCAGTCGATGATACCTCTGACCTGCTTTCTGCTGCTGGGTTCAAGACTGGTCTGTAGGTCTCTGTTAACAAATTAAATGAAAACTAGCAATGAGACAAACAGGGCTGGAAAGCTTATAATTATGATATCCCAATCTTCTTCTTCTTCTACGTTCCCGGCCATACGTCTAGATGTCCAGTCCAGTGTTGAGTGCAAATCCCGCAGTCAGCCGCAGTGATGCCGCTGTCCCCCACAGCTTTTCGCGGAGCTCCACTTCACTCGGCCACGTTTGGCGCCTCAGGATGTGTGATATCCCAATAACATATAACACAGATTTGAAGTACTTATAAAAGCCATTTGAAAAAGTAAACAGAGGTTGCTACACTTGAAGATTTTCACTGGCTACTTATCCGGAAGGACTATATTAGACAGACGGGCAGGTTCCGTAAATGAGCCTCTATACTTCACTCATTACATTTATTAGACACTGTCATGCAACATGCTGCCTGACAAATTTTTCCCCATAACCTCTCTCATGTTCTTTTGTTGTTTTCCGACTTATCAATTATGTCTCGATTTATGCGCAATGTAGTGACTTTTCCTCTGATCACAATACGCATTAACTTTGTGCGAGTGTCTTATGTGCACTTATTACAATTGAAAAAATCCCCTCAAATATTGGCGCTCCAAGTCTTCTTCTTCTTCTTCTTTTTCCCTTAAGCTAGCTACTAGCTAGCTGCCCTTTCCCCACCTCCTGTATCACCAACCCCTTCCCATTTTCTGCTTGTTTGTGTATCTGTTTTGTCTTTTGTTTTGTTTTTCGTTTCCTGAAAGGAGCTAATGTACTTATTCCGCCATCATGCTAACCTTTGTTTTGTAATTACTATGATTGCTTAAAATAAGCATTATATGCTTGAGTATGTAATCATCCATGCATTGTTCTTGTCATGATTAAAATTGAATAAAGTTTTGTTTAAACCAAGAAGAAGAAGAGTGATATTACTGATAACAAGCAACACAACAGTTCATTGCTCATGACATGCATATTGTAGAGATCAGAGGCAGAACTAACAAAAACAGAAATGTTCAACTTCAAGTAGGAGCGGAGGAAAATCATGTACCTTGATCATATAAAGTCTTCTGGTTGCTTGGTTGAAGGAGAGGGTAGTCCACTGAGATTGAAGAAGCTCCTGTCTCATTCTCCGGGCAGTAGTTTTCATTCTGAAACAAAAATTACAGGTTATGTTCTTTTCCACACACTCATAAACACACATCATTGAACAGATTTCTGCATGTAACAGTAACACCTACACATGTCCACTTGTCAACATTGAGTGGAAACCATTTTACAACATATTGGAAAACTTTTGACAGTCAATCTCTACAAAAATCAATTGTAAAGTCATCATTAGGGCAACCATTGTAAATATAAAAATCTTGTTTGTCAAACAAAGCTAAAAGCTGATCAAAGGTGGAGCTTTGCCCTTGTTATAATCATATCCTGAGTTTGTTCTTTAAAAGCTTTGTCGAAATGTTAGGTAGCTGGCCATAAAAACTATAACAGCAAATGAACAATAAACCTGGGCATATTTGTTATGGTGCGCATAGTTTCTTTCATAAGGCTGCATGCATCTTTATCAATAAGTGGCACAACTGATTGCAAGTGTCCCTGTCTGCCTAACCTCTTTGTAATACCCACTAACAGTAACAGTAACAGCAAACGATGTTGATAGGTGTAAACCACAGAGCCTTCACAACACACACAAAAACGGATGTACTAATATCGCAAGCTTGAAGCACACAAGCGCAATGGTGGTGTAACAGACTTCTCTGGGGTATCAACATAGCTGGCTTTAAACCACAGACCACCTACCAATGTCTATATTGAGGATTGATTGAAGAATAAGGAATGTAATGTACCATATTTGTCTATAGTCAGTAGCAAATCAATTCTACAAGAAGAAGGAAGTAGACACTAATAGTAATACAAAATGACAAAAAGAAAAGAGCACTGACATACCTCTAATGTCAGAGGAGTGGTGAGTATTCTGGAGATACTGGACTTATCTGTACAGAGAAAATGCACACTGAACTGGTTACAATGGTGATTTAAAAACAACTTTCAAAAGATTAAACTTTGTAAACAAGCAGAGAAGAAAAACAATTCTCAGTTAATCTGGTAGATTTCAAGTGACCATATTATGTATCTAATATAAGGATGCCCTTGTAATCCATTCATGCTTTTTGAAGAAAACGCCCTGACTGAATTGTTTTGTTGGGTAAAGCTCTTTCGAGTTTGAGCGCTCATATACATACTCTTTTTTGTTTGTTTGTTTGTTTGTTTTGCTTAACGCCCAGCCGACCACGAAGAGCCATATCAGGGCGGTACTGCTTTGACATATAACGTGCGCCACACACAAGACAGAAGTCGCAGCACAGGCTCCAGTCCATGTCTCACCCAGTCACATTATTCTGACACCGGACCAACCAGTCCTAGCACTAACCCCACAATGCCAGACGCCAGGCGGAGCAGCCACTAGATTGCCAATTTTAAAGTCTTAGGTATGACCCGGCCGGGGTTCGATCCCACGACCTCCCGATCACGGGGCGGACGCCTTACCACTAGGCCAACCGTGCCGGATACATACTCTAAATATTTATATTGTTAATGTTAGTTGTTACTATACATGATCGTTCGTTATTTTTCATGAATCTTTACATGTCGAGTTTCAAGGATTTTAATGTGTGATCTGTTAATGTTGTTCTGTAGTATAAAGCTAGGATTGAAAACGCTCATCTATTGATTTGAATACATATTATATATCTTCCTGGTTTGCAAATGATTCAAAACATCTGGCAATAATTAGGTTGATTTTAGTACTGTATCGGTCATTGACCGACTGAGCATAAATTCAACATCTAGATCATTTAGAAAATTGTTTTGGTCATCGCTTATTTCGATGACAGATTGATTGAAAAGTCAATGACCAGCTCACTGAAAAATCAATCGATTGATTGAAAAGTCAATGACCAGCTCACTGAAAAATCAATCGGTCATTTCACAATTCTATGCGTCAAGTGACCGATGACCGACAAGAATCCTATTCACTGATCTGGTCTTTGACTTTAGTTAAGCTTGCAAACCTGTATATATGGCTGGTACTAGTAAAACTAAATACATGTATTCAAAATAAATCCCCTGAACATCAACTGAGTAAATTTCTTACCAGAACTTGTGCTTGTTGTCAGGCTTCCATGTTTCTTTAAGTTTGACAAAGAGAGCTGCAACATGAACTGCCCTCTGGTATAGTGAGCAAAGTATCCAGGATCCAACGCCATATTCCTCAGCTTCAAATTAGCCTGATGGATAATTTCAAATATTATAATGAATTAATCTTAAACACAAACATAACACATCACATCATGTCATCAAAAATTACAGGTTAAGTTCTTTTCCACATACTCACAATGATAAACACACATCATTGAACATATTTCTGCATGTAATACTTAGGTAACACCTACAAATATCAACCTGTCAACATTGTGTGAACATTGAGTGAAAACCATTTTTCATCATATTGGAAAACTGTTGACAGTCAATCTCTAGAAAAATCATTTATAAAGTCATCATTCAAGGGCAACCATTGTAAATATTATAATTTTGATTGTCAAACTCAAAGCTTAGTTAAAGCTGATCAAAAGTGGAGCTTTGCCCTTTTTATATCCTGAGTCAGTTCTTTAACACTAACAGCTTGGTCGAAATGTTAGGTATAGCTGGCCAAGTCAGGGAATGCTTTAACACATTAACACTAATAACAGCAATAAACCTGGGCATATTTGTTATGGTGCGCATAGTTTCTTTCATAAGGTTGCATGTATCTTTATCAATGTGTGGCACAACTGATTGAAAGTGTCACTGTATGCCTAACTTCTTTGTACTTCACACTATATAACAGCGAAAGATATCAAATATCACTAACTACCACGTAAAAGCACACCGCTAACTTTGAGCCCAACATTATGCTTAGTATTAGTATAAGCTCTGAAATGTATTTTAAGTTGATTAAACCAGAGGTGACGGTTAGAACAAATAGCGCTGGATGGTTATTGAAAACAGAGCTCTGATGAGCATATTTAATGAACGTTTTCTGTCGTTACACTCATTATCGAAGACAAAATCAAATTATGTCAAAAAAAAACCAACGTTAAAGTTTTTTGATATGCCGGACAGTCTAACAGTAACACTGCATGCCCATGGATGTACATTAAATCCATGCATAGACTAACTGATTACTCAGGTGAGCCAAAAAGAACTGAACACCCCAGCGAGCCAGCTTTCTTGACCGCCAAGGACGACCACGCACGTTTCCGGCCGATTTATGTGGAGCACGTGATGCGCACAAAAAATATTGTCGGTTTAGAAGTGTTGTCTGCGCAATGATCGCGGCGGCTTTCTTGACCGCCAAGGACGACCACGCACGTTGTGAGACGTCATTCGTTAGACCTCAATAGACCTTTTCGGTATCTGAGCAGCTCTCGCGAGACACGCTCTTTGTTATGCTTTGAACATCGCGAGAACTTCGAACCTTGGATTGTGCAACTCGCACGAGATCGCTGTACCACATGCTTTGCTATGCTCTGAAGTTTGCGAGAGATTACGAGAGCTTGGAATACCGATAGGGTCTATTAACGCGTGCCTCTAAGTTCTAACAAGCAAGAAACACAAACAGTATTCCTTCCAGATAAGTAAAAAAAATGTGTACACGAGGCTAGGTAAATTCAACAGATTTGTTTTGTATTACCATATATATAATAATATTATATATTATGATCGTTATCATATGAATTTATTCTCAAATGAACAATATACGAGCCTCTGATTGTTTGCACATAAAACTATCCACAACTGGCGTGTGTGGAACCCAAAACAGCAGCAAATTGAATCACTGAATGACTTCAGTTTGAAAATGTCCGAACGTTCATAATCATATCTCCGCTTCAAAAGAACATTCGTTCGCCCGTCGACTGTACGAAATCTAACAATATGTGTCCTTATCACGGTCAAGCTTAGAATGATTTGGTAAAGATTGAAGGCCTCAGCACAGGCCATGAACATGATGACGAGATTTTCTAAGATGGCGAACACTGCCGCCTGCGTGGTCGAAATAGCATTGATAACAAAAGTTACTTTTCATGTCCAAGCGGAAGCATTTTCCCATTGAGTGGCATGTAAAACAAAAAAGAAAGTGGTAAACAAACACATACAACAAGTTCAGCATTCGTGTCACATTGCAACTCACCTTTCTTTCTCTCACTCTCCCAGAAACACATCAATCGAGTCATCATGCAGCTTCGCCATTTTTCAGCTGTGCGCCTCATTGTGAGGTCAATGACGTCATTCTTAAAATAGGCCAAGATATAACTTTTCAGCGTTGTCGCATGGTGCTTCAACTGATTCTAAATGCATGCAGACGTTAGAAAGTCAACTTTGGTGGTTTTGTGTTAAAACTGTTGAAAGTAGACAACAGCTCGGATTTCACGGAAAGAACACTCCCATAACCAAATATATTTGAAGATAATGTCATGTTGACATAAAGGTGAAAATCAGAGTAGTCACCCTAATGACCGCAATACAAAATGGTACTGTTCTTATTCAGTTTGATTCTGATTTATCTGCATCTTCTTTACCAGTGACGTCTCGATGTGTTTCCTCGTTAGCGCAGTGGATCAAGCGTCCTGGGACAGAAACGAGGTTCAGAGAGGCCAAAACAATAGGTCGACCGACTTTCGGTCGACCCAACTACAAAGTTCAATGAAAATTATCTATAGGTCGACAAAAAGTCGACCTATAGACTGTTTGTACTAATATATATATATATACGACTTGTGTCTGTGTGTCTGTGTATCTGTGTATCTGTCTGTGCGCGATGCACGGCCAAAGTTCTCGATGGATCTGCTTCAAATTTGGTGGGCATATTCAGGTTGACCCGGTACAGGACACAACCTGGTCGATATTTCAACACGTGCTCTCAGCGCGCAGCGCTGAACCGATTTTGGTTCCACCTCAGCTACCCGGGCCCCCATACCGACACACCAAAGCCAAAGTTCTCGGTGGATCTTTTTCAAATTTGGACACTGTATTCAGCTACACCCCGGACACAATATCATCGATGAGATATTTCAACACGTGCTCTCAGCGCGCAGCGCTGACATGATTTTAGTTTTTGTGTTCATTTCACCATTATAAGTAACTCTTCCTTATCTTCTCATCTTCTCCAGGTTTTCAGCGTTTACCTCCCTTCCTTCGTTTGGTGCACTTTTGTGTGACAAGGAGCGTCTTCGGATATTCCCGGCGTTCTGTTACTGTTACTATTTTTAGAAGGTCAACGCAGTGTACAGAACGTAAATTGGACCCGTAAATTATCCTCACTGTAAAAGTGCAAAGGTCGAATCAATTTATAGCCACGCGAAAAATACACTGTCATCTATCTCTCTATAGATACGGCTTCTCTGTGTTTTTGTGTGTGTGTGTGTGAGTGTGTGTGTCTCTATGTAAGCAACACCTGTGCATTGTTCAGTTCTGTTTGTGATGTGGTCTGGCGGCTTTTGTGTAATTTTATGTACTGGCCTTCCTTTGAGAAGCCATAACTTGCTCAGTCCTGTTTGAGTGGAGTTCGCCTCCAAAGGTGATTAACACGGTTACATTCGTCGACAAGGATGGGACTCGATATGGTCAGGAATGGCATTATGGCCACTGAATCATTTTCGTGCTGTTCCCATTCCACGAATCTGGGAGGGTCCATTGTTCGGACCCGGCGAAGCCGGCGTACGGCTCTAAGTACTTCTTCCCGGCGAAGCCGGCTACCCGGCGAAGCGGGTATTCATTCTAGTACATAAATATACAAGAGAGAGAGAGAGAGAGAGAGAGAGAGAGAGAGAGAGAGAGAGAGAGAGAGAGAGAGAGAGAGAGAGAGAACGAACGAACTTTATTACTCAAGGATGAAGATTTTAGGCTGACGCCTAGAGAGAGCGAGAGAGACAGAGGCTGAGACCAAGACTGAACTTTATTTTACAAGGATAACGATTTACCGCCTTTTCTTACAAACTCTCCGTGGGACGACAACCTTACAAAACAAAACTCAAAACACTTCCAATTTACACTAAAACAGAAATACTATCGAAGTTAAAATTCAAACACAAGTATACACATGTTTCAGATGATGATGACGATGATAATGATGAGGATGATGATGAGGATGATAATGATAATGATACAGTCATTTACACCGAAAATTATATAAGGCCAACAAAAAATAGGTCTGTTTACGGTAACCCGACCGACCCTAGTTTTTAGGCCCGACCCTAATCTTTTTTTTGGATGGTCTGAAAAAAAAACAAGTCGCGTAAGGCGAAAATACAACATTTAGTCAAGTAGCTGTCGAACTCACAGAATGAAACTGAACGCAACGCAACGCAGCAAGACCGTATACTCGTAGCATCGTCACTCCATCGCCCGTGGCAAAGGCAGTGCCAGTGGAATTGACAAGAAGAGCGGGGTATTCGTTGCGCTGAGAAGGATAGCACGCTTTTCTGTACCTCTCTTCGTTTTAACTTTCTGAGCGTGTTTTTAATCCAAACATATCATATCTATATGTTTTTGGAATCAGGAACCGACAAGGAATAAGATGAAAGTGTTTTTAAATTGATTTCGAAAAACAAATTTTGATAATAATTTTTATATATTTAATTTTCAGAGCTTGTTGTTAATCCAAATATAACATATTTATATGTTTTTGGAATCAGCAAATGATGGAGAATAAGATGAACGTAAATTTGGATCGTTTTATAAAAAAAAAATTTTTTACAATTTTCAGATTTTTAATGACCAAAGTCATCAATTAATTGTTAAGCCACCAAGCCTAAATGCAATACCGAAGTCCGGGCTTCGTCGAAGATTACTTGACCAAAATTTCAACCAATTTGGTTGAAAAATGAAGGCGTGACAGTGCCGCCTCAACTTTCACGAAAAGCCGGATATGACGTCATCAAAGACATTTATCAAAAAAATGAAAAAAAACGTCTGGGGAAATCATACCCAGGAACTCTCATGTCAAATTTCATAAAGATCGGTCCAGTAGTTTAGTCTGAATCGCTCTACACACACACACACACAGACAGACACACAGACAGACACACATACACCACGACCCTCGTCTCGATTCCCCCCTCTACGTTAAAACATTTAGTCAAAACTTGACTAAATGTAAAAAACGCATCCAAAATAGAGCTGTTTGAGCTTACCTCCCTTCTGTCGTCTGCTGTTTGAGCGCAAAGTACTGTTTATAGTTATGTTGGGCAAAAACAGGGATTGATGAGAAGAAATGAACTGTGAAACATCATAGAGAGGGGAGAAAAAAAATAAAAATAAAATAATAAAAAATGGAGAAAAAAAAAGGCCGACCTACCGACCCTATTTTTTCACCCAATGTTACCGTAAACAGACCTTTTTTTTGGGGGGGGGGGCCTAATACGAGGTATGATCCAAACAAAATGATCAAACCGCGATTAAACAAGTCTTAGGCCACTGATCATAAAAAGTAATATATCATTTGAAAGGCCAAACATTTAACTGGTATACCTCCAAAAGTTAACGTCATTTGGTTACTACGTCATAAATGACGAGGTTTTAAAATACGTCACTTTTGGGTAACGGTACAACAAAAATGTCTACAAAACTGAAAAACGTTACATGAATCAAAGCTGTTCCATATTCGACAATCTGAAAAAAGAAAAGGGAAATTGAAACTGACAAAAAGGGGAATAACTCTAACAAGTCAAAAAGACTTCCGAAGAGAGCTTTAAACGAGAATAATGTAGCTGCTGTGTCAAAATTTAAGAACTAAGATTAAAAAGTGTACATGCGGGTATAAAGAGCAAAACTTCAACTTTCATATGGAACAATCCAGAGAGTTCTACTCAATGATCTTCCGCTTCAAAAGCTGGCCGAAAAATGGGTGCCTCATTAGCTGACAGGGTACGGAAGGAGCATTAGGGTCCTCTCGCACGCGATCTGCTCAACCGTTGTGAACCCAGTAGACCCAAATTTGTTATTACTGTAATCACTGATTATGAGACTTTGGTTTCCTTCTACTTTAGTGCCAGAAACAAAGCGTGTCAATACCAAAATGACGAGATGCATCAAATTTGTAAGCGAGGTTTTCAAAGCAGAAACAGGACTATTCGCTGTATTTTTCGACCACGAAGGTCCCGTTTCTGTCGATATTATGTCTACTGACAGCACTGTCATTGTCACATACTATGCAGAAACCGTTTTACCCAAACTTATTCACGAGTTTGTCAGTCAGCGACCAAACTGCGAAACCCAGACTGTCCTTTTTCTTCATGAAAATGTCAGTCTCCACAAAAGAAGGGCCGTAACTCCATTCCTAAAAGACCAAATGATCCCATTTTTGCCTCACACATTCTTCAGACCTGATTACACCCCTTGAGATTGCTGAAAATACCATCTTTGAACATCAGACGTTTTGCCAACAAGTTTCACTGCACCCAGGACCTACAAAAAAGCCGTCAAATCAGAGCTGAAAAGCAACCCCAAATAAAGCCACCTTAAGGCCTCTTCTGATTGGCTTAGACACTTGTGACTCTGCATCGATGTCGGTGAAAAGTAGTTCTAATGACTGCTGTAATTTGGGTCAGATACGCCAAACGGTCTCTGCAAAAATCACATTTGATCATTTTGTTTGGATCATACCTCGTAGTGGAAACAAATACACATGTATATAAGCAAGGCACAACAGAGAATCAATGACGAGGATTTTAGCATAACTGCAGCATAGCTCTACAAATACATAAAGGTTACACACTCCGAGTTCTAAATATTGTGCATACTTTTCCTAGGGTCGTCGAGCCCCTGGCGAGGTAATACCTGGAAATCTACCCGAGGGAAAATATGCACGATATTTAGGACGAGGTGTGCAAGCTTTTTATCCCATTACTTCGACGTTTTCATTAAAAAAACACCACTTTTTTTACACACACTCTGCGCGTGCCTGTTTTCTGCTGGCCAAACCTTCAGCGACCGCAAATCGTGTCATCAAATTCATGTGCGAAACGAGTCCCCTTTTGTCTTTATGGTAAACGCGCCATTAAACGTCTGCTTTTGTATTTAGTCATCAATACTGCTTAAGAAAACGAATTACAGAGATTGCGCAGTTCAATGCATTTGAAACTGTGCAGTTACCGGCCGGTTTCAGTCGGTGACCCAAGTCGGTTGTCAGAGGCGGGATTCGCCAAAAAGAGTGCATTGCGTAGCTGCTGGTTTTTCTACAACTATGTCCTTTGATGTATGTTGTAGTTGAGGATGTATTTGATGAGGCACCAGTGTGTGTGTGTGTGTGTGTGTGTGTGTGTGTTTGTGAAAGAAGGAGTGAAAGTCAGAGTGTGTGTGTGTATGTGTGTGAGAGTGGGAGGGAGAGAGAGAGAGAGAGAGAGAGAGAGAGAGAGAGAGAGAGAGAGAGAGAGAGAGAGAGAGAGGCTGTTATGTTTGATTATATGTACCGGTTGTAACGGGTCAGTTGGCCTAAACAATAAACTTTCTGAGTTCTGAGTTCTCTCTCTCTCTCTCTCTCTCTCTCTCTCTCTCTCTCTCTCTCTCTCTCTCTCTCTCGCCGCTTCGGCCAACTCATAATCTTCACTCAGCTCTTTTCACCCCAGCAGATTATGTGTATTCTTTGTTGTTTTCTTTATTTCTTCAATGCTAAAATGTATGTAGATCGTTAGCTAAACGTGAGTTCGACTTTTATACCGCAGAATATCTCAATCGTTTTGCTGAAGTAAAAGTAGTCCCCCAGTTAACGATAAATATGCAGATGACCTCTATAAGTTATTCAATTGTACTCTGAGATCAAAGACAATGACCAATGACAGGTGAGATCGAGACTCGGTTGTGATGGATTATCCATATGGTTGTGATGGATTATCCAGAATAATCACCTCCTCAGCTAACAGAGACACAGAGGCAGGTCATGGGATAAAATCAAATATACAAGACCGTCTATTAACTCAGCGTATCCGATGGGGGGTGGGGGGGAGGTTATCGGAAACATCTAAATCACCAAAATATGAGGTGATGAGGGAGAGAGAGAGAGAGAGAGAGAGAGAGAGAGAGAGAGAGAGAGAGAGAGAGAGAGAGAGAGAGAGAACACCAAACTCAGAACTTAGTACACAAGAATAAAGGTTTTAGGCTTAGCCTGATCTTCCAACCTGTCCTTTTAACATAATGTCATCAGACAAGTCTAAAACTAAAATAAAATAATAAAAAAACATAGCAGCAATGCATCGTTAAATGGGATCATAAAACAGGCTGTTTAGTTTCAAGAAGGAGGGAGAGGGGTTCGAGGAAGTCCGCATTCAGATTCACTTTCTTTCTTTCTTTCTTTCTTTATTTGGTGTTTAACGTCGTTTTCAACCATTCAAGGTTATATCGCGACGGCTCAGATTCACTAAACATACATATAAAATGAAAAACTTAAGAGCATTGCATACATAATCAGAATACTCAAAAACACTAGATTTCAGGGGGCAGTTTATATCGTCGCCAAGTTGTGTGTGTGCACCCGCCTTTAAAGGTTTTACAGATGTGGATCGCTGATTTCAATTGGTAAAGAGTTCTACAGAGAGTATCCTGACAAAGCTTGATTTATACGAGGAATTGGTGGGAATAAATTTTGAGACCCATACGTCTTCGTAACGTGTGTATGATACGTTGCACATATTTGGGTACATCACCATGACCTATTTTAAACTTAAAGACAGCCGTATTGTATGCAAGATTGGTTTTGAGGGGAAGGAATTTAGGGCTGAGAGAGAAAGAGAGAGAGAGAGAGAGAGAGAGAGAGAGAGAGAGAGAGAGAGAGAGAGAGAGTAGTCAAATCGCCCAGCCGACCACGGAGGGCCATATCAGGGCGGTGCCGCTTTGACATATAACGTGCGCCACACACAAGACAGAAGTTGCAGCACAGGCTTCATGTCTCACCCAGTCACATTATTCTGACACCGGACCAACCAGTCCCAGCACTAACCCCATAATGCCAGACGCCAGGCGGATCAGGCACTAGATTGCCAATTTTAAAGTCTTAGGAATGACCCGGCCGGGGTTCGAACCCACGACCTCCCGATCACGGGGCGGACGCCTTACCACTAGGCCAACCGTGCCGGTAGTTCTTGGATGTCTTTTGAATTGCCAAGAGCGATTACCAAAATATCGCTCCGTACATCATACTGGAGACAAGCTTCCAGCAACAATCCTGTCGCACAATGATTTAAACAACCGAAACAAGAACTTCCTCCGAGGTAGGAAAAACACCCCCGTTGGTCAAAGGGAAATAACCATTCTCACTGCCACCAACTGAGAAGGTTATTTCCCTTTGACCATTAATATGTGCCTCTATAAGTCCTTGTAGAATCTTAATCCACCAATAACTCCCTAACCGTGTGTTTGACTGGTCCCAATTTTTGTAAGAACCGTCTCAGGAATGTATAGAACCTGTTCACCAAGTTTGGTGACGATCGGTCCGTTCATTCTTGAGATCTATATGCGAACACAAACACACAAACAAACACATCGAGTGAATCCTATACACACCCCTATACCGGGGGTGTAAATAGCCACTCACTCTCCAATAATTATTTACATAAGTTTGGAAACGTAATAAATAATAATGATCAACCCCTTTAAAAAAGCGAGAGTCCCGATTCACAGTTCCAAGCGCTTTACAATTCCAATAAACACCACACACACACACACACACACACACACACACACACACGCACACACACACACGTACACACACACACACACACACACACACACACACACACACACAATTCATGACAATAGAAATACGACCTTCACGTCTGTATGTCTATCTCCAGGTCGTACTTTGTACTGTGCCTGGTAGGGGTTGTCCGGGTAAGCGGTCTCCAACAGACACAGGTGGAGAACAGCTTTCAGAAGAACGACGGTGAGTGTGCGATGTGCGCACCGACATATTTACACATATTTACACACGCACACACACACGCACGCACGCACACACACACACACACACACATACGCACACACACACACACACACACATACACACACACACACACACACACTAGTTACTTTTGGATATAATTAAAATTGATAATGTTCTATATTCCGAGATCCCCCCCTCCTCCCTCCCCCCCCCCCCCCCCCCCCCCCGCCGAAAAGTTGTCTTTACCACAGAAGCAAAACGGGGCTATCTAATCTAAGAAATGCTCAATCTGTCTTTTTTCCCCACCCTTTTGGTAGGAAGCTATTTTAACATTTTATATCCCATGACCTTCCTTCTTTGTCTCTGTTATTCTAGTGAGTAAATCTAGCGCGATATTGCTCCGTAGGCATCAACTTCGGCCATGACCGTGCCCAGGACAATAACCTGCGCAGCCGCAGTGAAGAAGAAAAGGTAAATCGTGAATGAAAGGATGACGTTTATAATGGGACCCAATCACATTTCAATCAATCAATATGAGGCTTTTATCGCGCGTATTCCTGGGTACAGTTCTAAGCGCAGGGATTTTTTTATTTTTTTATTTTTTTATTTTTATGCAATTTATATCGCGCACATATTCAAGGCGCAGGGATTTATTTATACCGTGTGAGATGGAATTTTTTTTACACAATACATCACGCATTCACATCGGCCAGCAGATCGCAGCCATTTCGGCGCATATCCTACTTTTCACAGCCTATTATTCCAAGTCACACGGGTATTTGCCACCAAGACCCTTGTTTCTTCCTACATTCTTTCTCGATTAGACTACGGACATTCTGTTCTCATTGGCTGTCCTCAGTCTGTCATCCATCCTTTACAGCGCGTTAAAAATTCTGCAGCCCGGCTTGTCTGCAAAGCCCCTCGGTCCCAGTCCTGTTCCCCCTTGCTAAAGAAACTTCATTGGCTCCCTGTAGAGCTGAGAATCCAATATAAGTGCTGCTGTATCTGCTACAAAATAATATCTGGCTCAGCCCCATCCTACCTGTCTGACCTGTTCACACTCTATACACCCTCACGATCCCTCCGCTCCTCTGTAGACACTAGAATATTCCGTCTATCTTCTTTTAGTCGCAAACAGCACGGCCAGAGAGCCTTCTCCCACTCTGCTGCCGTTGCGTGGAACTCTCTCCCTTACTCTATCCGACACTGCCAAACATTTTGTTCCTTCAAATCAAACCTTAAAACACACTTCTTCACACAGTATTTTGATTAATTTTATTTCAATATGGTGCATTTTTGATCAGGTGTTTGAATGTTTGAATGTTTTGCCTGTGTTAGTATGCTTGCAGCTTGTATTGATGTAGTGTTTTGTTGTTCACTTGTGTGCTGAATGCTGCTGCACATGCTTTTTATATTTAGTCAAGTTTTGACTAAATGTTTTAACGTAGAGGGGGGAATCGAGACGAGGGTCGTGGTGTATGTGTGTCTGTGTGTCTGTGTGTGTGTGTAGAGCGATTCAGACTAAACTACTGGACCGATCTTTATGAAATTTGACATGAGAGTTCCTGGGTATGAAATCCCCAGACGTTTTTTTCATTTTTTCGATAAATGTCTTTTATGACGTCATATCCGGCTTTTCGTGAAAGTTGAGGCGGCACTGTCACGCTCTCATTTTTCAACCAAATTGGTTGAAATTTTGGTCAAATAATCTTCGACAAAGCCCGGACTTTGGTATTGCATTTCAGCTTGGTGGCTTAAAAATTAATTTATGACTTTGGTCATTAAAAATCTGAAAATTGTAAAAATATAATTATTTTAATAAAACGATCCACATTTACGTTCATCTTATTCCCCATCATTTTCTGATTCCAAAAACATATACATATGTTATATTTGGATTAAAAACAAGCTCTGAAAATTAAAAATATAAAATTATTATCAAAATTAAATTGTCCAAATCAATTTAAAAACACTTTCATCTTATTCCTTGTCGGTTCCTGATTCCAAAAACATATAGATATGATATGTTTGGATTACAAACACGCTCAGAAAGTTAAAACGAAGAGAGGTACAGAAAAGCGTGCTATCCTTCTCAGCGCAAGTACTACCCCGCTCTTCTTGTCAATTTCACTGCCTTTGCCGTGCGCGGTGGACTGACGATGCTACGAGTATACGGTCTTGCTGCGTTGCATTGCGTTCAGTTTCATTCTGAGTTCGACAGCTACTTGACTAAATGTTATATTTTCGCCTTACGCGACTTGTTTGCTTTGCTTTGTATGTATATGTATGTTTGTTTGTTTTTTCATATTTTATTTTTATTGTAAAGCGCTTAGAGAACGTAAAGCGCTCTATAAATCTCCCATATTATTATTATTATTATTATTATTATTATTTTATCATTATTATCTGACCTCTTGATTCTGACCATTTACCCTTTCTTGGCAATCTGGCCGTGATGGAAAGTCGTACCAATTCATAGTTTCATTCTACTTACTGCGACCCCATTCTAATAATCATCGGTCCACGCTATCGCTCTGTCTCTCTGACAGGATGAATAATTACTACGCGCATTAAAGGGAAATCTATCACAACAAGAATACAGAGTTATCTCCCATATGTTTTTCGCTAATGGGTCTGATAACAGACGAAAGACGAACGTGATTGTAGAATGGCCGACTTTGACAGTGATCTCCGTTCTGTTCTTCACAGTTATAATACAGACATCGTTCTAAGATCAAAACAAGTCGAAATTTTGAGACTGCTGTGGGAATGAGACCGTGATATTGTTGCATCACTCCCAACTGGTTACGGAAAAAGTCGTCTGCTCCGTAGCCATTTTGTTATGATCACGTGACGAAGTTGATTATCACGTGACACTGTTGCCATATTTGGAGTAGTTTGCACAGTAAATACATCCGCGTAAGATAGCTCACTTGAAAATGTCTTACATAACAATTCCTTTCTAAATTAAAAAAAATACACAACACCATGAAAAATTATTATCGACGATCGTGATCTGCTTATATCAATAACACATTACAAAAAGCTTGAAATATGTAAAACAAAAAATTCGATTTCCTCTCCAGAGAAGGAAAACAAAAGCATCCTGTCAGGAATAAATGAGACCCGAAGGGAAGTAACTCATTTTGACCTGAGTTCAGGATGACTGCGACCCCATCTCATCTTGAACACACGGCCAGTACAGTGTAACTGGCCTTGACACGGAACGATCCAAGGGGGACAATCTCAGTCATCTGAAAGAGGGAAATCCAAACTCAATCCGCTTTGTTCGATTTTATGGGCTTGGACGATAGAGAAAAATAAGAAAAGCAAAAGCTGGAGTCCAGTCTGGACGAAACTGCTATCAAGAACGCAGAATTGATTTTTGTCTGTGGGTTTGTTTTTTTTTTGCCGTAAGCGCCATGTTTATCGGAGCAGGAAACTCTTCCAGAGTGAGGCCCCTTCGTTGATGCATGTCAACAAGCATCAGATGTGCGAGAAGCGAAATTGTGCCGCAACTTCAGTTTTAGCTCGACACGGCGCTTACGGAAAAAAAAAACTCAGAAAAAATAAATTCTGCGTTCTTGATAGCAGTTTCGTCCAGACTGGACTCCAGCTTTTGCTTTTCTTATTTTTCTCTATCGTCCAAGCCCATAAAATCGAACAAAGCGGATTGCGTTTGGATTTCCCTCTTTCAGATGATTGAGATTGCCCCCCTTGGATCGTTCCGTATCAAGTCCAGTTACACGGTAGTGGCCGTGTGTTCAAGATGGACCCCATCTGTGCTCCGAACGTCGAACTATCCGTGGCAGCTTTTATTTTACAGCCTCATGGCTCGTTTCGACATACAATAAACAGATGAAATTAACCATAGACAGTTCCTTTCTGTAGCAAATTGCAAACGCATCATTGCGTCCTTGTTGGGTGGTGTTGACCACAGACCACGACGGACTAGTCCAAACAAAAACAAATCACGTCAAAGTCTCTTTCGATTTGCGTGTTACTTGGCCATGACGTCTTTTTATGTCCTATCTGTTTAGACTCACAGACCCAATGGCAGTAAAGCGGAGCAAGCCACTCGAAAGTGACTGGAATCGTCAAGATGAATAAGACGTTTGGAAATAAAAGACGAGTCACTGAATCTATGCGTTGTCACACTCTGTGTGTGTGTGTGTGTGTGTGTGTGTGTGTGTGTGTGTGTGTGTTTGTGCCTGCGTGCGTGCGTGTGTGTGTGTGTGTATGTGTGCGTGTGTGTGGGGGGGGTATGTGTGTGTGTGTGTGTGTGCAGATGTGTCTATAGGCAGGGGGCCGGACTAGGGGGGTTACAGGGGTTGCGCAACCCCCCCCCCCCCCCATCTGACTTAAGCATGTACCCCCAAACGCTTTTTTTTTGGGGGGGGTGAGGGGGGTTGCATCGAATTTACCTTTGTCGTTCAAGGAGAGGCTTCCTTTCCCTCCAGAAACATCAAACAAGTCGCGTAAGGCGAAAATACAACATTTAGTCAAGCTCAGTCGAACTCACAGAATGAAACTGAACGCACTGCATTTTTGTGGCAAAGGCAGTGAAATTGACAATCCAGAAAAGCGCGGAAGCGGTAGCGCTGAGGAGGATAGCACGCTTTTCTATATCTCTATTCTTTTTAACTTTCTGAACGTGTTTTTAATCCAAACATATCATATCTATATGTTTTTGGAATCAGGAACGGACAAGGAATAAGATGACATTGTTTCTAAATCGATTTTGGAAATTTAATTTTAATCATAATTTTTATGTTTTTAATTTTCAGAGCTTGTTTTTAATCCGAATATAACATATGTATATGTTTTTGGAATCAGAAAATGATGAACAAGATAAACGTAATTTTGGATCGTTTTATAAAAAAATAATTTTAATTGCAATTTTCAGATTTTTAATGACCAAAGTCATTAATTAATTTTTAAGCCTTCAAGCTGAAATGCAATACCAAGTCCGGCCTTCGTCGAAGATTGCTTGACCAAAATTTCAATCAATTTGATTGAAAAATGAGGGTGTGACAGTGCCGCCTCAACTTTTACAAAATGCCGGATATGACGTCATCAAAGACATTTATCGAAAAAATGAAAAAAACGTCTGGGGATATCATACCCAGGAACTCTCATGAA